>NW_006911897.1:785973-863268 GCF_000338995.1 Bipolaris sorokiniana ND90Pr | reverse complement strand
GTGTTGGCGCTGGTGTCGGCGGTGGTGCCGGTGCTGGTGTTGGCGGCTCCGTTGGTGGAGGTGCTGGTGCTGGTGTTGGTGGCTCCGTTGGCGGTGGTGCCGGTGTCGGTGGTGGTGCCCACGGCGGAGTTGGTGCTGGTGTTGGTGGCTCCGTTGGCGGTGGTGCTGGCGTCGGCGGTGGTGCTAAGGGAGGTGTTGGCGCTGGTGTCGGCGGTGGTGCCGGTGCTGGTGTTGGCGGCTCTGTTGGCGGCGGTGTCGGTGGCTCTGTCGGCGGCGGTGCTAAGGGAGGAGCTGGTGCCGGTGTTGGTGGCTCTGTCGGTGGTGGTGTTGGCGGTTCCGTCGGCGGTGGTGCTGGTGCTGGTGTCGGTGGCGGTGCCCACGGTGGTGTCAGCGGTGGTATCGGTGGCTCTGTTGGCGGCGGTGCTGGTGTCGGTGGCGGTGCTAAGGGAGGTGTTGGTGCTGGTGCCGGTGCTGGTGTTGGTGGCTCTGTTGGTGCCGGTGCTGGTGTCGGTGGCGGTGCTAAGGGAGGAGCTGGCGCCGGTGTCGGTGGCTCTGTCGGCGGTGGTGCTGGTGTCGGTGGCTCTGTTGGCGGCGGTGCTGGTGTTGGCGGTGGTGCTAAGGGAGGTGCCAGCGCTGGTGCTGGAGCCGGTGCCGGTGCTGGTGGCAGCACTGGAGGAAGCACTGGTGGTTCTTACACCAGCTACTAAAACGTTGACCAGGATTCACGACGGGCATTTCGACTGGAAACTGAGGTTTTCCTAGTATATATTTCACATGACGCATAATAATATCACTTTCCTTCTTCGAAAATTCTTTCTTCTTAAATTGGCCTTGCAGTGACTTCATTCTATCTTGCATTGCCTCTTTCCTGTTTACAATACCTCTAACGCTCGGTTTGAACTTAAGAAGAAGGCAGACTAATACATACTAAATAAGGATTTCACTCATACCAGAAAACCAAGTCTTTGTTACTGTAGTCAAACTCTATGTTTTTTATTTTGCGTGAGCCGTTAAGATATAATCTCAAGAATCTCCACCACAGTCGTGATTGTATCATTTTCATATATCATAAGAGAATAGTTATGCAAAGAATAATGCATGCCAAAACGCCAACCTATAACCAATGCAATTGAACCCATTTACCCTTGTCTTATCCGACCCATCGTCTAGCACTCTTGAACATGCGAGACCAAGGTCCGAGTTCATCCCAGTCTTCTTTGTTCTTGGGGAGATAGCTAGCCACTTCCTTCAAGATAGTTCGCTCGGGGTGCGGCATGAGCGCCAGCACACGTCCGTCGGCGCTTCGTACACCGGTGATACCCATTGGTGAGCCATTGGGGTTGTAAGGGTATGTCTCAGTTTGCTTGCCGTAGTTGTCGATGTAACGGAGAGAAACGAGGTTCTCGTTGTACAACGTTTGAGGTGTGGATGGTGAAGACGCCGACGAGGAGAAGTGAGCGCGGCCCTCGCCGTGGGCTGTGACGATGGGGAGCTTAGAACCTGCCATGCCGTGGAGGAAGACTGATGGTGGCGTGTTGGGGCCCTTGGGGTCCAGTACTTCGACCATGCAGACACGTGCTTCGTATTGCTCAGATGCGTTGCGCTCAAAACTTGGCCATAGCTCTGCACCTGGAATCAATTCTTTGAGTTTGCTCATGAATTGGCAGCCATTACAGACACCGAGGGCGAAGGTGTTAGGGCGTGTGAAGAAGTCCTGGAACTCCTTGCGTGTTTCGGGATGGAGGAGCACAGATTTTGCCCATCCTTGTCCAGCACCAAGTACGTCACCATACGAGAAACCACCACATGCCGCAAGACCTACGAAGCCGGCCAGTGATACACGACCAGAGATGATATCAGTCATATGTACGTCGATAGCTGAGAAGCCAGCTTGATGGAAAGCAAATGCCATCTCAGCTTGGCCGTTCACACCCTCTTCTCTTAGGATAGCCACACGAGGCTTAGCCGTAAAAGGCGACTTCAGATTGGACATGAGAGGCATAATATTTTCAGAAGGCTTGAATGTCAGGTTGTATGATAGACCCGGATCCTTGTCGTCGAGAATGCTACTGAACTCTGCGTCGGCACAGACAGGGTTATCACGGAGTTTCTGCATACGGTATGAAGTCTCTGCCCAACGCTGTTGTAGCTTTTGCCGACTGTTCCGGTAGACGTTCTTTGTCCCGACATAGAAAGAGATGTCCTGCTTCGAGGCCTCAGGTACCCGACCTATCTTCTTGATCATGCCTGGTGGCGGTCCGCAGGTGGCAAAGCAGCGGTTGAAAGCAGTCTCATCCTGCTTCCTGACCTGGAAGACAGCACCAAGCTCTTCATTGAAAAGCGCCTCCAAGACGTCCTTGGGTTCGCTCGATGCCGCGACATGGTCCAGCATGATTTCAAGGCCACATCGTCCGGCAAAAGCCATCTCGACAAGCGTTGTGAAGAGACCACCGTCTGATCTGTCGTGGTAGGCGAGTACGATACCAGCCTCATGGAGTTGATCAATGGCATCAAAGTAGTCCTTGATGACATCGGCGTCATAGACATCAGGCGCCTCATCGCCGACCTGACCAAACGTTTGAGCCAAAGCAGAACCGCCGAGATGTTTCTTGCCAGCCGCCAAGTCGACATACATGAGAATAGTCTCACCAACGCCCTCAAAGCGTTCTAATGCAGGTGTCCATGTGCGATCGATCCGGTCAACAGGTGCGAAAGCCGTGATGACCAAGGACATTGGTGCGGTAACTTCTTTTGCCTCTCCGCCCTCTGACCACTTCATCTTCATGCTCATAGAGTCCTTTCCAACTGGGATGGATATGCCGAGCTTGGGACAGAGATCCATTCCGATGGCTTCCACTGCCTCATACAAAGCCGCACCCTCACCAGGGTGACTGCTAGCAGACATCCAATTGGCTGAGAGTCTGACCCTAGAGAGCCTGTCGAAGAGACTAGCTGCAGCAATGTTCATGAGGGACTCGGCTACAGCCATTCTTGCGGATGCTGCTGGAGAAATGAGAGCTAGAGTAGGCTTCTCACCCATTGTCATGGCTTCACCCGTCTTGACTCCAGCTAGCAGCGACGTAGCTGTTACCGAAACATCAGCCACAGGCGTTTGCCACTTGCCAACCATCTGGTCGCGGACCGTGAGGCCGCCAACTGTTCGATCTCCGATGGTTATGAGGAACGATTTTGAGCCTACAGCTGGAAGGGTGAGCACTCGGTCGACAGCTTCGTTGATCAAGCCATCTTTGGGTGTGTCGGGAATGTACATTGACAAGCTGCTGTCGAAGGCTGGCAGTCTCAACTTTCGGCTTTCGACAATACGCGACATCTTGGGTGGCTTTCCAAATAGTGTGGCCATGGGAAGATCAATGGGAGTCGGGTTTTCCTTGGAGTCCCTATCTTTCAGGACAAGGCGTTGCTCCTTGGTAGCCGTACCAACGACCGAATAACCACAGCGTTCTCGGTTGCAGATGCGCTTGAAGAGGTCTAGTTGATCAGGAGCAACTGCTAGTACGTATCGCTCTTGAGCTTCGCAGCACCAAATCTGCAGAGGACTCATGCTCTTATCAGCACTGTCTACCTCGCGCAGCTCAAAGATGGCGCCAAGGCCAGAGTCGTGGACAAGCTCGGGGAGAGCATTGGACAGACCACCTGCGCCCACATCGTGGATGAAGAGGATGGGGTTCTTGTCACCCATGGAGCGACATGTATCAATGACTTCCTGTGCTCGCCTCTGGACTTCGGGGTTGCCTCTCTGCACACTAGCAAAGTCAAGATCGACCTTGCCTTCTCCAGATTGGATACTAGAAGCCGCACCACCACCGAGACCAATGAGCATGGCGGGGCCACCAATAACGAGGAGATGCGAGCCAGCGGGCACAACATCAGGGTCCTTGAGTGCGTGCTGCGGCCTGACTGTACCTACACCACCTGCTAACATGATGGGTTTGTGGTATCCTCGGATCTCGGACTCCTTTTCGTTTGTGAAGACGCGCATGAGCATGGTGCGGAAGTAGCCAACAGTGCATGGACGACCAAATTCGTTGTTGAATTGCGCACTGCCGATTGGAGCCTCGAGCATAATGTCCCGACTGCTGGCAATGTGCGCAGGCTTTCCAACGTCTTTGAGCTCCCATGGCCTTTCAAAACCCTCAAGGTTGAGATCGGAAACAGTGAAGCCTGCCAGGCCCGCCTTTGGCTTAGAGCCACGTCCAACCGCTCCTTCATCTCTGATCTCGCCTCCAGAGCCGGTGGCAGCTCCAGGGAATGGCGATACTGCAGTTGGGTGATTGTGTGTCTCGACTTTGCAGAGAATATGCACAGTTTCCTTTGCGCCGTTCCACTCGCCCGTAAGGTCGTTGGGCGCCCAGAAGCTCGCCTCTTCACCCTGCAGTACTGCAGCGTTATCACTGTATGCACTGACGACGTGCTGGGGGTTCTTCTGGTGTGTGTTTCGGATCATTCCAAATAGTGACATGGACTTGCGCATACCATCGATGGTGAAGTCGGCATTGAACTGCTTATGTCTACAGTGCTCCGAGTTGACTTGGGCAAACATGAAGAGTTCGACGTCTACAGGCCCTCGCTTCAGTTCCTGGGTGTATGCCTCGACGAGGTAGTCGATCTCTGACTTGTCCATGGCCAGCCCCAGCTCCCTGTTGGCATGGTCCAGGGCGGCATGGGCGCTGTGGTACTCGTCGAAGCTGATGGTAGTCGCCTGCGCAGGCTCTCCCTCGCCGAAGATGGCCTCGAGATTGGGCGCAGTGCGGCTGATGGTCTGGGTCATGCGGTCGTAGAGGTGGTCGCGATTGGGGATCTCGTCGGCGTCTAGGGTACGATCAAAAGTGGCGGCGATGACCATGCCACGCTCGATGCGCTTTACCGCTTGGTCAAGGGTGCATGTGCGTGCAATCATTGAGGCCAGAGAGCTCCATGGCGAGATTGTGCCCGCGCGTGGGCTGACGTAGAAGAGGACCGTCTCGCCGTCACACGGCTCGCTGCCACGGTGGACGGCATCGAAGAGCGTTTGTGCAAGGCGGTCGTTCGAATCTGGATACTCGCCATAGTGAAGAATTTGCTGCAGCGTCTTGAGCTCGTCCTCGGCCAATTCTTTGAGGGGATTGACAAAATGCAGCCACAGCGAGCGGACCTGCTTTGCGCCGATTGCCTGCGCCAGGCGCTGTAGGCGGAAGTCGGAGTGGGCGGCCGAGCCTGGAAGAATGAGGTATGGATCCTCGTTCGACGCCATCGTGTGTGCCGCCTAATTGAAAGTGTAGAATGGGAATCGCGGGGTGTCCGAAGACAAAAGCGAGGGCGGGCGCGTCGTCACATGGTGGGGTGAAAGTCTTCCCAAAAATTTCGGCGGGGCAAAATTGAATCGACGCCATTGGACTGCCCCGCCCGTATGTCGGAGAGATGGACACTACTACCATTCTGGCACTAGTAGCAGACCCGATATTTTCCCCGTCATGCATCGAATGCTGTTTTGCATGTATGGTATTCTTATTTAGAAGCTGTCTACGCGTACCCCTACCCCCTTCTCCCCTGACAGCTCCAGCAGGGCCTTGCCGATTGCAATGTCCATAACCCCCACGCCCACGCTCTTGTACACCACAAACCCTTGTTCCAGCCACCTTTTGACCCTATCGTCTTGCCTCAAACCATCCATCTTTCCTACCTCTATCATTCTCTCCGTAGCAATGCCTGCTTTGACTAGCTCTCCGGCTTCATCCATGCATCCCTTGATGCTGTCAACGGCGATGCACGCGTTGTGAACTTGCGAGGCAAAGAGGCTAGAAGGAGTGGTGATTTGGCTGAGGAGATCGGGATCAATCTCTTGCATGTCGAGGCGGTAGGAGCCAATGGCGGAGATGAAGCGAGGTTTATCTGCTTCCGAAGCCAGATACGAAGCAGGGAACAAAGGCGTAGTGCTGGGTGTTGTGCAAAACATGATCTGCGATTCCTTGACCAGACTCTCCAACGCATCCTCATCTCCCCCAAAGACTCGGATTTGGATATGCGAACTGAGTCCCGCTCTTGTCAACGACTCGACCAACTGGTCTGCTCTGGCTCGAGACCGATTTACAATGGTAATCTTGCTGATGTCGTTGCTCTTAAGCAGAACGGCAAGTCGAATATGCCACTCGGCTTGCTTACCCGCGCCAAACACGACTATGTTTTGTGTGGATTTCCTATATCGATACAACAACATGGTTCCCAAGGCAGTGCGAAAGGCAGTCAGCTCTGTTGCATTCAGCACGCCCACGGCCTGGCCTAATTCATCGCAGATTGTGAGGACGCTCTTCAGCGCAGGCTTGGGCTTCTCGCCCGGAGGCGGGGCCTGGGATGGGGCGACACCCACAATCTTGACACCAATGGATGAAGGTGTCGTGGCGGGCATGAACAAACTGACCTGCCCATCTAGACGCGTGACCTGGGCACGGTGTGGTTGGTAGGGAGCTTCGTCATTGCACGAGTATTGGCAGAGTGCCTGGTTGAGGCGTGAAGTGAGCTTCTCTGCGTCGGCTGGGCGAAGGTTGCAAAGAAGAGACTTGATATCAGCGTCGGATAGTACGGTAAACGCCATGTTGCCTGCTAAAGGCCCGATTCCAGCGTTGAAATGGTCTGGTTGCGTTCCCGCATGACAATACCATAATAATGGTTGATCTCATTTTATCGCGTAGGGTCTACTCCCTGCTATCCACATCTCGGCCGATGTCGGGCCCTGGGGGGTGATAATGGCGGGGATGGAGAACAATGCAAAGGCACCGCCAACGGCTATTGCCGGTCCAGAATATACGCCTTGGACCCCGCCATAAGTATTGCTGACGCCAATGTAACACTATCTATACATGTATCTGTTTGCATGGAGAGAAAGGCGAGTAAGCACATACTTACTGTTCCCCTATGTGCTTACGACGAGTGCCGTTTACCCGCCGTGCCAAGCCCATACTCTTCTATAATACACATGTTATGTACGTACATACGCATGTACCATTGCTCAATAACGCGCCACCTGATGTGGCTGAGAAACACGGTCCCCATCACCACCATGGCGCATCTAACTAGCTTGTTGCTGATAATGGGCGTCTGTCGATAATAATGCCTCTTCTGGAAACGACACCTGCTGTCTTCTGCACACAAGCACCCGCGCGCCGGAGATAAGCAGCTTCGGGTCTAGCAGGCCGGAGTGGTTGCCTGATACTCAACACCGCCGACCCCTGATGAACTTTCGATGAACTCTCTTTGCTCTTGGCTCTCATCCACCTCATCTCCGTCTTGGCACGAAGCTTGCCTGTCACACAATGTCATCGGACTCTCCCACGCCTGAGCCTGGTGCTGTTGCTCCACCTCCACCTCCACCTCTACCCGCCCCCGCAGCCAAGCCACAGCGGGTTCTTTCATGCATTCTGTGCGCTCAACGCAAAGTCAAATGTGATCGCACATCTCCATGCTCAAACTGTATAAAAGCAGGGGTCCAATGTATCTCTGCCGCAACCATTCCTCGTCAGAGACGCCGCAGATTCCCTGAGCGAGAGTTGTTGGAGCGTCTTCGCCATTATGAGCGTCTCTTGACAGAGCACAATATTCCCTTCGAACCGCTACATGCCTCTCAGGCAAAACGCTATTCCGGCCCAGATCCTATGGGTAGTAATCATGTCGCTGGGGCTCAGGTCAAAGACACTGCCCATAATATTACCGAGCTATCACGCCCAAGTCTGGTGACCGAGTCTACTCAAGCAAAGTATGCGGGCTCACCCTAAACCAACTACTACTGTATTACTAATCTGCTCAGGAGTTTTTGGCGTGCTATGGTGCGCAAGGTGAGCTTGTACAGGCCCCTGTAGTGATTGCACTGACACGTGCAAAGTTGCAGTATCCATATGATGGCGAAAGCCAGGAAAGTGATGATGAGTCTGATGAAACTGACCCTGCAGACCGCATTCTTGAGCCACAAAAAATCGTCAAGGCATGGGACGACCTCTTCGCTGAGGGACTATACCGTAATGATCACCTCTTGTTCTGCTCACCAACTGTCGGAGTCGAGCTCTCGGCTCTCCATCCATCTCAGACGCAAATCTTCAAACTTTGGCAGCTATACTTGGAAAACGTAGACCCACTCTTGAAGCTCACACACACCCCTACTCTCCAAGCGCGCATCATCGATGCTGCTGGCGATGTGACCAAAATCGAGCCCAACTTGGAAGCTCTCATGTTTGCAATATACTGCATGGCTGTTTCTAGTCTTGACCAAGATCAATGTCAGACCATGTTCGGTGCGCCTAGAGTCGAGGTTCTCAGGGGCTACCAGTTGGGGGCCAGGGAAGCATTGCTCAATTGCGGATTCCTAAAATCTAGCAACCGTGAATGCTTGGCTGCCCTTCATCTCTACTTAGTGAGTTACAGAAAGATTTGGCTTGCCATCTAGTAGTCATCTGATGAGTTCAGTTTACGCTCAAGCCCGAGGTTGACCCACGTTCATTGTCGTCCCTGCTAGGCACTGCAATTCGTATTGCTCAGCGCATGGGCATCGATACAGAGGCCACAAATGCGAGACATCCTGTTCTTGAGGCCGAACTGGTATGTAAAGATACACATATATCTCTTGATGCTGACTTTCATCAGCGACGTCGGTTGTGGTGGTCCCTCGTTCTTTTTGACAGCCGCATCGCAGAGATGACGGATTTCAAGATGGCTACGCTCATACCTACGTGGGACTGCCACACTCCCCACAACGTAAACGATTTCAGCCTGCGCAATGAAATGAAGACTCCACCTAATGATACCAGCAATATATCTGAAGCATTGTTCGCCGTAGTGCGCTGCAAGCTTGGCGACTTCATCCGGCACAATCCTTCTCATCTAGACTTCATCAACCCAATTATGAAGAATCTTGTGAAGAAGCCCCATTCCGATTCCTGCTCGGAATTAGAGGATATTGCACTTTTCGAGTCCGTCTTGGAGAGCAAATACCTCTCGCAATGTGATCCCCAAATCCCGCTGCACTTTATGACAATATGGTGGACGCGTGTCTTCTTTGCAAAAACTCGGTTTGCGCACTACTTGGCAACACGGTCGCCGAATCCCGAGAATGAGACCGACGAACAACGTGGTGCGAGCCTTACACACGCTCGCACCATGCTGGAATGCGATACAATGCTGATGGGCTCCCCCCTGACCAAAGCTTTCCGATGGATTATATACCTACACTTTCCCTTCCCCGCTTACGTCCACTTAATCCAAGATTTGAAACGACGACCGCTGTCAAACCACGCGGATTTGGCCTGGCAAGCCATGAGCGACAATTGCTCTACTCGCTTTGTGGACCTCCACAATAAGGACAATCCCATGGAATCGAGGCCTAGAAATCCTTTCTTCGCAATGTTCTCAGAGCTCGTACTCCAAGCATGGGACGCGCGTAAAGCAGCATCCATACACTCCGAGCCACCCTTGCTTGTTAAGTACATCACACAAAGATTATCGCGTATGAGTGAAAGAGAGATGGAATCTTGTGAGACTCTAGAATCGGGTGGTATTCGGTATGTATCCGGGCTTATGGACCTAAGTAGCACTGGCCCATGCTACAGTCCGACTGAAACATTCTCGATGGCACCTGCGCAAATTTCGACAAGCTTCAACAACATGCAGTGGGCCTGGTCAGCGCCGAATTGGGGCGCGGTACCTGAACAGAATTGGTGAACATGATGTTCTGGGACTCAATCCAATTGAAACAAAGGTGTTCATCTATGTGACCAGACCTTGCTAGGGATTTGCTAGGAAGCTGGCCGAGGAGATCAGACCCGGCCTGACTGCGGCAAATTTAGAGCAATTCTAATTCCTAAAAATTACTCGGCTAAGAACTACTTCTCAGCGCCAAGGATACGCTCCAAGTAGCATGACAGCGTTACACACTACCTGATCTATGATGGCATACCATTTTCTGCCACCAGGTGGACTGGTTCTCACTACGACCAAGAGGCTCGTATCTGGTAAATCAGTTTTCGATGGACTGAACGCTACCAGGTCTCCATCTCGCACACAGGAATCGACCCCGGAAGCAAACATGCGGCCTCTTATTCGTGTTTCCGTCAGTCTTTCGTCACAATACACTGTTACAGTACGAACTGCGTCAGCCAGAGTGGGCTCGGCTCTTACTTGGCAGAGTATAGGTCTGGGTATGCGGCTACACACTATATCCAATGGCGTGTTCTGCACATCCTTCCTACTGAAGGGACAGGGGCAATATTCCAGCGGTGGGTATCTGGCTAAAGATTCTCTTTGTAGCCATCGTCACCCTGATGTACGCAGGGATTGACTGGAGGGTTGCCTTGGCGTTTCAAGCAACTTGGCAGGAAAACAAAATCATCCGTTTGCGAGCGCTTAACACCATCGTGACGATAACGACAGCGTCTCGCGCAGTATATGGCGGCTGCAGCCACAGTGACATCGATATGCAAGCACCATTGCGCCAGTGTAGTTCCCCAAAAGTTTGGGAATTATAGCATGAACCAGTAACATCTGCCGGCATTGCTTCGGTGCGTGAGCTAGCCTTCTCATGGTAGATAAGATTGGTGTGATTCCTGAGGCGCAGCATTCGGCATGACTCTAGGGAGGTCGATGCCACCGACAATAGTATCGCCCCTAGCCGAGTTTGGATTTTCGGCCCGCTACCGATGGAATGAACCCCTGACAGTTTACCCCAAAGTCACCTAGCGCTATCGACCATAACAAAACAACGGTATGTGAATGATCGTCTGCAAGGAGCTTTACTCAGGCACATTGCCCTTCCTGGTACCTACTTTGCCTGTTCCGATGCTAGGACAACAGCCCTTCCGTTCCATGTCTCGCCACTACCCACTTTCGCAAACTCGTGTGGCCCGGCGTGCGTCAAAATATTGAATCGGTAGTTGGGATATCGACACAGCTATATAGCAGGTTGGCGCCCTGCCCTGGGAAACGTCTCCAGGCACCGCACTCTGTGTTGACATCCAGGATGCAGTCCCAAACCCTTCTCGCAGTGCTTTCTGCAGCCATTCTTTTCCAATCTACTAATGCTCTTAATGCGTGCCCCGGCACCGACACAGTCTTTACCGGTACCCAGGGCATTAGGTACCGAGTATGTCCGGGAACCGACCTCACTGGTCCTACAGTCTCAGTGACACCCAAAGTCGCTTCTGTCGCAGCATGTGCAAAGCTTTGTGACAAGAGCATGGACTGCTTCAAAGCCGTTTACGATACACGGACAAAGGACTGCCACTTCAAGGAAATCGCGGGGTTGAATTGGGTTGCCAACGATCGTTATCAAGTAGTTCAGGCTGAGCAAGTTAACATTGCCCGCTGCCCTGCAGGAGAATGGACGTACGGAAGAAACAAGGTGAGTTCACGTGAGAAGTTGCGATGCGATATCACATGCTAAGAAGGGATGTTCTAGAAACGATATACTGTTTGCCCGGGTACTGATATCCGGGGACCAACTGAGAAGGTGTTTAGAGGTGTTGCAGACTTTGAGAAATGTGCTTACCTCTGCGCAAACTGGGCGACCTGCAAGGCAGCAGTCTACGATAAAGCCGAGTCTGTTTGCCATATCAAGGCTGATGCGCGTTCCAACACATTGATCTGGTCCACCGATAAGCGTTACGATGTCATGCGCCTGATTGAGCCATCTGCCCCTGCACAGAACGGCGAGTGGTCTGATCTTATCCACCTGCCAGTGATTCCTGTTGCTGCATATGTTGTTCCAGAGTACCCAGTCTCGCAACGACTGCTTGTATTCTCCAGTTGGGGTGTTGATGCTTTTGGTGGCCCTGGTGGACGTACACAGTTTGCTGACTACAACTACCAAACGTATGTTCTATCTGTGATTTAGACATCAAGTACGCTGACATCCTTTGCAGTGGAGCTGTTTCGGCTCGCACTGTGAGCAACACACAACACGACATGTTCTGCCCTGCAATGAGCAGTCTTCAAGACGGACGACTTGTAATCCAAGGAGGCTCTGATGCGAATGCCGTTACTACCTACAACCCCGCTTCAAACAGCTTTGTTCGTTCCGCCAACATGTATGTGACTATCAGATAAAACATCTGGCTCTATGCTAACCCGCATAGGAAAATGGCTCGTGGCTACCAATCATCCTGCACTACATCTGACAACCGTATCTTCACCATCGGAGGCGCGTATTCTGGCCCCCGCATGGGCAAGGACGGCGAAGTCTACGACCCTGTCACCAACACGTGGACTGCTCTTCCGAACTCGAAGATTGCTCCAATGCTTACCAGGGACCACGAAGGTATTTGGCGTGAGGACAACCACGCATGGCTCTTCGGCTGGAAGAACAAGTCTGTATTCCAAGCCGGACCCAGCAAGGCCATGAACTGGTACGGAACAACAGGCAAGGGTTCTCAGGTGGCTGCTGGTATCAGAGACCCTATTGATGATGCCATGTGCGGTATCTTTGTCATGTACGATGCCACTGCTGGAAAAATCTTCAGCGCCGGTGGTTCTTCCGACTACACTGACTCGGATGCCAATGCCCGTGCCCACATCACGACCATTGGTGAACCCAACACTCCGGCCAAGGTCGAGCGTGTCGCCGACATGACCTATCCTCGTGGTTTCTCTAACGCTGTTGTTTTGCCTGATGGTTGCATTCTTGTCACCGGTGGTCAACGCCGCTCCAAGGTATTCACCGATGATGACGGTGCCCTGTACCCCGAGATTTTCAACCCTGCGACCAAGACCTGGAGGGTCCTAGCACCAGAAGCCGTACCGCGCAACTACCACTCTGTCAGCATCCTACTTGCTGATGGCCGTGTCTTCAGCGGCGGTGGCGGTCTCTGCTATGTCGCCCAGGGAGTCGGACGCAGCTCCGCCAACTGCAACAAGCTCGTCGATCACGCTGATGGTCAAATCTTCTCTCCACCTTACCTTTTCAACCAGGATGGCACCCCAGCCAAGCGTCCTACCATCACCTCGCTCAGCGCCCAGAGTGTCAAGGTCGGAGGCACGCTTACCGTGAAGGTTGACGTAGGCACTACAAACGCAAGCCTTGTCCTTGTCCGCATCGGCAGTGTCACCCACTCTGTCAACACTGACCAGCGCCGTGTCCCCCTGAACAACGTCCGCGCCAACGGCAACAGCTACACCGCCACGCTCCCCAATGACAGTGGTATCCTCATCCCCGGTGCCTACTTCCTCTTCGTCATCTCCAAGCAAGGCGTACCCAGTATCGCGCAAACCGTGCAAATCGTCTTGTAAAAAAAAGAATGTCGACTGCTTGAAGAAGAACACTACGAACATGTTTTAATAATGCTCACGTAAAGAAGAGAATGGGAGGAAAACAACTTTGCAACAAAACAAGAACCTGGATGTCAAACCTACGCTCTTTTATGGCCCGCCTTCCCTATTTTACCTTTCGATCCTATATACTACGCTCGCTCGCTTTTGTATCTTACCTACCAGTCACTCGTTGTAAGCTCCGTAACGTTAGTCTAGTAGATAATGTTAATTTCAAATCAAATCACTCAATCACTTTTGTATCCTTTGATTTCCTATCTGATGTAGAGAGGGTATGTCCTTCTCTAATGAGATGCTGGATACACGATACTGCCCTGTTTCTACTTGATATTGTACAAGAAACAAACGTGATTGTTCCTACTAAACAACACGATAGTCCTTCCAATCCCGTTCACAGCAATCACCTACCACTCCATACACGATCGATGCCTTGTCCAACACTCACTTTCCCCCCGCATCCTTCATCACACTAACCCAGCCAAAAAAAAAAGAAAACTACTCCTAAAATCCGGCTAGCCTTGCTTGCGTGACTTTATTCCCACAAGCTCATTCATCTTCTCCTCGTGACTTGTCTCAATTCAATAGTCTGACAATGCAGGACGATGCCATCCCGCATCTTGCATCTCCTATCCCTAGTGCTAGTAGCAGTAGCAGTAGCAGCAGTAGTACCATAAATGAACCATGGTTCCCACCCCCTTTACTATGACATCAATCAATACCTACCTACATACCCCCCCCCCCCCAAAAAAAAAGCAAATATACAGCACATGTGTATACAGGTTTTTCACCCGCTTCAGCTTCTTCACATGTAGGTAGTGCAGTGGGGATGTGGGATAGTGTAAGTAGGGTTGTTGTTGTTGGGGGCGGGGTTGGGGGTACTAGGGTTGTTGAGTGCTGTATGTATTGTGGATGGAGTTGAAATGCAGGATAGCGTGGGTAGATGGGAGAGGAGAGGGTTTGGGGAAAGAGGGGAGGGTGCTGTGGAGATTGAGAGGTCTGAGGAAGTGTTGAGTTGGGTTGGGAGATGGGGGAGTGGAGGGGAAGACTCGATTTAGCGAGGAGAGTTTTTTTTCTTTTTCGCAAAAGTAAGTATGTCATGTGTATGGTATAGATGAAGGAGGGGTGAGGAAGTTTAATCTGGTAGCTATGTAGCATGCATATATTGCCTAGATATTTGTACCATAAGGACAAAAGATTCACGCATAAAGTCATAGACCAAAGAGTTTGAAATAGAACCATAGATATCGTGCTCTAACCAACCTATGTATGCTACACCTTACATGATGAACGCCAGAGCGAGCCCCGATCCTCACCCACTCACACTTACGCTCAGACTACCTTACAAACGACCTCAGAAAGAAAGAAAGGAAGGACCGCTAAATGCCTATTTTTGTCTCAAACAAAAAGAGTTGTCAATCGAGACAACAAAGTGTTTTGAAAAAAGAAAAAAAGAAGATCAAAGTATATAACAGAAGAAGAAGAAGGCGAGAGAAAAGTTTCCATCCAAACACCAGTTTGATGGCCGCAGCAAAAAGAAAGTCGCACACTGCACTTTTCTCATGTAACAAAAAAAGAAAATGAGGTATAACAAAACGTTTTGAAAGGAAAAATCGACAACAAAAATCGTTGTTCTTATCGACAAAAAAAAAGAAACCCAGAAAAACTCCCTAGTGATCTTTACCAACTAGCCCAAGAAAAACACCACACGCTTAATCAATTCCTCATTCCCATGGTTCACCCCGCTTTTAGGGCTTAGGATCAGTTTTAGTCATGCGCTTAACGGGATGTAACAGAATACCAGGCATGCACATTCTCTTTTGTTCGAGCGCGCCATCGGATCCCGGACCACCATCAATCTGTTCTTCCTCGCCCCAATCCTGCTTGGTCATGGGCCAGTTGAGCCATCTGCGGTAGAGGTTGCGCGGGAAACGGGAAGCGTAGTACCAGCTCCAGCCCTGGAAGTTGTATTCGCGGTCGTGGTTGTAAGGGGAATCTGCTTCTTCGGTCCAGGCGCCCTGGCGAGGTTCGAGGGCTTCACCCGTGTCTGGGTCGACGGTGTTGGCGGTGTCGAAAATGGCTTCTGTGTAGCCGGCTGGCCAGTGGCGGTCGGTGAAAATGGGGTGAGGGGCGTAGACGGCTTTGAGACCGTGTTGGAGGGCTACGGTTGAGGGCCACATCTCGGCTTGCATGCTGCGACCGACTAGGTTTTCTTCGTGCATGGCTTGGAGCATCTTCTTGCTGAATCGCACAACAGTGTTGATAAATGTTCGGCGGTCAATCTGCTCAAAATCTGGGTGCGTGAACCAATCTGCCTGGCCGTCTTCGGGAGTGAAAATTGGCCTGATACCTGGGAGGTAGTTCCAGATCTTATCCTTGTAAGACCATGTCGTATTGCGTGGATCCCACATGGGAAGCAGAGTGATGAAATCCGCAGGCTCGGCAACACCCCACTCAAAGTTGTCCTCTTCCATTGTTGTGGGTGGTGTGGGTCCAAGTGGTTTTTGTGGAGGATCAGCGCGTACCCAGGGTCGTGGTCCCCACACTGGAGGTGGGATGAGCGAATTGGCTGATGCGTTCAAAACGTCCTTGTGCGTGTTCTCAACAAATGACTGGTAGTCTCCGTGGATGCTGGGGAGATAGTATCGCTTGTTGCGCTCCCACAAAAGCTTCCTGGGCTGCTTGTCGGCAAACTCGCTAATCTTCTCAAAAAAGTGATAGTGGTGTCCGGTGTATCTTGCGTCTGTCTCCCAGTTCCAGATGTAGTCAAATTCGGGGTGGGTAAGACTGAACCATTGTAGGCACATGAACTGTTGCCAATAGACCTGCCAATCCATAACCTTTGGATACCACTGTGGAAAGATGGACTCTGACCATAGTATTGCCATATCTTGAAGTTCCTCAGGCACGTTCTCCTTAAGTACACGGTCGTATTCGTCCTGGTCATCGAAAATTCGAAGATTCCTATCTTTGACGTGGACATAGAGGTAGACCTGATATTCTCCACCAGACTGGAGAGAAAGTTCAGATACCATTGCGCGGATCGCAGTAATATCGTTCTCTTCGTACTTGTAACCGGTCCAGGCACGGATGAGAACAGCGGTACGGTGATGGTACTTCTTCTCTGGCTGATTTCTAACCTCAAGGTTGCTCCTGCTGGTATCCGTTGGGATTGCAAAAGCGGCAGAAGCAGAAGCGGGCTCAGGCAAGGCGGTACTAGGTATCTTTACGATTTCGGATCTCGCGCCGGGCCGGTATCGCTCCTTGTTGCGCTCCAAGCAATCGGCCTGCAGCTCGCCCCAATTGACCTCGGACCAATCAGGTACCAACTTGGGCGCTTTCCAGTCTTTGACAACCTCTGGGAACTCATCGTCGCCGTATCCATACGGGCCGTATCGCGAGTAGCGGTCAAAGCAAACATCCTCGTCCAGGCCAATGACATCATAACCACCTGCATAGACTGGAGGAAAGTCTTCCGGGAGTCCACGGTACACTTGAACTTCATCATCGGTACTAATGTTTAGTGGGATACCTCTGGGACCTAGGCAAGCCACGTGCTCGCCATGCCATTTTTTCTTCCACTCAGGAGTGTTGTACTTGGGGAACGGCTTGTAGGCTACTGGATCAGCCGCGGCTGTCTCGTTGAGCTTGTCGTGTCCTGCCTCATAAATGCGGTAGTCCCTGTCAAAAGGTTAAAATCGGCTATTTCGTACATGCAAGAGAAAAACTAATACTCACATATCAAAATGCTCCCAGCGATTGGGGTCGTACGCCTTATTAATGTAGTCGCTGAATGGGGGCCAATGTCCGTCCCAGCTTGGTCGGGGCCATTTGAGCATCTTCTTAACATACTCCTTCATGTTGGTCGGTCGCGGGGTAGGAGGAATGAAAGAGCCAGTTCTTGATGGCGCAGTCTTCCATGGTGGGTGAGCTTTGGTAGGCTTCGACTCGGGCTCCTTCTCACGTGAAGACTCCATGGGAGGTGGAAGGACCTTTGCCGGGCTGGGAGTTGCGCCAGGCATAGGGAGCGCATGTTGCCATGCATCTTCAAGGGGAGCTTGAGGTTCGTGAGATTCGTGCAACAATTCTTGCTCTGATTGTTGTCTTTCCAAGTTGTACAGCGGTATCCTTTCGTACACCTTTTCCTGCGCCCATGGGCTTTGGCGCAGTACAACGCATATGAAGAGCAGCGTTACAAAGGAAAATATGGCAAATCTGCGGGGAGATCGGAAAAACATGATGTCGATGTTGTTCGTATTCGTATCGTCTTAGTGCTGGATAGGCGCTAGCGAACTGCGACGATCGCAGCTGGGGTAGAGAGTTGGTCGTAAGCTTTTAGCGGCAGTAGATAGACAGCATTGCTCTTTGGCGCGTGAGGGTAATGGCGCAACAAGTGAGTGGCGATTGAAAGAGAGTGGGTGTTGTGCGATTGCGGCGGTACTTGAGAAGTGGGAAGCTCCTGAGCTATGGCGTATATAGATAGTAGAGGGCAAGGAAAGAGCAGGCGGGGCGGTGGCGGCGCTTTGGGGCCAAGAGGGCCGGAGCTATAATAGTCGACCTGGCTATCAGTGATGTTGGTCGCTGCCGTGTGTATGGGACCGCAAATGGCGCCGATGGATGCAAGGAGCGACTAAGAGAAGCAGACAGAGAGAAGGATGGAACGAGAAGAAAAAGAAAGCGAAGAGCCAAAAGGTCAAGGACCGACGAGACGAGGCGGCGACAAGTCGAAATGGGGGGACATGGGTCGGGGGCAGCGAGTCGACAGGGTATGAGATTGCTAGTAGCATCACCGCGAGGTGTCCATCACTCTCAAACAGCAGTACGCGGCCAGCGGCTTGTCGATCTGGGTGTCTCCATGGGTTTTGACACTGAACCCCCATGTGCTGCGCCGCCTCCCGCCCCGTGCGGCCGGGCGTTGGAGTAGAGTGCTGACGCGTTACGCAAATAGCGATCGCCAAGTGACGGGATTGGAACACCTTCTGCCGCCCTCGAGTGGTCGCAGGTCGTCGATGTTGGCGATGCTTGCGTGTTTCGCAAAACCTCCCGAGCGGAAGAGCCGTCGCACCATGCGTCCCGGCTCATCTACTCAAGAACATGGCCTTTTCTCCCTTCTCAAATCACACGCAGCTGCGACCAAGCGGGGGCGCGCTGCCGTAAATTGTGCGGCTGGGCAGGCGTCTTGGTAGGCGGCATAATTTAAGATAAGAGGCAAAGATGGCCAGCAAACAGGCGCCTATGCTGCTAATGTCCCCACACACGTTCTTTCGTAGTTTGACTTATTCAGCCGATGCACGGATATGTAAGGGTGTGTGGTATGTATGTATGTACGTACGTAAGTATCTATTCGGTGAATGTATGCAAGTTCCCCTCCCCCCACAAAGTGCCCCCCCTCAGTCGGTCAGTCGGTCCTGCACGAGAAAGAGAAAGATAGAGAGACAGAGAGACAGAGCCGATAGCGGTTGAAGGAACCTTCCTTTCGGCCCTCGTACAACGCCCCATACCAAAGTCTCACTGCATCACACCATAACATACTTTCTGCCAATAAATCACCATGGCACATAGCAACTGCACTCCCCAATATGTGCCCGTTGAGTGTTGACTGACTGTTCAAGTTTGTGCATCATGTCACATTTAGATTTTGCCCATGTTTCCATGGATACTATTCGGGCAATTGCGCCATCGCGCCGACTACACTCTGCCCGATTCTCTCAACCGTTTAGCCACCACGCGGCCCCAATTCGGCTATCATCATGCAGCTCATAATCATCGTTATCATACATGCTACTCAGCAAACACAACTTCTGCATCATTGTGCTTGCACGTGCATCTGCATCTGCCTCTGCATTCTTTCTCCATAGCCGGTGGTATTGCAATCTCAACCTTCAAGCGCACACCGACGTACCGTACCATTCTTCACTTCCACTTCTGCACAACAACCCCTCCGCGCTTGAACTCTGCAATGTCACCCAGCACCTGGCCCTTGTCCGTCAGTTCCTTATTGGGAAATGTCGTCATAAGCGCCCATTCGCGCCCTTGACTAGCCGTACTGGCCCTGGTCACGAAGTCGTAGACGTCGCCAATAGTGTGTGTAGTGTTGAACCGCGACGTCAATCGTGTACCGTCCCCAAGGCGGACCTGTAGTGTGAGTGTAGGCATCGACGAGTCCACCTCGACGCTAGGTTGCGCAGAGCCCCCAGACGTCGAGGCTCCTGTACTACTAGAGCCTGCAGCCGGCATGGTAGCAGCCGTTGAACTCGAGCCAGGTGTGGGGCTACCCAACCGGTTTCCACTGCCCGAGAAGGGAACGTACTTCTTCTTTGGCTTCTTGTAGTCCTCGTCTTTGTGCGCGTGTACCTCAACATCCACCTCCTGTCCGTGCTCTACATTCAGGATATGCAGCGGGGCGTGGCCGGTGTTGATCATCTCCAGCGTGCGTGCGTTTGCCGGATCATCGTAGCGAAACAGGTCGCCGTCGTCCACAGAGAAGCCATCGCGCCAGAGGTGGAGTTCGCGGTGGGCACGCGGGGGCGGTGCGGGCATGTTCGAGTTAGGGTCTGGGATGACACGCGAAGGAGCATCGTCGCCACCCAGCGTTGTGCCTGCACCACGGAAGTGCGAGCTGGCTGGCTGCTCGTCGTCACCACCTGGTCGAGGAGCATTCCTGTACTTGTGAGCTGCCGTGCTACGTACGAGTAACTGGGTTCCAACTTACTGTCGCGCCCGCTTGAGGATGTTGTTGATCTGATCGCGTGGGTTCGATTGGTTGGGGTTCTGCACAGCAAGGCCAGACTTTTCACCACCGGCAAAGAAGTCCTGACTGTCGTCCTCAGGGCTATGGTCGTCATCTTCATCGTCGTGAGCCTGTCCCTGGCCGCCACCAGATGACTGCAAGTCCCTCAAGGTCCTCGCGCCAGCCACACCCCGCTGTGCTGGCTGTCCGCGGCCAGCAGGTCGCTGCGATGATGAAGATGAAGAAGAAGCTGCTGCTGCTGCTGCAGAAGAGGGAACATAATCACCTCCAAGTGTACGTCCGCCACCCGAGGGAGGAGGCGGGTTTTGGCTGGGGTTGGTCGTGGAATCGTCGTCACCGGCCATGTCGACGTCTGGCTCAGAGTCGGCTTCTTGTTGTTCGGCGGTTTGGTCGAAGAATAGCGAGGCTGCAAGAGTGAGGTCTCCGTTGGAAGCGTTTAGGTAACGTTCTGCCTGTTGCGCGTGTTGGTGAGCAAGTCCAATAGCTTCGATGAGCTTCCACATACCGTAGCAGCGTCCAGACCAGTCAAGCTAGCGAGCTGCGCAACCTGGGCGTCTCGGTCGGTAGCAGCTTCAGACATTACAGTTTACCGAGTGCTCGAGGTGGAAATATACGAAGTGTTGTTGATGTAAGCTCGGGCGTGCTGCCAATGTACTGTACTGTAGCTGCCGGGTGGGGTCTATGTATCCCACGGCGTTTGTTCTGAGGCGGCGATTAGTGACGTCGCTCGGACTTTTGCGCGTTGAGTGAGAGGCTGCAGCAAACAAACTAGTGAAAGCAATGTAATATATTCAAATCTTGCACCGGAATTGAGCGTTTGCAATAAATACATTCAACTAAACAATCTGTTAGCAGACAGCTCTCAAGTCTCAGCATATGCTTCCAACATGGGATGCAATGCCAAGACCGACGTTGAATTGAGCCTCACCAACACCACCCCAACTCCATCGTACCTCGGAATGCCCTGACGCGGCACCACCAATTCAACACCCCAACACACAAGCCAGACTACTTCCTTCGATTCCACACACAGAATCCCCCTCCAAACATCCCCCCGCCACTCGAACCTCGCATCGGCCCAACCCAGCACCAATCTCCGCACCCACCTCCGCGTGGGGCTCAACTCTCCAACATCCACCACCACCACCCATTGCCCACACCTCCTCCACCACCAACACCAACAACAACAATGACCTCCCCCGCCCCCGCCCCAAACACCCTCACCGAATCCGGCATAACCATCCCCTCGGACAGCGAAACCTACGACGCAAACCCGGACTTGTCCCCCTCGCCCGCCTCGGCCTCGTCCAGCTCCTCACCCTTGATTCTGTACAAGCCGCCCACGCTCTGGGGCCTGTTGCGCGGCGCAGCGATCAACTTGTTGTTGCCATTTGTGAATGGGTTGATGCTGGGGTTTGGAGAGTTGGTAGCGAATGAGGCGGCGTATCGGTTGGGGTGGTCGGGTACGAAGGTATGCACTTATATCTTCTTTTTCTTTCTTTGCCCTTTGAGAAATGGGGAAGGCAAGGACGGAGACAATGGCTAATGCACTGGTTACAGATATTTCCAAGTCACCGATTGGGTTCTACTACTGGTCGACGTGTAGGGCCGGGTGTAGAGATGCGCGCGGATCCTGTGGAGCGAAGACGGCGAAACGGTCAGGAACTCGACATGTACACGTCGTTGGAGTAGGCGGCAGGCTAGGGAGATGGTTTCAGGGTTGAGGCAGTGTGCGTACAGATATACATACCCACGAGTTGATTGTAATGTCGACGTTGAGTTTAGAAGAAGAAGAAGAAGAAGAAGAAGAAGAGAGAGAGAAATGTCATTCAGGAACATACATGCATTCCAATATCTGTACAAAGACACCACTATACTACATAATGGCGTTTCCCAACCATCTCCTTCAATGAAATTTTCTCCCTTGTGTCTGTTATGTTGAGAACACAGGCGTCGAGTTCAGTCGTATCATACACTCACTCTCTGTCCCACGCAACCCCGCACTTCCTTACGACCTGTTTTCAAATCTTCGTCGACGCTCAATCTCATACTCCTCGGCCTTCCTCTTTCTCTTGGCCTCCTCGGCAGTCGTCTTCTTACCCCCGTAGCCCATCTTCCTCGTCCACGCCTCGGTGCTGTCGTTGAACCTACGCCACATGTAGCTGAGTCGGTAGTTCCTCCTGTAGTAATCAAGCTTCTCCATCATCGGCTTGCCCGCTGCACCCTCCTCGAAATCAACATCGCGGTCGGGACGGGTACGGTCCACCTTGGGCGCCTCAGCCTGGAGATGCGTAGGGATAGTCACGCCGGGCTTGATGTTGATGCCAGAGATTTGGCGACGGTTGGTGGGGGCTTTGCGTATGGGAGTGGGCGGCTGGTAGCGGATCCTGCCGTCAGGTCCCTTGATGTCGTTCAACTTCAGCTCGCCTTGTGCCACCTTGGTGTAGAGCTCGTTGCTCTTTTTACTTGGTAGGGTGCGGATACCAATCATGCGCCGGAAGCCGTTTTGGCGCAGCATCCAACCAGTGATACCACCCATGATACCAGACACAAGGAAGTAAAGTTGCAGAGCCGTGGCTTGGAAAGCAGTCACCAGACCGAGCACAATTGCGAGACCAGTAAACAGCTTTTGGCGTTGTGCAGCCTGGCCAACGTCGTTTTGTACACCGACCTCGCCCCCGTTCTGTTGGAAACAGGTTAGCTCTCCGTTCTTCGTGCCTATGGAAACAGACATACCTTGAAGACAGTGTACATGACGGCCGTTGTTGCGGCCGGCAAAAGAAAGTATGGGTCACGCGAAGTCAAATCGGTAAACCACAAGAAACCATCTTGTTCCATGCCAGGCACAGGCAGCTCACCCATGGCTCTCAGGAACCTGAAAGCCGAGAATCCAATCCAGGCTTGCATAAACATGAAACCTCCCATGGAAGCCATGCCTCCGACGTACGGTCTCATGATTTCGGCCTGTTGCATCCTGTACAGATCCGCCTGTTGCTTATCACCCCGCGCAATGGCAGCCTCCATCTTATCCTGTAGAGGCTTTGTCACAGGTGTTAGAGCGGCCATGGCTGCCATCTTGTCTGAGCTAAGAGCCTGGAAGAAAAAGGTTGCTCCACGCACTACTACACCAGCGATCAGAATGGATCCGGCCCAGCCCAAACCTGACTGGAGATAAATAGTCTCGATGCACTTTTCGAAAAGCGTAGTCATGCCCCAGCCGTAGTCTAAACCTAGTTCCTTCAGTTGTCCGGCATGGTCAATAAGGTGAGTGGGATCGATTTCGGCAGTGGGGAGTGTGTTTTTGATTGGATCGCTCTCAAGCACATTCTCAAGCGTCTTGGGCTCGCCAATAACAGAGGCATTCTCTGCAACCGTGTTTGCTGAGCTCGACACCCCATCCACGACAGCGGGTTTCTCAATTGTTGCAGGCGCAAGTTCGGGAGTGGCTGTGCTCACGGCAGGCTCTGCATGCTTTGCAAACTCGGACGTATGACGGTGGGAGAATTCGGCAACTGGGACTTGATTCGAGGGCAGAGCGGAACTGGCGTCGGCAGGCTTGGTGGAACTACCCCAGCTCCAAGGCGCGTACCATGAAGCATATCGGACAGACGAAGCGCTCAGCATGACATTATGAGTGCCGGCTGCGCCCTTCCTCCACTGTACAGATTGGAGCGGGCTTCGACATGATTGTGAAGCGAGCCCAGCTGTGCGGGGAAGCGATGAGAACTGCTACTACAGTCAGTATCTCAAAAAGAAAATCCCACCAAAGATGTAGCTCAAGTGGTGACAAAAGAGTAGTCGTGGGTACGAAGCCGTGTGGCTTCGCTAGGCAGGACACGGGCGGGCAGATGGCACGAAAGCGAGCAATTGGACCATTGGGTGTGCGCACCTTCCTTGTAGCTGTCGATCTAAGTATTGATGATTGTCGCGAGGCCAAGGGCGCAATTTGGGCAGGCCGCAGCCCTCTACTTGGCAGCATTGCAGTGTGTCGTCCGAGGTCAGGAATGATGCTGATGGCACCAGAACCGCCATCAGAAATGTCGTGCACGGGCCCATTGCCAGTAGTTTGGTTGCGCTGCCATGCAAACCTCCGAGATCCCCGCATCATCACTTCGCCTGCACCCACCCATCAACTTGCACCACATAGCACTCGGTTTTTAGCATGGTAATTATCAATTCTTCGTTATCGATGAAGAGGAAATGAAAACAACAGCGACTAGTCTACTACGCGCCTTTTATGGGTATGTTGGTCGCATGGCTCGGTCGTGACCCCCTCCAACACCTCATCTGCATGCAACAAGCACCACCAGCTGAACAGAATAGCAGTCCAAAAATCCCCCTACAATATCCCACGTATATCCATGAACAAATAAAGAAAATTTCGCTTATGCAAGGAATGCCATCGTGGGGAAGCATGCGAAAACAGTAACAAACCCTTAGTGTACAACGGCTAAGATAAGAAATGCCAAAACGCCGCCCTATTATGCGTGAAAGAAATTACGCCCTGCGCCAGGCGAAGCAATGTCGTAGTCAACGGAATACTAGTCCTCGTAGTTGTTGCCTTCAGTGACGGCCAAGGCTTCCTCGGCCTGGCCACCGCCCATCTCCATCGCTTCACCAAACATCTCGTGCCCACTGACCGAGCTCTTGAACGGATCTTGCATCGGACTAGTTGGGCCTGCCGGCCCTGAGCTCTCAAAAAGGCCTGGATCGATTGGTGCGATAGAAGAGCCTCCACCAAAGCTGAGAGGGGCTGTCGTAGCAAACGTCGGAGAATTGTTGTATGCCGACGTGGTAGCCGGATTAAAGTACTCACTGTCACCTTGGCTTTGGCGAGGTTCTCCAGGCGGCGTGTGCGATTGTTCGCCAGATCCTGGTGGTGGACTCGAGGGTTTCGTGACATCCCCTTCCTTGCGTTTGAACTGATGTGCCTTGGTCCTCAAGTGCTGTGGGAGATCCTCTGGGTTGGTTATCCCCAATTGGTTCATCAGCTTTTGCTGCTTTGTCGGCCGAGGCTTCCGTGTTGAGAGAGATACTTGCAGGATCGGTGGTGGCGTAGGTGCGACGGGTGCCCATCTGTGCAGCTCTTGGCGGAAGAAGTTGATCTCGTTCGCAAGGAGAATTTCGGCGCCCTCAAGTTTCCGTAGATAGAATCGCTGTGTAGTAAGCTCATCGGGGCTTGACATCATGGGATTGATGTACCGCGCCACGTAATCACGGAATTTGGTGCCATGCTCAATAAGCGACTCGAGTGTTTCCTCCTCTTCTGGTTGGAACGGTAGCCCTTGAAGCTCGTCCTGCCATAACTGCAAGTCTTCGAGTTTCGGTCGGGTTGCATCACGCGGAATCTTTACGCGGTAGTCACAGATTGGGCATGTGTACTTGTCGTCCTCCTTGACTTTTCCACGTGCAATTTTTAAGCACTTGCCATGGTACCTGTTCTTGTTAGCGAACACCCTCAAAGAGCATTACCTAGAAAACTCACCATTCGTGGCACAATTCGCATTCAATCATCATACCAGCTTCGGGTTTGCGGCAGATGCAAAAGACGTCACGGCTCGACCCGGAACCATCCACCTCTTCTCCATCTGCTGGGCTCTGTTCACGCGAAGCAGGTTCCACGGGCATGCGAGGCTGGTCAGAAAGGTCGAAACAAGCCCGATTGCGCTCATCTACTTGTTTCATATGCGCATGTAAAATGTGAAGCGGCGCATTGGCTTTGCCAAAAAGTTTTTTGCCTCGTCGCATCCAGTCTTCATGGCGCTTTTGTTCTTTCTCGAGATCGCTGGTCCCAGCTGGCTTGCAGTTTAGTGCGTTCAGCCCTTCCATGGCATTGCGAACTTCCATATATCGGGGTCGCTGGGTGAAGTCTGGGTTCTTACTTCGCTCATACAAAGACATGATGAGCTCCTGCGCGTCCCGCTGCTTTTTGAGAATTGCATCCATAGCCGCTCGTGTCTCTGGTGTCACTGGCAAATTGGTCGCTTGCTTGGAGAAAGCATCAAGTTGTTGATAGTGCACATGCTCCACTTCCATAAGCTCTTTCGCTTTCTTCTCCCAGAACTCGCCTTGCGTGCGTTTGTCTTGCAGAAACTGAAGGTCGGGATGGTGCTCAGGCATGCCGACTTCGATTCCGCTTTTGATGAGATCACTAACTTCTTGGAGAGTAGGTGCCGGCTTGACTCTGAAATCCTGTGCCTCTTGGAGCCATCTTAGTTGTTGTACAACCTTTTCGAGCGATTCAAGCTCAGGCAGGTCGACATTGAAGCCCTTGCCTTCTTCGAGAAGCTCGTCAAGTCGTGCGATGCTCTGCTCAGCAGGCCGATCGCGCAAGGCAGTTCGCGCTTTGTTCTGGTACTCCACGATGCTTTCTGCGCGTTCTCGGAGTGTGGTGATCTCTGGGCTGTCGAATCCTAGATCTTTTGCCTGATTAAGAAGTTTCTGAATGTTCTCAACATTGCGGTACTCGCGTTCCTTCTCATCCGCCTCTGCAATGGCCGACTTGCTGGGTCTTCCCCTACCGGGGCGTTCGGCTTTGCGGCGAGCCTGCAGCTTTCTAGTCGTGTACAGGACCGCTTCGTCAGCTACTTCTTGACACTTTTCGACAAAGTCTTTCAGGTCTTGAAGACCGTTCAGCTCCCAGTCAATCTTCTCTCCTTCGTGTAAAAGTGCACGCAGAGACTTTAGCTGCGGCCGTGGCCCCTCAGCAAGAAGGCTCTCCATCTTGGACTCCCAGATTTCGGGCGTGCTTGCCTTGTCCACGATCTTCTCAACCAGCGTCATCAGAGCATCCTCTTGCATGCGATATATAAGCATATGCTGGCCCTTGGCTCCGGAGTAACGATCGGCCTCTGGAAGATCTGAACAACACTCAAACCACCCAGCATGTTGTAGACACAAGACCTTCTTCGTGTTCCGGCAATAGAAGCGAGACAAGTAGCCGTAGCACTTGCAGAAGGCACATATTAGTTCATCCTCGTGCACGTCAGCATCATCGATGATGAAGTCAAGTTCACAAGGCGCATCCGCGTTACTGCTGCCATCAACTTTGCAAGTGTGCGCTTTAGCAGTTTTATGCTTTTCGAGAAATTCTCTCCGCAAGCGCGTTTCCCGATCGCGCATCCGCTGCATAGCAGGACCAAGCCACTTGGCCGTCTTGATGGTGGTATCCTTGCGCGAGGCCGCGGCTAGTAGTAACTCATCATGAGAGAAACACGGTTGACGTCGATAGTCCTGGAGACGCTGCACACCATGCTCCCCAAATGGCTCCCAATCGCTTGGCGCAAAATTCACCGCCTCGTTGAGGTTGAAGCCATGGTTAAAGCCAGCATGGTAAGCTTCGGGGAAGGTTATCACAAACTCGCCAGCACGTTGGTCAATTGCATAAACCTTAACTCCAGCTTTCAATAGTTGCTCAGGAGTGAGAAGCGTCACGAGTTGAAACAAGAGATCGGGCTGGCTTTCAAACAGCTCTGGTACTGCTTCACGCATAGCTTGCTCAAACTTGTCGGTATCCTCGGCTGGCACGCCGTACCAGGTCTTGGTAGCTCCAAAGTGTTGGTAGTTTGCAGAGTACGTATAGTGATCCTCGGCATGCCAACAGAAAGTTGAGAAAACCATTCCCACATACAACCAAGGCACTGTCATCCCTGAGATATCGGACTTGATATGGCGGAACAGCGAATCTGGCGCATACGGCAATACAGTCAAGTTCCACGGGTCCGTAGAATAGGGGTCTCGTGGATTCTTTTCAATGGTTGGAAATCCGCTGCCGTGAGTCGTAGAGTGAATGTCTGCTCCATATTCTACTTCAACAGTCTCTGTCACATTCGCAACTGAATGCCAGAATTCGCGTTCAACATCGTCTTCTGTGACCGGCTTTGGTGCGTTAGTGACTGGATCAAAGGGCATTTTGGTAGCAAAATGGCCCTGCTTGAACTGATGCGCTTTCTCCTGGAACTGCTTGAGCGAGTATATGCCCCCTTCTTCGAACCCAAACTCGCCTGTGCCTACCAGACAGCGTGGGCAGTGCCAGTCGTAGGCAGGAATGCATTTGATTGGTGGATCTAAGCAGTAGCCGTGATAGCCAGAGTCGCAACTGTCACATAGCAAGATGTTTGAGGGGTCATTATCGGTACCGCAATTTTCGCAGCGATCGCCGGGGCGCTCGTCGGCGGCACGCACACGAGGGAACGATCGGCCTGGCGTGGATTGGCGAGGCTGAGTCATGTGAGAGCCGGCCACAGTGGGGGCAGCGTCTTTCTTCAGTCGTTTACTGCGCCTGCCATTTGCCTCATCTGCATCGTCGTTTGCACTACTATCGGCATCTTGGGATAGGGTGCGCTTCAGCTGGTTGAATTGATGTCCATTGGACAATGGCGTCGAGCCGATACCTGATGGCCGGAAATCAGGGGTGTTGTCAGCTGACAACATTGGGCTGCCAGCGTTGCGCAACGGCGTAGAAGTGCGTGATTCCAGCACATCTCGATGCATACTGCTTGGTGCATTCACTGCAGCAAAGGAACTTGGAGTGGAGGGCTGCGTAGTTGGCTTAGGTGGTGGATGCGCGTTAACCGCTGTAAAGCCGCCGGAATTTACTGGTGTAAAGCCCGACTGCATGGCTGGCTTTGGGAGCTCGGGCGGCGGGGTTGGAGCTGATTCACTGCGCAGAGTCGCGTTGAGAGCTGCTGAAGCCTTCATGGCGGGCGATTCGGTGGCATTGGCTGCGGGCGTGCCCTGTAGCGATTTCTTCACAGGCGAGTGTGCTGGTGAGGGTGTAAACGGTCCGCCGTGCTCGTATTCCAGCATCTGCTGCACACCAGGTTTCACCAACCGTAGGTACTCTTCATACGGGTGCAGCCATTTTTGGTACGAGTTTTTGAGGGATGTAGACAGCGAAGACATTATCTTGCCGCTGTAGCCGAGGTCGCGTCCTATTTCAGCCCATTTCTTCTGCTTGCAGACACGTTCAAAGCCACCCCTCTTCTCGACGGCCTTTTTGAGTTTGTAAAGGTCCAATGGCCGTTTGTCCACGCTTGGGAAGCGTGTGAGACTATGACCATGTTGCTTGTGAAATTTGGCGAGCTGATCCAGATAGTTCAGATTGGCACGTGTACCTAGCCCTGATCAGACTCGGGTTAATAAGGCAAAGTTTGACTGGTACATACCCCCCTCGACGGAATTCAGTTCCTGGCGTCGCGTACGAAAATGAAAGCGCTGTTCCGCATCAGATTAGCTCAAAGTAACTCATTGTAATAGCAGTAGAGATGGGCACAGGCGCAGTCAGGTATGGCGCGTGCACTCACCTCTGTATCAATGGCAAAACCTGGGTTCCAGCTGTCCGGCGGAACAATTTTGACAATGCCGTACTTCTGTGCCTCTTCGCGGATGCTCTGGATGTACTTGACGGGGTCCTTGAACTGCTCAGTGGTCGGTCGATAGGTAGGAGCTTCGCGCAGGCCGAAGAGACGGTTCTGTTTGGGCGGCAGGTTGTTTGGCGCTCCATGCCCTCTGCGTTCCACCGTGGCGAGATCGAGTGGTGCTGCCTTGCGCGCGCTCAAAGGGATGGTGCCTGCCCCATTCGGTTGCGCGCCGTTCGTGGCAGGTGTCGCGCCGCCGCTCGTTTTTGACTTTGATGCTCCAGGGGCTCCGTCTGACGCTCCATTGTCCGTGGCGACCCGAAAGGTAGTCATTGTAGCGCCCGTGGGAGGCCCGGCCTGGGGTATAAAGTCGACCATGGCCCTTTCCCTACTCGTTGCACCTGACAGGACAAGTGGTAGGGATTATCTGCGGCCTCGCGACGGTGAACGGGGTATTTCTGGGTAAGGCGATGGCAGTCGGGATTGAGTTTGTCGGTGGTGGTGGGCGCTATCGAGGGGATATATCTGCAGTCATGGAGGCTCTGGAGCGGCAAGCGACCGCTTTTGACCCAAGTCGGGCCGTGAAATTCACTGATATTATGTAGAATGACACGCCCGGAAGATGGCAGGCCTGGGTATTGACGACGAACGTGGGTGTAGACAGCTACGTATGTGTGGCGCGGTCTCGTGGGGAGCGGCGAGGTATGAGGAGGATGGATGGGGCCGCTGAAAGGTGCGAGAGGTTCCCTACTCTGCCTCGCTAGCGGCGGATGCACTATCACACCCAAGGTACCGAACTCAAATCCATCGACGCTTATTCCGGCGGTGCGCAATCATCGGTCGCGTGTGCGAAATCCCAATGGTGCCTGCGCCGTGCTGCCCCGTGTTTCTGGGGCTAGCTCATCCATGGCGCTGGTGGCCATTTGAGCGATATCAAAAGGCCGCCGTCACTGTAGTCATGGTGGATGGTATCAGACCTCCTACACGCCCCCATCTGGCCACGGCATGACAGCTCCTACACCCTATGCTCGCGCACACACACCCCTGTCTGGACGCCCGTTCAATGGCTGGGCAGATACATTGTATAACCTGTCCCAGCCGGCACGTGCAAAGTGCTGGCTGCATCGCTGCCCATTTTAAGACTGCCGAACCAGACTGCGAGAATCATCAGTTCATGCTGATTCAACTCATTAGCCATATCGGACACAAAACTGGCTGTCATCAAGGATCTCGTTTCTGCAACAGACAGTCGAGGGATCCATGGGCACACTACAGGTAAGAAGACCGAGCGCAAGGTTGTCGCATCGGGAACCACCCTGGCCCCACCAATCACAGCGCTGCCCATCTGCACCATCCCGTCAGCCCTAACTGGCCGTTGCCGCTTCTAGATGCCATCGACAACAACACTCTGCCTCGACCTCACGTCCTTTACCAGGCCGTCCAATGGCCAGTACTATCAAAATAGAGAGTCGACCTATTCCGGCTTTCTACTGCTGCTATCTGCTTCGCTCCAAGAACCGCAAGGCCTTTTACATTGGCAGTACGCCTAATCCGGCACGTCGCCTGGGCCAGCACAATGGATCTACCAAGGGCGGCGCAAAGCGAACCTCAATGCAAGGGAAGCGGCCATGGGAAATGACTTGCATCGTCACAGGATTCCCCTCTAATTCGGCCGCCCTGCAGTTCGAGTGGGCGTGGCAAAACACGCACGCGACTCGCCACATCGAGCGAGATGTACGCGACGCAAGACGAGACGAATTGTACAAGGGCAAAAAGAATGCGTCACCCGCAAAGAGACCCCGGCCACCAATGTCGCTCGAGGCACGATTGAAAAATCTGCACCATCTGTTGGGAGTTGGGAGTTTCAGCCGATGGCCCCTACACATTCGCTTCTTTGCCCCCGACGTCTTCGCGCAGTGGGAAAGACACATTTCCAAGATGAAGACAAAGCTGCCAACTTACATTACGGTTAGACTAACACCAGCCGAGCTTCCAAAGCTCGCGTCAGATGTACAAAATGAAATGCGCACACATTTCATACCCGACGTCATACGAGCAATTCCAGTTGCATACGAAGACTGCAAGTCGTATGTAGAAAAATCAAGGAGCATACTTGCAGACAGTCAAAAGAGAGCTTGCGCTGTTTGCAAGACGAACGCAAATCCAGAAGAGTCTCTGGTGCTGATCTGCCCTATGGAGGCCTGCCGTTCCGTGTCACATGTAGCCTGTCTATCGCAAAATTTCCTTGCAGAAGAAGGTAACAAAGACGCATTCATTCCGATTGAAGGAACATGCCCAAGCTGCCATGCCCTTCTCAGATGGTCTGACATGATGAAAGAATTGAGCCTAAGGGTACATGGCCAGGACGAGATCAAAGCCATGTTCAAGACAAAGCGGACAAAGAAAGCAGAGAGTAGCGCCGTAGAAGGGGTCGACGAATTTCCTGACATTGACGACCTGGATGTTGAGTTGGGCGAAGATCTAGATGAGACGTGGGTCGATAACGTGAATGAGGATGACGACAAGATGCTAGCGTCAAATAATGGATGAACACGTTTACCATTCTTCGACTGTTCGTAGCGGCAACTGTCCTTTCGCAACTCGCTCGATGCACCTATCGGCCTGCTCTCTGACCTTTGCCGCCACCTCTTCGAGACTGGTACCCGCGTAGATGCGCACAAAGTCCTCGCCCTCCTTCTTCTGCATCAACGTCTCGAACAGCTCTCGCACGCGGTCCTGCATGTCTTTCTTTTCGTACTTTTCCGTGCCAAAACCGCCTCGCTTCGCCGCATCATCGGCAGAAATATCGAGGAAAAGACACAGGTCTGGTCGTGGGAGTCCAACATCAGGTTTCCGACACCACTCGAGGCTCATGTTGGGGTTCTGCTTGGCGGCTGAATACACGCAGCCGCTGTAGTAATAGCGGTCAATGATGACCGTAGTACCAGCAGCAAGGTCTGCTCGAATAGATGGACTAAAATTGTAATTAGTGTCCCAATGGCTCATTCGGAAGATGCTGGTGGCCTACGCTGCTTCCCATCGATTGGCAGAGAATAGGAGATGAATCACATGATCCTCCTGGTCGCTTTGCCCACTCAGATAGCTATTAATCATCTGTCCGATTGGTGTCGTTCGATCTGAATACACCATCAGTCTTGTTCCGCTGACCCCATTGATCTCCCTGTAGCTACTTCTTCTTCGCAATTATTTGCTAACAAAACTCCCCATGAGAACATACACATACCAGGAAACCGCATATGCCGCACCTTGACGCCATCGTTTTGCAAATCCGCAACAAGCTTCTCACACTGCGTGGATTTCCCTGCGCGATCCAAGCCCTCAAAAACTATCAGTTTGCCGCGCGCCATGGTCGGATTGGGGGATTGGGTTGGCGTCGTGGAGGGGTTGATGCGCGGTCGAAGCGGAGCGTTGGTGGGGCGGAAGCATGCATCGCGTCGCGAAGGCGCTAGTGACGGAGTGTGCCTTTCGTCCTGTCATAATGTTTGCGAAAGCATCATCAGTCACTGACACTCGGCTGTTGGTCTACTTTGCTCATATTTTGCATTAAATTCCTGCGTCGATCTATGCCTCCTCACTGTGATCCAAGGCCATCAAAATCAGCTACGAAGGTCCGTATGACCGGATAAGAACAGAAGATGAGCGGCGCAAACGTGGTAACACAGAAGCGAGCTGTCTTTATCAATTGGCCACTAGGATCCTGTAACCGATTCTGACATGCATATCTATTGGGTGTCGCTAAAATTATGAAGGATCACAGCAGCAACAAGTGATGCTGAAGCGGGGTCTTCAGCTGGCCGCGATCGGAAAAGTAACAATCTGCAGAAAGAAACATACTAGTCTATCCAGACTATTTGCTCAAGTCATGGACACAATCTATGCTAAGATGTCGACGTGTCATTCCAACCGCCCTATGAGAATGCTTCGGTGTCAAATGCCACAACACAAGGCTAACTGACTGCCATAGCCTCACCGGCCCCCTACGCTTCCCTGCTTGTTTCAGCCTTGCGTAGGAAGGTTAGATAGGCTTCCCCCCAGCTTGCCTGTAAATAAAACAATCAACTTGCTCCTTGTAAATATGACAGACCCTTTCTCAGTCACCGGTACTGCAGTCGGCATAGTTTCGCTTGGTCTGCAGACTTTCCAGATTCTTTACAAGTACTGTTCCGATTTTAAAAGCTTCCCTCGCGATGTTGAAGCCATCCAAAGGCAAATCAGAGGCCTTGAAGGTATCCTAGAAGGGCTCTGCGAGGTCAAAGAACAACTAGAAATCGATAATCATACGCCGTCTTCGCAATTACATATGGCTTTGAAGGAGTGTGAAGAAACGTTGTATGAGCTCAAGAGGATGGTAGAGAAACGGAACCCCATTTCACAGTCAGATGGTATTCAAACTCAACTTCGAGCCGTGAAGGAGAGGATGCTCTGGCCGTATAGGAAGGAAGATCTCAAAGAGGTGCGGTCGTCGCTTGCAAAGTTCCAGGCGAATCTAGCTTTGGCTCTACAGTGTGCCGGCCTTGACGGCGCGTTACGTCGGTTGAGAGAGGTGCATACTGAGCTCATTGTTCAACAAAAACAGGCGATTAGGGTGGAACAGACCCTCAATGAAAATACGGAAGTGCTGCAAATGATTCGTCGAGATGTTGCTTCGCAAAGCCCTGGTCTGTTGAAGATATATGATGAAATTATGAGTCTTCGAGCTCAGCTTTCAGAAAATATTGTATCTGTGGAGATTGGTAAACACCCGTTGGTGAGAAATTCAAGATCCAGCCATTAGAATATACAGATGCTAATGCTGAAATAGGCGGATAGCGACTTGTCTTCTCGGAAGTTGACCCTCACATCACCGTCAACAGCATATGCTTTCTCACATAAAGGAGATCATGAGTGCACGTCCCAGCTTTCAAAACAGAGCTGTTTCGCCCAAATTGAAAAGTCTAATTCATGCCACTGTCGCTCGAAACGGAAGCGGAAAGTTGAGTCCAGAAGATGGTATAAGATCCTGACAGATGAAGCCTATGATCACCATAAAGACTGCCCTCGATCCACATACGGTGACTACACTAAATCCGTTGCTATTCAGCTTTCCATATACAACAGTTTGCTAAAGTTCTGTGTGCAGATAGGTTGGCAGTGTTCGAGAAAAGGGGGCTGGAATTCGCCAGCACCCGTGCTAAGACATCGGGCTGTGGCTCCGCAAGACTCACCGGTGTTCAGAATCTTAAATTCTGCAATCGAGAAAATTGATTATCGAGATTCATACGAGCAAGGATGTAGCCAGATGGCAATCATTTTCCCAACCATTGCACCTAAACTCCAACAGGAGTTTCGAAAGGGTGCTTGTCCTACTAATCTTGATACGAGAGGAAATGGAATTTTATATGTATGTGTTTATGTCGTTTTTATTTCCCACAAACTAATGAAAAACAGGCTGTCCTTCACCTTATAGCTCTCGCAATAGATTTGATGGACTCTAGAGAGAAATTCATGAGCGCTGTGTCTAAGGTCATTGATGTGTGTTTCGACGCGGGTGTACCTTTCGACGATCAAGATGCCGAGGGACGGTAAATTCTCCAATGCTCATTGCTTAAACTTACTAACTGAGACAGCAATCCGGTCGAATATTGGCTGTTAAGACCATTGGCGTACCCTCACCATACACATGAATGGAAGTTGCGCTATGGTCATGTTTTGTTTTGTGTTGCAAAGAGGACAGAAAGCTGGTCTTTCGCACTATTTACACCATATCCACTGAACTCTTTTTCATATCAGATAGTCTTTGACAACATCTCAGCTCTTTTGCAATTAGAGTCGTTTTCCAACAGTAAGTTAACAGCTAGCAACTCCAGATCCCGTCTCTGCATCCTGTCTCACTATTTCTTTTAGCATTTACTGAAGATGACTCCCGACGTGAAGTCATATTTCGAAGGTCAGAACTCGACTTCGCCACTCGCCTGATAGCTCCAGGTGTTGACACTTGGGCATCTTTGTTCGCAAAATACGATTCTGTGTCTGCGCTAGCATCATGGCCTGGAGGCCTGACCATGATGTTATCTAATCCCAACGTAAGTTTATCACAGGATCTTCTAGAAATGCTATTGGAAGCAGCTATCACAATGAGGAATATCAAGTCCATCGAGGTCTTGTTGAACTACGAAGTCCCCATAACACGGAAAACCTGGGACGACATAACACGTCGTTTTTTCGAATTTGAGAGTCATGACAAACAGACCAATTTTTCGTTGACCAAGATTTACCATCACATTGCGAGTCATCTCTACGAAGACCACAACGCTGGTTCAGATGATCAAATCAGTACCAGGAGTTTTGAAAGTGTCAATATAACTGATAAGACCTCGTCACTATATCACAACATATGTTTGACACTCTTATCGGCGGAATCCGCTTGGCAAGCAGGTCACCGAGGTGTAGAATCCATCGCCCTTAGCAATTTATGGTTTCCCCGAGAAACTCGAATTAGTACCTCCCTTTGGGTTCAAGCACTTTCATGGATATCATGTAGAAGAGCACGTTCCGAATTTATTGCGATTTTCAGGTGGCTCATGAGACATGGTGCTGACCCTTTTTGGGTCCATCCAATTCATCTCACGACGCCGGCTCACCTACTTGCTCGACACAGTCTTGCTGGCGGGATTTTGAACTCTGAGTATAGGGAAGATATCTCGGTGCTTCTATCATCAGAGGTTAGTGACAATTGTCAGTGTTACTGCTCCGAAGATGGTTGTACCGTGATCGGGTGTGCGATTGGAAAGCAGTGCGGAAAGTACTGGCGTCACTTTCCAATAACTTATCGGCGAAATCATCAGGCATACCTTTTCAGTCTTGTCAATAACAACCACAAAAACTCATGGATGGCTTCTGCTATACTTCGAGTCTTGACATTTGAAACCCTATCCCTCACACACACTTGTTGTTATCGAATGCACGATGAACTATTGAGGCAATTCACACGCCCGACGCCTGAAGAAGCGGAGGAAATTCATGATCTCGAGCGCGACGACATCGAGGTTCTTGAGAGGGTTGTCGCGGAGTTGGAGGGAAAATGGACCAGATACAAGAAGCCTTTTGTCACTTTCATGAATCGAGTGTGGAGGCCTCGAATGCGAAAGATTCGCCGGGATCCAGAGGTCGATAAGGCCACCTACGAAGCTAAATTAGTTCGGATGGGAGTCAAATTGAAAGAGCCGGATGAGAAAACGGATTCGGCAATTGATTCTGATGGAGAAAGTGATGCAAGTTGGCCGGACGACTATGAAGATGCTGATAGTGATGGATGGTATACAACCGACGAGGATACAGATGAAATAGAAAATCATAGAGTAGGGAGTAGCTAGAGGTTGAGCTGTTTGGAAAGGTGGTCACAGATTCTTGAGGTGGTGACAGGTGGTTATCATCTTGTGGACTTTCTTTGAATATAAGATCCAGCCGACAGTCTTTTCCCATGTATACGATACCGATGGCCATGAGTCTCACGGGTATTCATATGCGATCTGGAATTCTATCAATTCAGTATGATCTATCACGTGTTATTCCGCGCTCCCTTCCAGCGAGTGGATTGCATACTGTGGAATTCTAATAACCCTGATGCCCATCTACATTCCACGGGACATCCTGAGCCTTACTTCTTTTCCACTTTCGGTCGTACTCATGGAATAATATAAATAATCAGAATTGGCAAAGTGAAAGAAGCGAAAAAAATGGCTCTGGATTATCCCAAAGCCAAAAGCGCGTCGCGCTCCATCACATTCTGAATAAGCCAGAAGCCACGATTTTCAGAGCATGTGTAAGGCGTTGGATAGCCAAAAAGAAACGACCCGACCACAACGCCTATAGTCGGGCATCTTCCAGCCTCCCTCTTACGTATTATTTGGCAAAACCCACTGATTGAGGATTTATCGCGCGATTCCAGAAAATTTATTAAGGCGTTATTGGCTACCCACAATCCTATGAATCTATGTCTTCAGCGGAACCAAGCCCCGGTCAGCGTTGCATGAACAGATTGCTTCTGCGTTGACACGTATGCCACCGATCGATATGCTGTGCAACACCAACTCAGGCGTTCAAGCTACATGTTACACGATTTTGCTAAGATGGTGTATGCACGCAACGAGTGACTCGATCGGTATCATGTGGCTTGGCGAGGGGAAGTCGCAAGGCTGAGCCGAAGTTGCTGCTGCCTAGTCATTGCATTGTTGCTCTATTTCCTCCAAAAAGAACAAAATTTTGACCACTCGGAGCTCTTTATTTTATTTGCATTAGGCACCCCAAGATGACTGAAGATGTGACTAAAATGCTTATTGCAGGAATCGATGCGCTTGACTTAAAACAGTCGACCGAGGAGACATGCGTTGTTAGGAATAGCGCAAACAAGCCGTTGAGCGGTAGTGTTTCGCAGAGACCAATTGCGAAGTTTACTCGCCGTATTAGAATTCAGCACGTAGATCAGTCATGTGGCAGTTCAGTGGATCAAACACAATCCTTGGGTGCAAAGGACGAAGAGACTACTGTTGGAGACATCTCTCGGCTGCGCAAAGATTCACATTTCGAGATTACCAACAACATATCGACCACCAGGCCCCCGGTAGTGCACTCGGCGCAATCAAAACTACAACTTTTATTGCTCGAAAACGAGAAATTAAAAAAAGAAGCAGATGACTCGGAGGCAAAGTGGAACGAAGAGATATCAAAAAGACTCGAAGCAGAAAGCGACCTTAAGGAAAAAGAAGACGAACTACTCGCATGCCGCAAAGAACTAGAATCCCTAAAACACCAAACCCAACAACTACGATCCCGCACCACCACCGAGCAAATATCCTTATCCGAAACCAACTTCCCCACCCTCACCGACATCTCCTTCTCAAAAGCCTACCGCGAAACCGACTACTCCACCCGCGTAACCCTCAATCTCACCTTATCCAAAATCTACACTTTCCCCGCAAAAGAATGGGACAAAACAGGTCAACCCTACGAAAGCCCCGACGACGGCGCCATAGCCATCACACGTCTCTTCGGCAATCTCTACGCCTCAAAATGCGGTCCAAACCCTGATCTCTGCACCGACTTCATCGACAAAGACATCTGGACGCGCGAAGCCATACTATTTTCTAAGATGCTGGGCTTACCGCTGGAGCACCGGTGGGCGATGCATGCAGAGATGCAATTGATTACCTTTTGGCTGACGCGGTATCTGGGGTCTGCAGGGTTTGAGATGCGGGATTTTGATAATCCGGGGGCGTATAAGGCGTGTCCGGAGGTTGAAGGGGGGGTGATAAGGATTTTTATTAGTCAGAGGGTTTGTGGGTCCTGTTTGGGGGTCGTGGAGAGGGTGAATTGGGTTGTGGGGAAGTATGGAGTCGAGTTTGAGGTGGTGGATAGGAGGGTGGGGTAGAGGTTTGTTGAGTCTCTAATCTGTGTGAGGATATGGAGTATGAATTGGTAGGCAATAATTGGGTGTATTGGGATAGGTTTTCATTCTTTTGTCCTGATCCTCCTGCACGTGTTATCGACTAAATGCGATGCGAACACGTGACGCATGGTCGGGGGGGGGGGGGGGTGAGGTCATGCAGTACATTCAAAACAGAAGATAATAACAACTTACATATATTCAACCGCTTCGGTTTCAGGAATATGTAAGCGGTATCTCCGGTATTTGCTCGAACAAAAGTTGCAGGTTGCAGGGCGTAGTAATATCTGGCCAATCAGTACTCGTCATGGCGTAGCTCGGCCGAGTCTCCCCCTCCTTGTAGTGTGATTGTCAGCTACAACATGTCAGACGGAGAGGTCAAACCGATCCTACACAATACCAAACTTGATTGCCTGGATGACTCTAGATATAAAGCGAAGAAATGACCGGACAGGTCAAGCTGAAAGTCACAAAGACCTATCCATCGTTCTTCCAGGCCGATTGATCGAATCAGAGCCAGCGGAGCCCACAGTAGAAACTACTTACCGGATACGGCGATCACCGAGACCCGAGGATATCTAAAGAGTCGAAATCTCCAAAGATTATTATACCCCTCTCTTGCACAAACACCATCTGATTTATGTCAAATTCCAAAATGTCTTCCCCAAAGCTCGTCGTCCACCATCTCCAGGTTGGCCAAGGCGAGCGCATCCCATGGCTTCTCGAAGAGCTCAACATTCCCTATGAATTGAAGCTCTACCAACGATCGCCTCTACTCTCTCCGCCTGAACTCAAAGCCGTGTACCCTCTCGGCTCTTCTCCTGTATTCGAGGACGTCACGGACCCCTCCAATCCCATCAAGATTGCCGAATCAGGTGCCATCAGCGAATACATCATCCAAAAGTACGCCAATGGCCGGCTGGCACTGGAACCACAGCACAAGAACTTTGCAGATTACTTGTACTGGTTTCATTTTGCGAATGGAACTTTACACCCCACCCTATTTAGGAGGACTTCGGCTCGGGCAATGGTCGGCGAGCAGGATCCCAGGTACATTGGTGTCGCTGATCGCGCCGCGAATGCATTGAAACATGTCAACGACCGTCTACTGAACAACACCTGGCTCGCGGGCGATGAGTTTACTGCCGCAGACATCATGAATGCGTGGTCCTTTACGACGATGCGCAAGTTTGAACCTATAGATCTAAGCGACTATCAGGGTATTCTGGCGTGGCTCAAGCGCGTTGGCGAGCGTGAGGCATATAGACGCGCCATGGCCAAGTCCGACCCGGATCTGAACCTTGAGGAGGGTCTCAGTGCCAAAGGGCCACCGCTTATGGAGGCATGGGCTAAGGCTATGGGAATGAAGCCGTGAGTGCGGTGCACAGCCTCAAAGATATGCGGCTGATGGCTTTAGGGGACGACAGAAGCTTTGAGCAGGAAGTAGGATAGACTTGCATATATTCTCTCTGCCCAGGAATCTCACAAGATATATCAACGCTCAATTGCAGTATTATGGTTTGTGCAGTATCGGTGGTGCACGTGAGCTTGGAACATGGCATCAAGCTAAGGGCCGTCGGAATCCGCCGGTAACGTAGGATCCTCCCGGGTCCACTTCGAAGCGAGCATTCAGGTACAACACGCCATGTCTTTGACCTCATCACAACCACCTGATCCATCACACCACTCATCCTGATGCAGGTACGCATCGCATTGTGATCTGGATGGTCTCATTGTTGCCAGAGTTAGCCAATGCAGCATGAGCGTGACCTGAGGCGATCGGACACGCCATGGCGAGCGGGGTTTCTACCAAACGGGTAGTGGTACTATGAGATCACATAAAGCTTGATGACCCCTCACGAGAGCACCTCCGCATCTCGTAGCTTCCAGCAGTATACACAGCTCCAAGTCCTCTTACAATCACCCAATTCACATCTCTGAACTCTCCAACTACTCCTACAACTCCTCCTCCAGCTCCACCTACAGCTCCTCATCATGGCAGCAGCAAAGTACTCCCGCCGTCCCAGCTACCTGGAAGGCCCATTGTCTCCCTCGATCATTCCCGATCTAGCTATCCTGCCTCAACCCCTCCCTGCCAACACGGTCTCTTGTGGACAGTTGGTCTCCAAATCATCCAAGCATACACCTAAAACGCTCGAAGACCGTGACTACGATGATGTAGGCACGCGATGGTACGCGATATTTCTCTGAACAACGTAGAGAATGTATACTAACCCCATGTAGGTACAAAGATGTAATCTTCTTCAACTCGGAGAACGGTCACTTCGTTGAGAGCTTTGGTGGCGCCCACCTAGTACAGAAGCCGCTTGACAAGGGCACCGAAGCTGGCACCATCGAGGCGGAGGAGCAAAGTGTGCGAATGCTGAAAGATGCAGAAGCCGCTCTGAAGAAGGTTTGGCAGGATGAAGAAGCCAGGAAGTGGATCAAGGAGCAAGACGAAGCCGGCTTTGTAGTCGCTCATCGACAGGTTGCCAACGCGAGCTACAGGCGTGCTAGGCTCGTCGATGTTGGCAACAACAACTGGGAAGTCGTGCGTGAGGTAGGCAGCGAGGATGCCTCGGGTAAGCGGAGGGACTCGGGCCTACCTATCGATACCAATAGCAAGTGGGACGTTGTAGGCGTTGTCGTCAGGAAGATCATCGTAGATGGTGACGATGTCAAGCTTGGCGAGGAAATGGGTGCTCAGTACTGCAACTGAGCACACGGTGCATGGATGCTTAGCCGCCACGCCGTTCAATTGACAGCCCTTTGGCTGCTGTATCGGCGCACTCTACTCTTGTTTGTATCATCTTAGCGGGTTAAATTCAATAATATGGAAACGATAATTCATATCCAAAGTTTTTTATGAATGAGATAGCTGCTGGTGACCGTCAAAGAATTTCGACGCGGTACATTAACCTGTTTTTTTTCAAGTCTAAGAATCATTAGAATACCTGTCGTAACTAGGTGGGTATTTGAAGTTGTATGATGATCAATGTATATCTGTACTTGGACTAATGCAAGGTTGAAGTTGCACTCTCCACTACCACATCCCAATCCGTCCGCCAATTCCCTACCATACAGCTACAAACCTGCGAAGTGAGCACATCTGCTTTCAAACGTATACGATATGCTTTGCATATATTACCAATACAATGCTTAGAAAGAAGCAATACAAAATCCCCTCTCGTTAGTCCCGCGCACAACACAAACGCGGAAGTACCTTTGTTCACCCTAGCGCCTCACTATGCAGCAACCTCTTTAACGACCACAACACACGGCTACCTGAAACATTCATGAAAGAAATAACCATCACTTTTTAGGCTATTCACCCACTCGGGCTACATGGGTTACACGGGGAACACACGGAAAGTACCGGCAAGCACCAACTGCACTTTCACCATGACTGCCCTAACCAGCAACAAAACATATTAACATACAACTATATAACTATGTCCATTCCCCACCATCTACCATTTCTCCGCCGCAAAAACGGAACCTTGAAATCTACCTACACACATACACTCTTTCAACCTTCAAAATGCACTTCTTAACCCTCCTTCTCGTCCCCCTCCTCGCCGCCGCAATGGCCACAGCTTCTCCTGCCCCTATGCCCCTGGCCGAATCCTTCGAGCCACCCTGGCCAGGCACAGGCCCTCTCTCGGGATCGCTACCGAAGAATATGGCGAAAATCTGGGTCTTTGATGACATGAAGTGCGATGATAGCGGTGGGCGTACCTACATGGTGAATGTCATGCCGGGTCAGGATCGGTGTTTGGCGTTTACGAATGTGGGATCAATTTTCTCGTGGTTCAAGTCGGATATTGGGTGAGTTTTTTTCTCTTTGTTTTTATGTTGTTTTTTCTGGGGGAGGGTGTTGCTGTGTTGGATCAGACGGAACTAACAGTGATACATAGCAAATGCGAAGTCAGTGTGCACAGCGGAAGCGACTGCAAGGGTTGGAAGTGGACGACGCGCAACAAAGCGTGTAATTCAGGGCACTTCGCTTCAGTTCGAGTCAAATGTCCCAAGGCGTGAAAGTGCATGGGCGATCCTTGAACCTGCGAACATACCTAAGGGGAGGATCTCAGATTGGGAAGATTCATCAAGGAGGATTTGGCTTTTTCTTTTTCTTTTACATGACTTGATATCACAGTCTGTATCACACTCATTCCCCAATTAAACATATCGAAAAACCACCCATCTCTTTCTCTCTTTCTCTCTTCCTCAAAGATACCAATCTCAATCCCTCCCCCCAAAAACAGAAAACGCCCCTAACACATAACCCCCTACCCCAACAACAACCATTCCACCACCTCACCACAAATCTCTATTCCTCCCTTTCACGTATTCCACCCAGCATACTTGTAGCACCTCCAACACTGCTGATACTCCTCTTTATACGGCAAGGCCAGATACCGTGCTTTAGCGCAGTCGTAGCAGACGCTGTTGTGGATGCGTTCCATGCACGAGGCGCATGCCATCTTCATATGCATGACGTCTGTACGGCCGGCGCGGTAGCAGAAGTCGATGCAGCGCTGCTGCTCGCCGACGGGGCGGGTGTGGTAATGTTCCTGGTCTTTGAAGAAGAAGTTGAGGGTGATGAAGAGGGTGAGGGCAAGGAGTTTGAGGAGGTGCATGGTTGTGGCGTGTTGAGGCTGGGTTGGGTTAATTTAAGTAAGTAGAGGAGCAAAGGGAGAAGGTACCGTGACACGAGTGGGCGGAGGAGGGTGCCTTGGTGTTTTGATTTGGTTAGGAAGAAAGCTTTTTTTTGTGGTATTGACAGCCTTCGATCCTTGGGGAGGAAAGATGAGTGTTTCTGGTGCTTGAGTTTGGGGAAACTAAAGAGAGGCACAAGGGGAGGGCGAACAGGAAGTCTTATAATACATTATGAAGCAGGGACTAGTAGATATTCGAACACGATTTGTTGACTGTAGCTGGGAACTGTGACGCAGAAAAAAAGGGAAGATGTGAACTTGAGGATGTCATGATATACAAAATGAGGAGAAATGAGTGTAGTGCCAGAGAATCAATTGTGTAGGGAGTATGATGACGCTGGAAAGAGATGCTTGCGGCTACGGATTCTATGCTGTCGGCCCTGAAATTACCGCTATGGGAAATCCAGAGCTCCCGTTTCTCGACTAGACTGAGCTGAGGTAAGATTGGACAGGGTTCATCTTGGATAAGGTCCCATTCCGACCCATGGGAAGAACATCAATGACTGGATAACAGGGCTCAACAAGTAATCAGCGTATCATTTGACGTCTCCAAACCCATTTCCGATGGTCATTCACATTTCTCATTCACCTAATGAAGAGGAAGTCCACATCAGTAGTAAACCCTGATCCAAATAATACATTCTCTCAACCTGTTTCGGTTGGAGGCAACCCCTCTTCCATCTGCGAAAACTATCGACTCATTTGCGGGAGTCTGATTGCTGTGGAAACTCTGGTACTGCCATGTGCGCTATCATAACGCCTGACACCGGATATAAACAAGTATGAACGAAAGTGAAAGCTGAGGAGACGCTGGTAGACATCTACGAGAGCGTGATGTCGCTAGCAGTCCCATCTCCATTTTGCTCCATCTTCACGTCTTCACCATCCCCACCTGCCAGGACTTTGGTCTGTGGACGGTATCCCTCTGGTGGGCCTACACCAGGTGTGCATGCTGCAACATTTCCCTGCTCGTCGACAAACTCGAAGTTGTACCGGGAGAGTAGGTGTGGAATAGCTGAGAGTTGGGGTCCGTAGCGAGCGGTGTTATCGTACAATTCGAACAGCGGGACGGCGAGGAGCTTCATATTCTTTGGAACGCTGAGGACCTCTATATATGGTTAGTAATTCAATCACTCCAACAAAAGTAAGACAAAACATACTGCTGCGGGGAAGCTGGATGAAGTAGAGCTTCTTGCACTCCTTCGGTCTGGTAACGTGGGCAGGGATGAAGGGGTACATGAAGGTCTCAAAGTTGGGACGCCACCACTGCGCCAGTGTATCTCCAACCACCCATTCGTCGTTGACGCCCTCTCCTGTGAACTGCGTGCCGACCGGCGCAAGGCGCTCATTCAGCCTCGCCTTGAAACCCTCAATCTCATCATCTTCAGCGCGGAGGTAATCGCCAGGACTGCCGTATTAGTTAGCATAAGTAGTGTGTGAATGATACCGCAGCATATATTTACAGCTTAAAGAAGGCGTTTGCAATCTGTAGCATGAGAATGTGGGGATGGTTGTGCTCGTGGCAGACCAATATGCCTTCGCAAGTTCGTCGCATGCCGTGTTCCGAGTAGTGCTCTTCGAGGCGCTTCAGTCGCGCAAGAACAGAGGGGTCCTCTTCTGGCTGGCCATCTTTTGTTCCGAAAGTATAATTGCTCAAAGGATACAGACGGATCGTCTTGGGCTGGTTCCCATTGAAGTCCTTAGGAATGACGGGGCTATCTGTATCAGATGAATGTGGATATAAAACTATGAGGTAGGGACTTACGGATATGAGCTTTGAGAAGCTTCCTTTACTATTGTCGACATTGTTGTTGTGGTGGTGGTAGAGTGTTGTTGCGATTGATGCAAGTCGCAGCTACTTCGCGGCAGTCGAGCCGTCGCGGTGAGCTTGCAGGGATTCGGGCGTCTCGCTAGCACGTGATAGCGCCCCGGCCCTTCCCTTCCTCAGTCACTTTCAACTGCACATCTCAAGCCTCCAAACTTGCGCAACTCTCTCACCGGGTAAAACAATAGAACATCCTGATAGCTGTGCTGCGTTTCGATAGTCGAGGCATGTCGTACTCTGCATTAATTACTGGAGGTAAAGCAAGCCTTGACAAGTCCTACGTTGCTGGCTGACCCTAAGACAAAGCCAGTGGTCTGCTCGGACGTCAAGTGCAGCGAGAATTCCTCCTCGATGGCTGGGAGTCAGTTGGCACTGGTTTGAACCGCGTAACTGCACCCAATGTTGTCAAACTCGACATTCGAGACCATGGAGAGATTGAAAAGGCACTAGACAACACCAAACCCCTTGTTGTGGTCCATTGTGCTGCAAATCGCTTTCCAGACTCATGCACTGCGAACCCGGAAGCAGCAAGAGCGCTCAATGTGGAGTCAAGTCGCGCCTTGGCTCAGGCAACCATGGCTCGAGACATCTTCCTCATCTACATATCTACTGATTATGTCTTTCCGGGGCGTCCAGGCGAGGCTCCTTACAAGGCTGACGCCACCCCAAACCCGCCAAATGTGTAAGTCGATTTGGGTGCAGCCTCAATGGTGTTGTCGAGATTAGGCTGACGGTCATTACTAGTTATGGTCAGACCAAGCTAGAAGGCGAACAAGCTGTTCTTGATGTTGCAGAACTCGTCAATGCAAAGAACAAAGTTGTTGTCCTTCGAGTCCCTGTCCTCTACGGAGCCTGTGACGAGCCCAAGGAAAGTGCAGTCAACGTACTCATGTCGCAGCTATGGAATGCTCAACAAATAGGCGAAGGCGACCCCAAGATCCAAGTCGATGACTACGCACTCCGATATCCTACCAACACCCAAGATGTCGGCAGAGTATGTCGCGACATAGCAAAGCTCTATCTGGACCCTGCCAACGCGTAAGTAGTGGAAACTTCACATACAGTCACTTAGTCATTGCTGACGACCTTACCAGAACCCGTGAACTCCCCAGTATCCTTCACTTCAGCTCAGAAGACCAGATGACCAAGTGGCAAATCTGCCAGACTTTTGCCGACATCATGGGATTGCCGCTCGACAACATGGTGCCCTTCAAGCCTGAGGAAGAACCGAAAGACGGTACCATCCGGCCCTACGACTGCCATCTAGATACTAGTGTTCTCCGGGATCTAGGCATCGACGTCTCGACCGTGAACTTTAGGACGTGGTGGTAAGGGTATATAAACGCCTTGTACTCGAAACCGCTAACCATATTGCAGGAGACGCGAAGTCGGGGCATTCCGCTAACACAGCAAACTTCGTCTCAGTTACAAAAACTATACCTTTATCAATATCTCGATAAAATAGCCATCAAATGCATCCCAAAGTCCCGTATACATGATTCCTGTGTATTGCAAGGCTGTCTGCCTCAAATGCCAAGACCACACACAACACCGGGGATCGTCACACCCGTTGCCAGCAAAGCCACCCGCACCTGCATAATTACTCTAAAAAGGAAAGCATGTATCCACTTGCCGCTATGTTGCTGCAATCGTATTGGACAGTAGACAAATAACGTTAATCGCTGTGTTTCCGGCGGCATCGCTCTAGGCTACATGAGGAACGTCGTCGCTAAACCATTGGTCCACATACTTTACTGCGCCGCAGCAGGCGCCTCGAGATTTGGGGGCGCTTATGCTGCCATGAGCTGCGAATAAGTACCTATCGTGTCAACATGTAGAATGTATCAATTCAACTCCTAGTATCTTGCTGTCCGATTTTTCTGTTGTGTTTTTTTCCTTCCATTGGTCATTGCTGTTTTTTTCCTCTCGTTTTTTCTTTTCATCATGGACGCTAGTGCTACATCTGTGTCGCAATCCAGCGTTGCTGACGCTACTACTCGACCGAAGAAATCGGGTGCTTTGGTATCAATCTTTTCGAGAAGCAGTTCAGAAGACCAGTGTACGTCGTTATTCGCTATTTATCGCATCACGAGCAGATATTGACAAAAGCACAGCGCTCAAACGATGGAAACCAACTGCACTCCGCGCACCAGTGCTAATCCTAACCATACTAATATGCTGGTCTTTAATCGCCGTAGTCCAGATACTACTGACCCGGAGTCAGCAAAACCAAGGCATAATCTTTGCACCGAGAATCAGCGATTTACCCTTGAGCCGGACATTCCTATACTTGTACTTTCCAACTATCGTCGCTGTAATATTCAGCATGTACTGGGCTTGGATCGACCTGGAGACCAAACGCATGGAGCCGTATTATCAGCTCAGCAAGGAGAACGGCGCGCTGGGCAAGGACTCGATACTGCTCAAGTACCCCTTCGACTTCCTACCATTGGTCCCAATCAAAGCGGCTAGAGACAGGCATTGGCCTGTTTTCTGGGCTTCCTTCGCAGTCGTTCTAGTGACCTGGGGATTAGTGCCTACGCAAGCCGGTATATTTTCTACGCGCTCGATCACTCGTAATGTCACTTTGCCGTTCGACCGCTCAACAGCATTTGTGCCTGCTAGCGATCAGGCGTCGACGCTGACGCTGCGCTTTGCTCAGTCGACATATGGCATTGCGGTGCTGAATGAGACGCTTACACAGTATATGGGCCGGAATTATACGCTCGCTCCGTTCAGACCAACGCCTGGTTCGAAAACCGATAACAAAACTGTACCGTATGGTAATTGGACGGCGCCGACGACCATGTATAGTTTGGATTTGTACTGTGAGCCTGCCATTATGAGTCCCGGCCGTCTCGGCAACGGCGCCATCGCCAACAGTTCCACGGGATGTTCTTTCAGGATGGGGCTAGATGGAAACCTTACTGTTGGTCCGAATAAGGCGCACCCTGGATCGTCCGTACTGCGGAATAAAGAGTTTACAGCCATGTATGTCGGTTATTCAAATCCATTTGGCTTTGCGGATTATTCACTAGATACATACTGTCCGGAGACAAGCAGCGCAACGTTTTATGCTGCGATACAGCGCAACAAAGCCAAGGATACGGATCCTGTTCAGAATGTTACGGCGATTTACTGCTGGCCTACCTACTACCAACAAGATGTAGTTGCCACTGTGGATGCAGTTACGTTGAAACCTACAAAAGTCGACCTTGTTGGAGAGAAGAAGCCGCTCCAGGATGGCCTCTTCAACATGACTCTTTTGGAACAGCTCATGAGTAGCTACTCGCCGGGGAACGAAGTGAGGGGCGATTTATTACCGAGTAAATCGGTGCCGAAATACTTCGATCCCGTCGCCCGCACGAACCTGAGCCTGAGCAGCGGCCCCAAGGGTGCGGCCGTGGTGCACGCAATGGTGGGTCTAGCATTGAGTGTTAGCAACCGTCCGATAGAAGAATACCTGGACTGGAAAGTCCTCGCCAAATCTTACGCGGATGGCCACAGATTGATGTTCGCACGGGCGATGAGGGATGTGTTGGACCAGGATTTTCGCACCGTCGATAAAGTTACTGGGCGACGAGTGGACACCACAGAAGCTGTCTTGGTTGAGCCAGTCTTTGTCTATATCGTCGAGGGCTTTCTTGGAGTCATATCCATAGCGGCCATTGCGCTGCTGTACTTGTCGGTTACTCGCGAAAAATTTCTTCACTCCAATCCGAATACCATCGCCGCCATTATGTCCATGGTTGCTGACAACGAGCTGTTACTGGCAGACGTGGAAGGATTGGACTGTTGCAAAGAAGAAGAAATAGTGAAGCAGCTTGGCCAAAAAAGATATAAGCTCCTTGACGACGGATCTTCGATTGGGTATGTTTCATTCAGTATTAACAAAGGTGGATGTTTCGCTAAACTCATACACAGTCTCATCGAGCTGGGCCATTCTCCCATAGTCATCGGTAGTACTGATCAGTCATCACCCCCAGCACAACGCCGCGACAAACTGACAGACATTGCGAAACCCGTTCGACCTTTTGAGTTCAGCCTGTGGGTTGCCGGTCCACTCGTCAGCGTTTTTATAGCCTTGGTAGTCGTTCTCACCGTCATATTCGCCAAGGCTCGATTGCAGGGTAGGATTCATTGTCGCTCAACCGGAAGTACTTGAAAGCGCTGACTGAAGCAGGCCTACCCCTCCCTTCTTCCAACACAATCGTACAGAACATATTGGAGAATTACATACCCACTGCGATAGCAACGCTCATCGAACCAATATGGCTTCTTTTCAACCGTCTTCTGTGCATGCTGCAGCCGATTGAGGAACTCCAGGCGTGCAACGCACCTGCGAAAAAGTCAATCGATCTCAACTACAGCTCTCTCCCGCCACAGCTCGTTGTTTTCAAAGCCCTGAAATCAAGACATTTTGTCCTTGCCGTGGTTTGCATAATGGCTTTGCTCGCGAATCTGCTCGCAGTAAGTCTGGCAGGCCTGTTCAACCAGACCACTATCGACATGCGATACACTACAACTACAAGCCCACCATACGATTTCAAATTTGTCCCAATCAATGGATCCATAGGTCCTATAGGTGGCGAAACCTTTGGCGCACTACAAGCATCTGGAGCTTATCAAGGTGGAAATGGAGAGGACCAATTCTTGGTTGCCGACTCACATCTTAGACAAGGTACTTCGCTACCTGCATGGACTGACGAAACAATGTTCTACCTACCGTTTCTTGTAGAGGGAACCAACACCACATCCCTGCATGGTGTGGAAGCTAGGACAAGGAGTTTCGGCGCGAAGCTCACATGCAGCAGTCTCAAATTCGACGAAAGATTCCAAGCTGGATTGCTTGACGAGAGCCCAGGAAGCGGTTCCATCAGACCTTCTGTTAACATCACCGTCATATCTAACGCTGGGAAAGCCGTGCGATGCACTAGAACCGAGGTTTATATGCGCCAGGGTCCAATCTCGTCCAAGGAAGGCAGCTGCGTTACTGGACCAAGTGCGGCTGAACTTGTGTTTGTGTTGGGTCCAACCGCCAATGCTTCTCAGGCCGATGCAGAAGTATGCATGGGATCAGTCGTCCTGGGATGGCTCCGAGATCGCAATGGCTCCTGTGGAAACTTCAAAGCAAGAGTATTGAATGAGCAGAATTCCGCTTTTGTTCATTGTCGACCAAAATTAATGACAGGCTTTGCAACAGTCAGTGTCGACTCCAGTGGTCGTTTGCTGAAGAAAGCACAGAATGTGACAGTGGATAGCCAGGTGCCAATGGAAACCTTCAGTAACGATCCCATCAATCTTATTGGCCAATCCAACAGATACTTGTTCATGACCAGTAGTTCTGCATGGCACAATGACAGCTTCGCCGACGGCTTTATCAATTACTTCGTCAGTCATGTTACCAACAACAGCCGCTTGATCGATCCTACACAAGGGCTGCCCACAATTGGAGACATAGAAGACCCCCTGAACAAGGCATATTCTCTTCTATTTGCAATCTGGATGGGAACCAATAAAGACAAGTTGTTGATACCTAGCCAAGCTCAGAACGCACCAACATCAGAAGGTTGGCGCATAGAGCCGAAAACACGCCTCTTCATGTCGATGCCAATGTTTGTCATTTCCGAGGTCATCTTGTGCACTTATGCCATCGTTGCAATCATGGTGTACATGCGTCGACCCGGCCAGTATCTCGCACGGTTGCCCACATCGATCGCTTCTTTGATTGCCCTGTTCGCCGCTAGTGCAGCAGTTCTGGATATGCGGGGGACGTCGTATCTGGACAAAAGGGGCCGAGCCCAACATCTTGAGAAGGTGGACGCGAGGTACGGATATGGGAGTTTCATTGGCGGTGGTGACGGAAGAGTTCATATCGGCATTGAGAAAACACCGTTTGTGAGAGTCAGGTCGAAAGCCACTTGGTTCGACAAAAAGGTTGCTTCTTGGCGGAGGGGCTCAAGCAGTTGATGCTTAATTTAGAGGGCCGCATTGATCAGCAAAATAAGCTAGATTTCATCTTGTTTGTGTTTTTTTTCCTGTGTTCAACATCTTCCGTGTTCTTGAAACACTACTATGCTGACGCAGCCATGCTTTTGTGTGCAATGTTTCCAAAGTATCAATCCCGAGCGCCTGGGGAAACTGGGGCTAAACGGAGAACTCTTTCCGCGCCAATGGAAATTACTCAGAGCTGTCGAGGAGCACCATTGACTAGTCACTGTCCTCGTCTAAAGGGGCCGAGGAAGAAAATGCACACTGATGTCCACAAGTCGGATGCGGGACATGTGGTAATGTGCTAGATCTTCAAACGAGTTGTAGCTAAGTATGCCGCTCGACATGGGGTAAAACCTAAGAGCGGATGTTTGCACCCATTAAGACAACGAGCGGCAATGCCAATTTCCGTGGAAGATCACATTTCGGGGCGATTTGAGAAGGCCAACGGCAGCGGAAGTGCAACATTGCCGAAAGGCCAAGGAGAAGTAAGGTGGCGCTTTGAAAAGTCGGAATCAAAAGTGAACTTGCAGTGCTTTCAGGGTAGTGAAGATGGCTGCCATTTGCCGAAGTTTGCCTACCGGAGCCCTCGGCCACTTCAGGTTGTATCCCTGAGTTCATTCTGGAGAACTTCTGGAATTCCGTCAAACCTACCGAAGGGGGTAGTGGTATGCTTAGCTGTTGTGCTTGAAAGCTTTTGTCTACTCCTGCATACTGTAGCTCGAGACTAGCAATGCGGCTGCTTGTCGTTCGGTAGCTATGACCCAACACACGTCTGTTGAAGGGATGGGAGGGCGACTAATAGCGTGGGAAAGCTCTGATGGATAGTGCGGTGGCCATGGCTCTAGTTGGTGCTCTAAGCTTTGTCGGCATCGTCATTGTCGTCGTCGTCTTTGGTGGTGTCGGCTACGGGTCGATTGGTCAGTGGGCGTTGTTTGCGGAGCATCCGAAACCAAGCTCCATAGGCCACGTCTAGTCCCCACTGATCAACTTTGAGAGACAGGAGAGGCGGGTAACGTGTAGTTGTTTGCTAGTCATTCCCGTGCGAGTTCCTTGGGTGCGAGCGATATAGTGAAACAAGCTGTAGTTGATGAATGCCCAATCATGGGCGGGGAGGGACGACGATTGGCAGGCGACGGCGCACCTTTCCAGAGCAAGCAGGTGACGAGTGGCGGGTAGCGAGAGAAGCGAGGCCATAGGGTCGCGGCCGCCGGGCCACATGACCCAGGCTACCACGAGGCTACAGTCCAGCGGCCAGCGGCGAGCGGCCACAGCCACACAGCCGGTACTTAGATCGCAATCCTTCCGCTCGCCTATGCCGACGTCAGGCAAGCGGACACGATGTGGCGCAGCAATGCTCACATGAAGGCCATGTCAGTCGCATTTCGCCGACAGACCAGATTAGCAACCTACAGCGTAGTGTACCTCCTGTGTACCTTGCACAGATCTCCACGCCGTTGCCGCTGCCGACTGTCACGGCATATGAGCACGAGGCTTAGCTGTGGCGAGCCAAAAAAAGACCCTTGCGCATGACGAGGTATACCAGGGATGTTATGCATGAAGTTTGTATGTCATTGATGGGGTCTGTTGGTGGGCGAGGCCTGCAATCAAAGGGAAAAGGTTGTCGTGGTGCCATGGCAGGCACCATGGCTGGACGCAAGCAGGCTTGTTCGCGCCCATGGTACACTTACACACACACGCACACACATAGGCGGTTATGAGACGGTGGCTAGCGACAAAGAGCCGCCAGTGTGCTACGTGGTTTGCTGACGGACAAGCAGAGTGTGGGAGAAGAGCGGTCGTGGAGATGAGGCGATGGACCAATGAGGGATGCAACAGCAGGCCTCAGCGAGGGTGGATGTCGTTTCAGATTTGGCTAGTGATCGCCGCGCCACGCTAACGCTAGCCCTGGCGTTATCGATAGGCCACGAATCCCACACGCCCCTGCATAACTTGCAAACCGCAGGTACAGACCTCAAACCTGACGGTGGCCCCCTGACTAGAGGACAGCACCAATACCTGCCCCTCCGAGCCATACTCCGCTCTTTTTGTTTCAAGGACAATGGCCTTGTCATCACCGCAGAGCCAATCGCATTGGGTTGGTGCCTGTCGCTAGTTGCCGACACTGATAGTTACACCACCTTTCCAGCGCTCACACCCCTCCCGCTAAACCACAGGGGGGACACTAACCGAACAGCCATGCTCTTTGTTGCAACAGACACCCTGCTCCATCGAATAGCTTATGCTTTTTCACGATGATCCGCCGGCACAGTGGCTCCCAGCTGCTAGTGCTGCCGTATGAGACCCTCCTCGGCCGCCACCGACTGAGGCTAGCTGTACGCGTAGACGACATGAGAGTTATATATTAACCCAGCAGCGTTTCGTCTCAACTGCCCTCTCACAAGCAGCTACTACAGCAAACACCAAGACTTCTCTTTCTCCCTTTTGCTTCTTGTTCTATCCTGCCTGTGGCAGATCACATTCTTTACAATCACTGCGCGCTGCTGAAGAACTAGATTCGACAATCTACCGCTCTTCATATCAAACCCGCTTCGCTCAGCACATTTCAGATACCCAGAAACACATTCATTCCGTCGCTCAGCTGGTCTAGCGATTTCCAACAGAGAATAGCCTTTTCTCACCTCATTCTTTCAAACACAAACATGTTCTCCAAAACCACTCTTCTCATGGCGCTTGCCGCCAGCGCCTCCGCCCACATGAGGATGGCTCATCCAAAGCCTTATGGCTTCGCCACCCTCAACAGCTCCCCCCTGGAGCCCGCCGACTTCCCTTGCAAGCAACGTCCTGGTGTATATGACATCACTGAGATGAACCAGTGGAACGCCGGTGAGACTCAACAGGTCTCTTTCCTGGGCTCTGCTGTTCATGGCGGCGGTTCGTGCCAGTTCTCCATTACTACTGACCAACAACCATCTGAATCATCTCAATGGAAGGTCATTGAGAGCGTTGTTGGCGGATGTCCCTCAAATGCTACTGGCAATCTTCCTCAAAACCCAGACGGCACTGAGGCTGCCACTTTCCCTGTCAAGATGCCAGAAAACATTCCCGATGGTCAGTACACGTTCGCCTGGACTTGGATTAACAAGGTCGGCAACCGCGAGTTTTACATGAACTGCGCACCCATTCAGGTCGGAAGCGCTACTACTAAGCGTGCCACTGCAAGCGCCGCTGAGGCCCTCGCATCTCTCCCAGACATGTTCGTTGCCAATCTACCCGCAACCGAGTGCAGCACTGCAGAGAATGAAGACTTTGTCTACCCAGAGCCGGGCAAGAACCTCGTCGAGGGCAACGGTGCTGCACTGGGTGACACCCTGACTGGTTCTGGATGTGCTAAGATGGCCAAGATGGGTGCTGGTAACGGCAAGATTGGAACCCCCACTCAGCCTGAGGCGTCTCAACCTGCAGGAAACGAGACCCCTGTTGCCAGTTCTCCACTGGCTTCCCTTCCTGCCAACAACGGTGGTATCTTCGCCCCTGGTGCTTCTCCAGCTCCTACACCCACCCCTACTCCCATTGTCTCCAAGCCTATCAGCGCCCCTCAACAACCTGCCGATAGCACTCCTCAGCAACCCGCCGACAGCACTCCTCAGCCACCTGCCCAAAGTGCTCCTCAGCCACCCACCGAAAGCGCTCCTCAGCCACCTGCCCTCAGCCCTGCCCCAGAGACTCCCGAAAATGGCACAAACACACCCTCTGGCAATGGTGACTGCACTCCATGCGACAACGATGGTGCAGTCGTCTGCATTGGCGCCAGCCAGTTCGGTCTCTGCAACCACGGATGTGTGGTTCCCCAGCCCCTGGCCAACGGCATGTCTTGCACTGGTGGCGCTATCGTTGCCTCGGTCAAGAAGCGATCTCTCCACTTCCCTCGCGCTCATCTTCACCGCCGCCACGGAGCCTCTCACCTCATCTAAGCATCACGGCTCATGCGCCTACCAGGCGCGCAAGACGTTCCTACATACCCAATTCAGCCGTTGGCTACGAAACGCATCATTTGGAGTTGGGAATCACGGATAGGGACATATATGGTATGGATTGGGAGGGCTTTTGGGTCTTGGTGTTCATATCTCCAGTCACATGCAGCAGACACCACTCGGGTCTTGCTCGTGACACTTCTTCTTCTTGTGGTCTACTTTTGTTACGTTCTTTCTTTCATGCTCAGCTCTTGACCCGGCTGACATGCCTTGTTTTTTTTTTCTTTATCGACGAAAGAGAAGTCTTGTGCTAAGTCTCGTGACTACGAGAGCTGCATATACACTATCTGTTGTACAATACGCAATGATAACGCTCATTTTTACTCAAACCCCATCTTCTTCATTTGTGATTGTGATCCTGAGTCTACTGTGCCTGTTTCGTTGGTGTTTCGCCGGAAACTTAACAATTGTGAGTAAGAAGCAAGGGTAGATGCGAAGCGTTCCTTGTCAGGCCAGGCAGGACCCAATGTAACTGCCTGATGTGACAGACTTGTCTGGCTGGAGCGGAGTATCACATTCCGCCATGCTGCCTTACTCGCAAGGCGTGCATTGCTGCATCTCCTATTCTTTGGTACTAGGCATCTGCTTGCTACAAGCAAAACCTCGAGCCTATTCACCGGATTATGACGTTAGTCGGTTGCTGATTGGCCCGCCCCTCAGTGAACAGACAGCGCACCCTGACTTGCCCTCTGCATTCCCACCCTCGGCCCTAACAAATCCCCCCACCATATCGCACACCCGAGAGCACGCGACGAGACAAAGTGCGACGTCCTGAACAGACACGGCGGTTTGAGGTATTAACTCGTGTTGTCGGCCCAAGGTATTAGGAGGAGCAAGTCTCGGCCTTCGTTTCGCACGTTGCCACCACTTGAGCTTAGGAGGTCATTGCGCTCGCCCCACTACTTCGTTACCCTCACCTCCACCGTCTCCTGGCGCTCACCCTCTACGGCGTACAGCACAGACCGCCCAACATGGAAAACCAGCAAGATGTCGACCAGACAAAGTACATCGACAATGCCATCCGCGCCGTGCGGGAGAAGAAGCCTCTCCCCGAGATTGACTTTACCCTCCATACCATGGAAGATGGCAGCCAAGTAAGCACTCAGGAACGTGTCTGCAAAGGTATGCCCGTTTCACAGCTTTTGCCTGGCTTGTGTGCCTGTGCCTGTCATTTCTGCTGTACTAAACAGCCCGAATAATGTGCTAACGGCGCTGTGCCTACCAGACGTGCAAGCACCCGCCTTCCACCCGCCCACCGACGAGCAATTCTTCTCACCGCAAGATCGCACCAAGCCCAATATCCAGTTCCTCAAGCAGCACTTTTACCGTGAAGGTCGCTTGACCGAACAGCAGGCGCTATGGATTATAAAGAAGGGCACAGAGATTCTAAAGTCGGAGCCCAACATGTTGGAAATGGATGCTCCCATCACTGTCTGTGGTGATGTCCACGGCCAGTACTACGATCTCATGAAGCTCTTCGAGGTCGGTGGCGACCCAGCAGAGACGCGCTACTTGTTCTTGGGCGACTACGTTGATCGTGGATACTTTAGTATCGAGGTGAGACAGCCACAGCTGCGAAGCTTGCCACGTGCAATTTGCTGACAACCACAGTGTGTCCTATACCTATGGTCCCTCAAGATTTGGTATCCCAACACCCTTTGGCTCCTCCGAGGAAACCACGAGTGTCGTCACTTGACCGATTACTTCACCTTTAAGCTAGAATGCAAGCACAAGTACTCCGAGGCCGTATACGAAGCATGCATGGACTCTTTCTGCGCATTGCCTCTGGCCGCAGTCATGAACAAGCAATTTTTGTGTATACACGGTGGATTGAGCCCTGAACTTCACACTTTGGACGACCTGAAGAGCGTATGTGTTACTCTTAACGCCTCTAGCACTGTAGCTGACTGTCATAGATTGACCGCTTCCGGGAGCCGCCAACGCATGGTCTCATGTGCGATATTCTGTGGGCTGACCCACTCGAGGAATTTGGCCAAGAGAAGACCAATGACTTCTTTGTTCACAACCACGTTCGTGGATGCTCGTACTTCTTCTCGTACCCTGCTGCATGCGCTTTCCTCGAGAAGAACAACCTTTTGTCTATTATCCGTGCACACGAGGCCCAGGATGCTGGCTACCGAATGTACAGGAAGACACGGACGACTGGTTTCCCCAGTGTCATGACAATCTTCAGTGCACCCAACTACCTGGATGTGTACAACAACAAAGCTGCTGTGCTCAAATATGAGAACAATGTCATGAACATTCGGCAATTCAGTAAGTTCATGCCACTCGGTAGTGGGCTATAAGATTAACACTTCCAGACTGCACACCTCACCCGTACTGGTTGCCCAATTTCATGGACGTTTTCACGTGGTCATTGCCATTCGTTGGAGAGAAGAGTATGTGGAACAGATCGACTTTTCCAGCATTTTTACTAACTATTTTCAGTCACTGACATGCTCATTGCTATCTTGAACACATGCTCCAAGGAAGAACTCGAAGAGGAGACACCCAGCTCCTTGGCTTCTGGACCATCTTCGCCTCCTCTCTCGAGTCTGGACCCAGATTCGACCGAATTCAAGCGTCGTGCCATAAAGAACAAGATTCTGGCCATTGGTCGCCTCTCTCGAGTATTCCAAGTGTTGCGCGAGGAGTCTGAGCGTGTTACAGAGTTGAAGACAGCTTCAGGAGGTCGACTCCCGGCTGGTACTCTAATGCTTGGTGCAGAAGGAATTAAGCAGGCAATTCACAGCTTCGAGGACGCGCGCAAGGTCGATCTGCAGAATGAAAGACTGCCACCAAGCCACGAGGAAGTACGGAAATCTCAGGAAGTCAGCCGAGAGCAAGCTCTTGAGAAGGCAACCAAGGAGGCAGAAAACGACCAGGGCCTGGCAACTGTGGCAAGGCGCATTAGCATGTAAGTATTGTTAGATGGTGATGCAATATTGTACAATGGCTAATATATGCAGGTCATCTGGATCCAGTCGCAACCGAAAAAGCTAGGCGCGATTTACACGTTCGCGATCGGAGAGCGAAGCCGAGAGACGAGCCATGACATGACATGCTGGTTTGGTTGTTGATTTCGGTATTGGCGGGCTACCAAATGTCATCAGTATACCATTCAGGCGTATAGAACGTTAAAGGTAATCACCCTACGATGGGTGGTAATAATTTGCTGGTCGACTGCTGCGGCTTTATTGAGCCGACTCTTCATTGAAACACAATCAATTCACGTGCCTAATGTATTAGTGGTTTTGTTGTTGTGAATGTAGTATGTGATGAGGCTGGATGAGATGGTGATGGCTAGCGCACGTGCGCGGGCCGAAGCTAGCTTTGCCGACCTACGTCAATTGCAGTATTGCATAGGATGATAGTAATGCTCAACTTCAAGCCCGATGCCTCCATGGGTGGCCTCAGTGCCGCGACTGACCATCTTTCGCAAGACAGGGTCGATTGATCGGATTCCGCTTGCGCTCCGCTGTCGCAATGTCCCAAAGTCGCCATGTACGAGTCGCCACGCCCGCTCCGCATCGACGCATGTCTCGCCGACTGCGATAAATCTGCGCCCCAATGTCCCGCCACGCAACCAGGAGCTATACGACGCCCTATCCGCTCTCAGTGGTGCTGCAGAGACACACGTCAATATTAGCAGATTACAGCTGGCATTGCGGGGTCTGGCCGCCCAAGATGCAGTCACAAGAGTCGCTGGTACGGTGCACACGCAATTGAGTGCGAGCGGCGTAGGCGCTGACAGTGGCATACAGTCCTTGGTTTGAATAGCCAATTAAGCGCACAACAATTGGCACGGCTGTTGCTTGCTGACCCATTGGCCACTGAAGGGCAATGGGAGAAGGAGCTGGCCAAGGCAGGCGTTGGCAGTGAGAACGCTGTGTTGCTAAAGTGGGTGCCCTCAAGTCGCTGCAACGAGGGCGCAACAGCTGACATGTCTGCGCAGGTACGGCACCGACCCCGACGATGTTACGCCATCACCACTGTATAGAGTCCTCGCCGTCCCGTCTCGCGTTCTCCAATCGCACAATCTAGAGGTCCTTGTTTCGACGGTAAACGTCAATGTCAACAAATCCGTCCCTCACGTGTCAACAGAGAGCTCCACCGAGTCGCTGTTGGTCCCCAAACTTCATGCTACTTCTGCCAGAGGATTGCCTGTCCCATACCCGGTGCATAAGACGTTAATATTAGGAAAGGGACTCGACAGTGCCATATCCTATGGAAGATTTTCCGCTGACGGTCTTGATGAGATGCAGGATATGGTGAAGTTGGCCATTGATTTGCCAGTGCCATCGACCGGTTCAAGTTCAGATCCTAACGCCGAAAGTGCCGCTATCAACATTGCAGTTGGTACCAAGGGGCTCGACAGTTTCCGCGAGTCTATCAAAAACGCAACTGTCTACGAGCGGGCTTGGTTCCAGAGCGGGCTGCCAACATTATCTCAATGGCTAGTTCAGGGTCTCCAAGCATCCAATGGCATTAAGCATCCACTAAGGACGCTCATAGCTTCTGTTGCAGATGGTGTAGAAGCAAGTGTTGCGAAAGAAGACGCCGCTCGGTTGCAGAAACTCGCAACTGTTCAAACTGATGAAGAGGTCACTGCATCGATTCTTGGCCATCTCGAGGCCTGGGCTGAGAAGTCGCACGCTGAGCTCCGCGACCAGCTCGACGAAGCCTTTGCGGCAAAGAACTGGCACAAGCTGGCCTGGTGGAAGCTGCTCTGGCGTGTCGACGATGTCACAATGATCAGCTCAGAGATTCTGGAACGACGGTGGCTTGTCTCTGCCGAGAAAAACAGTGTCTATCTTGCTGGTCGCATGAATCAAGCCGGCTACCCTGATGAGATTCAACGTCCTGTTGCATTCAACATACCCGAGGCTACGACTGAAGACACCGCGCCCACAGCAGAAAACCAACGAATGGACCTCTCAACCAACGTTCGCAAACCCACGCCTTGGCACGAGCAAATATCCAACGCCCGCACCGAGCTCATTAACGACACCGTTCCTCCCCTGCAAGCCCTCGCCCAACGCCTTCTCCTGCAAACCTTCAGCACAACCTCCATATCCTCCGCCGCATCCGCCCTCCTCTACGTCTCCATGTCCTCCTTCTCTGTCTTCGAAGCCTCCGCTGTCGCAGCCCTCGGTCTCACCTTTTCGCTGCGCCGCATGCAGAAATTATGGGAGGGAGCCCGTGAGACGTGGCAAGCTACCGCCAGGGAAGAAGGGAGACGGATGCTCAAGAGTACTGAAGAGGGTGTACGGTTTATTATTGAGAATGCGGAGAAGAAGGAGGTGATTGAGGAGGAAGATGTAGTTGAGAGACGGGCGGCGAGGGAGGCGGTGAGGAGGGTGCGTGAAGCGTTGGAGAAGATGCGTGGAGAGGACAAGGGAAAGGGAAAGGGAGAGGGTGTATGATAGTGTAACATAGAATTTATATGCTTGACTGCTCGTATAATGTTATTGAGGTGTTCTTGCGTGGTGATATGCAGCGTCCGGCTCGGACTAGATAAAATACTAGACACACGCCTACGTGCAGTGATGGAATAGGGAATGAGGATGTATTTGCTGTGCTGGTAGTAAGAGAAATGAAGGTCGAGTAGATGTTAAATAAGGGTACAGATAACGGGGGAGTAGCAAAGTGCTAGGCAGTAGTGTTAAGAAGAGATTCTCATAAGCTACAACTATGGTTCAAAGACGGTATGCTGAGTCTTGTGTTTGGAACAACAGTCAGGGAAGATGGCGTGCACCGCGATTTACATTCATGACACACTCTTGTCAGCAGTATGTAACGTATCAACACAAGCTAGGCTTACTATTCAAAGACGATCTGAACAAACTGTTTACAAAACGAGTGGAATTGGCTAGAATAACAACAAAATGATTGCAAAACACGGTAATGACTGTCCCCCAAGATGTATATCAATTTGTCCAGCTTACTGAATATCCACATCCCCCCTCTGCAACAGCACTTAAAACTCCTCTCCGAGCCTGGGCTTGCCGCCCTTCCAGTCATCCCTCTCGTAGTACCGGAAGACAAGATCGTATCCATCCAAGTCGTGGACGATACGATCCACACGACGGTAGCCGGGAATCACCTCCATTCTCTTACCCTTGTCGGCATTCTTCAAGGGCAGCTCATCAGCAGTAGGCTTGGCCTCGAAGAGAGTGACGCTGAACCTGCCAGGCTTGAAGATACCGACAACATGCTCGACAATGTCGGCAGTCTCGCGACCACTCTGGCGAGCAGGCACGTTAGTCTCAAAGGAAGCGTAAGAGCATTGGGGCTCAGGAGTGACGTGTACGGTAAAGTAGTGGGTAGCATCAGAGCCCTTCTTGGAACCATTGGGAGCACCGCCAGGAGCAGGAACAACACCATTAGCAGAGAAGCCGCATGGCGTGAACAGATAAGCATCGATACGGGCATCGGGATACTTGGTGGTAGGATAGACGTCGGCGAGACCACAGTGTTCGGAAACGACCGTACCAAGCGTGTGACCTTCGGTAGTCAACTCCTCAGGGAAGGTAAGCTCCTCGTCTGAGTTGAAGCCAGAGTGGTCAGAAGATGTCTGCTCAAAGACGTCGAAGCTGTCATCTGAGGTGTGGGTGTTGGCAGCTGAGTTGAGGACAGTAGAGCCACCCAGACTCTCGGTGTGGCCATTCTCTTCCGAAATAGTACCCAGGGATTGGATAGCGTTTTTGCGAGCCTCACGGACTCTCTGGAGGTAGCGACCTTCCGCAACCGCACTTGCGTCCTCTAGATAGAACTGACGGGCGTTCTTCTCGTCGAGGTCGGTCATCAAAACCTCCAGAGTCTCATCCTCCTCCTCATCGGTGGCCTGCTCGCGCAAGAGTCGCTGAGGGTGGCTCACAAATTTGGTCTCAGTGTCTGGCTCCGACCTCTCCTCACCTGGGCTAGGAGGAGGAGTGAGGCTGGTGTCGGGACCTGTGATATAGAGATACCAGTGCTCGCCGTTCATCTTGCCAATCATGTAGGCGCTGCCGCCTTTGAAGCGGTCGTCGAGGTAGCGGACTTCGTCACGCCAGCTGCGATGGGGACCGCGCTGCTGGTCGGGGTAGAGGAAGTTCTTCCTGCTGTAGAAAACGCGGTATGGCGTAGCAGCTGGAGCGACGCCCGACGCCTTGGGGGCGACATAGGGAAAACCGGCATTAGCAGCAATTTCCAGCATGCGGGTCAACCCCCAGAGCAGAGTCGTAGTGCCGCAGGTCTTGAGGACGACCTTGTGTGGGAAGACAAACATGCTCGACTCAGAGAGAAGATAGGCATCAACATGCTCAGATTCAATAACGGAGAGAACCTTGCAGTTGACTAGATCGAGCATGTCCTTCCATACTTCGGCTGACACCTTCTTCAAGCCGAGGGGACCGGCCTGGCCAGGCAACTCAGTAGCAGAGGGGCCGAACCATACTTCGAGGAGCTTCTCGGGACCTTCGAACGAGTTTGTGGAATCGAGGTCGATGGTAGCCTCCTTGTTGATGGTCAAGTGAGGGGTGCCAATATGCGACGAAGGCGAGGCAGTGTAGTGCTGGGGAATCTCGGTAGCGACCATTTCTTTTACAGTGCGACTGGCACGGGCTCGGAATATATCTAGCTGGGAAGCGGTTTGCTGGTGTTGAATAGAGCAAACTGGGAGGGTAGGCTAGCTGTGAAGCTATGTGCAGCACAACCTCGCTCAGACAAGCAATGCGGTGCTCGCCTGAGAAGAATTGGCCCACGGGTCGTGAGGGTTAGGCGAGGCTGGCGTATGCCAGCAGCAGTGGACGTGGAAGTATAAGAGCGACCGTAGTCGATGTTAGGGAGGGCGCGCGTTGAGGGGAATAAACGAGGCCTTTCGCCGGGAAATGGTGGCAGCCGATGGGGTCCTCGATACCAGATTCCGATACCCTGGGCAAGTATCGGGTCCAGCAGACGAGGAGATCTGCTTCAAAGACTAAGAAAGACGGATAGTGGGGTGGAAGTGGGTGGTGTAGTTGGTGTTATCGAGGCCTATGGGTAGAGAGGTCAGCGCCGTGTTCGCAGTGAATGTTGTGTTTACACAGATCAGCCTGTGGAAGAGGCACAACTCACTTCGCAGGCTTGGACAGAAAGCGTACCAGGTCCTCGCGACGCATAGAATAGCCGAAGCAGGCGGCGACAGACGGACTGGTGGCTACAAAGGCCTATGCAGCAGCAGAAGCTGGAGAAAACAGCGCGTCTGCCAGCGTGACGACGGTGTTTTGATAGGGGCGTAGAGCACAGAGATTAAACAATGGGCGACCACGACGTTGGGCGCTGACGACCGACTGTGAGCAATCAGTCGTCAAACTCTTGCAATCAAAAGTGCGGGGAGGCGGATGCAGGCGCAGATGGGAGAGAGAAGCAATGAAGCGATGTGTGACTAGGTAGAGGAAGAGGGAGAAGCAGGAATATACGTACAGCAGGTAATGTTATGGAGTGGGCTGAGGGAGTAAAATTCTACGTGGCAGCAGTTGTTGGGGCGACGTTGTGGAAGCTTTGGGCCTTCACGCGACAGGCATTTTTTGACGAGTGCGGTGTTTTTGCAGCAGGACGTCACCGCCCATTCCAAAGTGGCTGGAGCGTTCGCGCCAAACGGCCGCTTGGGGCCCGACGCTGCCTAAACTTAGCCAGGCGACGTCATCACTCAGGTACGTGGAAGGTTACATATTTTCTTCTTCATAATATACTATACGGCTACTCGATTTATCTCTCATCAATTCATTCATTCATCCATCTATCTGTTGACATGTACCCACCTCTCACTCTTCCCATTACAATTGCCATCATCATGATCATCTCATCTCATCTTGCAACAGATGTACTAGCCCAATGTCATGTCATGCCATATCACATGCAATAATGCATTAAAACCACCACCCCCAGGACATAACCATGACAGATCCTCATATCCCCATATCCCCTTGTCGACTATCCGACAAAACCGCCCACCGCCTCTGCTCTGCTCTGCTCTGCTCCGCTCCGCCGCGGTATCATCGGTATCATCGGCTCCAGGATATGCTAGCCTCTTGTGCCGCAGTGCCACCGGCATACTCCCGGCGACCAGGAACACGCATCCCTACACTTACATACGCCATGTTACCGCTATGCCTTTTGCAGCCCCTCACAGCCTCCGCCTTAGTCTTTTCCCAGCTATAGCAAACATACTGCAGCCATCATATACCTATAGCCTCAATCCACACCTCTTACTACCTCACCTACCCCTTCTGGTACTTTGAATATGATCCGTCCCTTCTCCACCATGCTGCTGAAACACTCCCGCAAATCAATAACTAGCGTATCGGGCGTCTCGAATCCTGGTAGCATCGCGGATCGTCCGTTGTGTCGCTTGACCCACGACATGTCCCAGAAGCTCGTACCCCACATCAGAGGTGTGGAGGAATTACTATTGTGCGGAAGAAATGTCGATACTCCAAGCGGTGTTGGTATATAATTGGAATACCATGGAGCCATTGTGTCCATGTATGCACGGCGCAACCAGCGAAGGGCCTAGGGTTGTTCATCAGCTGTCATACGAAATTGGGGGCCGAATTGGATGGTGCTCACTTACCGCTTCAGGTCCCGGCAGCCACTGCAACATTGTAAAATTCAACACCTCTGTCGGACTCCATGTACATCTCTTGCCATCGCTCTCATCCTCCCGTGTAGTATACTCCGGAGACTGTGGCATGAGCCCTGATGGTACTTGACCAACTTCAACTTGCTCCTCATCACTCTGCTGCATCTCCAGCTCAACTGGCGAAAGGAATGGGCTCCTTGGTCTACCCGAAAATGGTCGTGGAGCAACGTCTCGTGTATGTATGACGTCCAAGAGTGCTGCAAGCAGACCAACCGGCGAGTCACATAGTGAAAACGCCAGTGTCTGCGGTCGAAGCGAGCAGAGACGATGCAATGCCGGTCCTAGCGGTTGACTATTACCTATCTCATTCTGCATCCCCAAGTCCTCTCTCCGCTGTCCAGATCGTAGTTCGACATCGCTACCAACATATCCAAAGCTCAACAATGGTACCTTTGCCTGCGTCAATTCAGCAATCCGCCACTTGACATACTGTAACGGACTCTGTCTATACGTCGGCGCCTTGAACGCTGGATTCACCGTATGCACCGCGAGACAAGCTTTTGGATACCTTATCGCCAGCACCCGACAGATACTAAAGCCCCTAATCAAACGTCAATACTGGTCCATCATTCATGCACGCAACAAACTCACCACCCTGTCCCATGTGCGACAAACTCGCTATACCCCAATCGTCCCATCAACTCCCAAAACACCTCCGCCGTGCCCTCCAACCCAAATCCTTCCTGCATACTCGCATCGCTAAACCCAAAACCAGGTATACTCGGCGCCACAACATGGAATGCCTGTGGTACCGCACCACCCATATCAGGTACGTACTGCGGTTCCGTCAGTGCATTAATAATACGTTGGACCTCTATAAACGACGAGGGCCATGTATGTGCTAGCAGCAGTGGAATAGCGCCCGGTCTTGTAGACCGCTTGTGTACAAAGTGCACGCGGAGAGATTGCGTTCCTGTCGGTGATGTGGTACGGATTGTTGTGCGAAACTGGGGGAGGAGGGAATTGAAGCGGGATTCAGCGGCGCGCCAGTCGTAGGTTTCTAGCCTACAGGTGTGTGTTAGTATATTTGGAAAAAGCGATTCTCGCCGTTGAAGGAAAGTGTAGATCACAGTACCAGAAATCCAGCAGAGGTTCAAGAACACGCTTCGGTGTACCATGCTCCCACATCCGCTCTTCAGGTAATTCCAACTCCCGTGGCAGACGCGTTAATTCGAGTTTCTTTCTTGTGAGCTCAAGGTATTTGGACGATACCTAATCCTCACGCATTAGCAACATGTATAGAGATAAACAAGGGGGATATAGTACATGCATACTATACGTAGTTATAGCTTCATCGCCATGCGCCACCGATCCCATAATTCTCTCTCTGCTAGGGGATATGGGTTTAGTATCGAAGTCGCTAGGAATGATTAAACGTCAACGTGATGCGAGTACTACCGCAACACTTGAATGCAACACTAGTAGTATAACCCAACAACAAAATAATCACCAAAACAACACAAGCATCAACTAAGAAAACGGGAAAAATAAAATAAGACAAGACAAAAAAAGAGAGGATCCATGTAAGTACAAGGTATGCCTAGTACACCACTCTATTGTATATCCCCAAGGAATGATCGTCCCGCCTCAAGGTCACTCGTCACCCACACGGCACAACAAGCACACACAGCTTGCGCGTCTCCGCATAATAAGCCTTCAAGCTACCAATGACCCTCACTGCCGAGACGGTCTAGAAACGGACGGGGGATGGGGTAAAATCACCAGCTACTTAGTTTTTTTGGGGGGGACGTTAGTGTGGCAAAACAGAACATACTTAGATACATTAAACTACGGGACTATGTGGCTGTGCAAAACATACTAACCGCGCGAGAGAGAGAGGTGTGATCGGCAAAAGAAATGTCGAGTTACGGAAATATAGGGCTTAAACATTAACATACCCCCATGAACAAGGCACACCAATCACGCGCTTTAGACGATGCGATGCTATTATCCCCGAAACCCAGTTTATGTAGAACTAGTGGCAAAATTCCTTATTCGTCGCCTCGTCCCTGTCAGTTCGACCTGCAGAAAGCCCTCGAGTATATGCATGTACGCTTTAATTTTAAAAAATGTCTAACAGGTTACTTTGATAAAAACAAGGCGGCGATGCTTATACGTCTCGAACGCTCGCTGCGCCGGGATGACCGCTGCTCGCGGGAGAGCGTTGCGCGGCTTGAGCAGCCACGCCGCGCAGGTTGAGCGAGCCAATTCGCTGCACTAGATTACTGCCCACAGCATCTACAGCGCCTCGCGGTTGCAGGAGCGAAGGAGCGGTAGCCGCTGCTTCTTGCACCTTGAATAGCCGTATGCTAGTGTTGTTCCATACCCCAGCCGTGCCCTTTGCTACAAGCATCTCCGCTGCGAAGACGAAACCCCATAGTAGCGACTCGTACCAACCAAGCGACAGAGGAGACCATTCGAACAGGTGCACCCTAATTGGTGACGGCTCGATGCCGCGCACTTCGGTCTCGCGAATGATCTTCAGAGCTTCTGCTGTATCATTGGAGTTTCCTGAAGCGGGCAGTTTGGGCCCAAGCTCCGATATCAGCATGAGGATAGTATGCAGCGGCAACTCCGAAAGCCATCCTTCCAACTACAGACCATGTTAGCAAATGTGTATGGTTGAAATAAGATGACTTACCCATGGGACAGACGGCGTAAAGAACTCATTAGAAGCCATTGCCGGACCGGCTACGCTGTGCAAGCTTGTCATGCTGTTTTGCCTAGAAAATGCTGGCTGGCCCACTGGTCGCTTGCCTCGTGCCTTTTCTGACATACCCCTTAGCTGCAGAGGTACTGAATCGTCTACAGACGAGGCTATTGATGCACTTCTTGAAGCGCCCGAAGGTGATTGTGGAGGAGATCTGATTGGTCCGGATGTGCGCGACGCATCAGCTTCCTCGTCCGAATCATCATCGTCGCCAATCGCAAAAGCGCCGTCTTCTTCCGGCACATTGCCCAGAGTGGGTGTTCGCGCGACTGTCGGGCTTCTTAGACTATCTATAGAGTTTGTGCGTGTCATATCTTCTCCACCCTCCTTCCGTAGTTGGTTCTGGCGCTCAAGCTCCTCTTGGCCACTTTCGAGTGTGAAGTCTCGGAGCGCTTGAAACCGCTTCCGTGAACGCACAATCGCGTAGACGAGATTTGGGTTATCTGTTGATAGCTTAGTAGCTGGCAAATGGTGGCTGTGTTGGTCATACTTACGCGGATACTGGTGCTCTATGATGGCATTCAAGACCTCTAAGAGCGAGTGCAGAAGCGTGTGGTTGTTTTCGTTGGCAAGCAAGAAGCTAGGTGAGGACATGGATGCAAAGAGCTGCAATAGCTTTGAGCTGGTCGCGCGCCCAATATTCTGAACGTAGGCGGCAATGTTGTTGAGTATCGCAAGCAGCGCGGGATATATCGCATCAAGCTTGCCTTTGCTGGTGGTAAGAAGTGTATAGATTGACTGGTATGGTTAGCAGACGTATGGTGATTGTTGATTGGGCTACATACTGTAATGACATAGTCGGCATATGTGCCATGGAAGTTTGGTATCCGGATGCTGGCTGGAAGCGACTCTTGGCCTTCAAATGTCTTGTTGAGGCTCTTGCCAAACTGTGGCTCGACGCTCAGTGTCTGGAGCACGAAGATGCACATGCGCACAAGACCCTGCTTGGAGGGATCATTGCGCTGATCAATGGCATAGTATAAAACTAAGACAACAAAGTCGTGGGCTCTGTCGGTGTCGATGATGAAGGAGCGGAATCGCTTATTGCATTGCAGCGCCTCCCAGAAGAGCATGATCATCTCCGGTGCCCATGTCAGCGACTTGTGACTGCCGGGGAGATAGGATGTGTTTGCTTGAAGCTAGCGAGTGTTAGCTAGAGGATGTGTAGTTAATTTGCGTGTTGCGTACCGGCTGGTTGAGGATTCTTGTCATGCCATCCACGAGAAACTGGAAATCTTGCGGACGGTGCAAACGACCAAGGAAGTGACGGAAGAAATTCTTGGGCGCTGGGCCATTGCCAGGTTCAGGGATGGGGTACAGGACGAGTACCAACAGTAGCTGCAAACAGTATGTGACCAAAATCTGCCGTTGGTCCTTGAAGACAACATGGTCGTAGGGTACGCGCCATGTTGCGGGGTTATACTTGAGCGTCTGTGGGGGATCAGCGGGTACGCGAGGAAGCGACGAGGGACACGCACAGTATTGAGGAGCGAGCAGAGCACGGATAAGACGACCTGCTTGTCTGGACAGGTGGCGATGTATGTGATTGCCTTGACGCCTTTTACTGGCAGCACGCCTGCAATTGGTTAGAATCGACTTGATGTGTGCGCATGGTAAGATGCATACCCGCCGACATGTACATGGACTTGCTAGCTAGGGTGAGGAGCAGGCGCAAGATCTCAGTCCTGTTGCTTTCAAACTCCTTTGTGGACGCAACGGGCGTGTTGCAGCCGACGCCGCTCTGCCAGATGGCATAGCTGACCTTGTTCTTGCCGGGGGCGACCTTGGGCAGGGTGAAGTCGGAGAAGAAGAGCAAGTCGATGAGGGTGTCGATAATCTCCTCGGCCAGCGGCTTGGCCTTTTCAAATTCGGACTCCTTCTCTGTGGGCGTCTGTTCCGGGTCGGCCTCGTCAAAGATGACCTCGCTGCGCACGAGCTGGCCTCTGCGACTGCGTTTGCGACGTTCAGCCCAGAAGAACTGGTCTTCCCACGTATCGAGGTGGTCGGCCTCGTACAAAAAGGGCAACAGGCGGGTGAGGACACGGATGCAGTTGAGGGCATCGCGCTCCGGGGCGAGGTCAGGGTCCGGAAACGAGGGGTGGTTGCGCAGGACAATGAGGCGCGAGGTGACTGCGAGTACCAGCGTCTCGAGGTTGGCTAGGTTGTTGTCGCGGGTGCGGCGAATGTCTGCAGGCGAGAAAAGGGAGAAGACATCCTCGGTCGACTCTGGCAGCTCCCAGAACTGGCGGTCATGGTCAGCAGAAGAGCAGGATATGAGTTCAGCAGACGGCATACACCGGTCCAGTAGACATCGTCGGCAGGGATCTGCTTGGGCTCAGACAGGCGGAAGATGCCCTGCTTGAAGGAGAGTTTGGAGTCGGATGCGCCCATTGGGAAGCATGCTATGTCTTCATGCGCTCATTCTGCGGGGGAGAGTGTCTATATGTGGGGGGTGTATGTATCTACGGGTGTGGGCGAGTGTTTATCTGTGTATGTGTGTATTCTGGCCAGAAAGCAGCGCAGCCTCGCTGACAGGGACAAGGTGACGTCGGCCGCCCAGCTGCACACCCACCCGACCCAATCCACCCCCGGCCATTCACATGTTTTCGCGTCTCAGCGCGTCTTTTACTTCTACACACACATGGCGAATTCATACATGTTGTTCGTCTCGCTGACACCTGTCATGCGCACATTTACACACTTGCACCAACGTCCTCACTAGTAAAGTCACTGGACTGTAGGCTCTGCTGCAGGGACAGTGCCGCTCTAGCCTTACATAATCACTGCACTGCCCTGCCCTGCCCTGCCCTGCCCTGCCCATGGTACATCATATCGACGACTGCTGCCTGCGTATCCCATCCGTTCTTATTCCACTCCCGCCCGCCCGTCCTTCCCTTCTTCCTTCCTCGCCCTCGCCCTCGCCCTCGCCCATTCCTACCCTCACCCCCGCGTCCTCGTCTCTAGCTGTCCATCTGCAAATCCTTACGCCCGGCGCGCGCCCTTGCCACCCGCACTCGGCCATATAAGAGAGCACTCCGCCACCATGCCGCCAAAACGGAAGCTTGCGCAGACGGCTGCCGACGCTGAGGCTGAAGATGGCTGGGACGACAACGACGAGGGCCCCATGAGCGACCAAGAGACGTTCGATCAGCTCAAGGAGGAATTCGATGTCAAAGCCATGACGAAGCGCGCGCGCGCTGGCCGTGTCCGCGACGCCGCAGCCGATCTCTTCAGAAAATCGGACCAGTGGAGTGCGCCTCTCAAGTCAGACCACTACAACCGTCCGCTATGGGTCAATGATGCAGGCGGAATCATCCTCGAGTCTTTCCATCCTCTCTTCGATGAGGCCCAGGACTTTTTGATCAACATCGCCGAGCCGCAGTCGCGTGTCTCCAAGATGCATGAATACCAGCTCACAACCCACAGTCTGTTCGCTGCCGTCAGTGTTGGTCATTCTAAGCAAGAGATCATCGAGAAGCTTGACCGCTACTCCAAAACTGCCCTGTCTGAAGCCATCATCCAGTTTGTTGAAAAGTCCACGTCCGCTTTCGGTAAGGCCAAGATTGTGTTGAAAAAGACGCTATCCTACATAGAAAGCGAGGATCCTGCTATCCTCCAGAAACTGCTCCGCGACCCTGTCGTCGCAGAGTGCAGGGCCGATACAACCGATGGCCTCATCAAAGAAGCTGCACCAAAGATTGGCCAAATGGCGATCCCAGGTACCAAGCTAGCCGCTGGTGCAAACAACATGGCACAACAGCAACAGCCTGAAGCTGCTCAAAATCCTGCTCCAAGCGATATGATTGCTACATTGCGCGAGGACGACGACGATGACGAGGTCGCCCAAGTCCACTCGTTCCAAATTAAGAGTGAGGAGCGTGAAAAGGTCGTGAAACGTTGCCGGGCCATTGGTCTACCACTGACTGAAGAGTACGACTTCAACAATGACGATACCAATCCAAATTTGGAAATCGATCTGAAGCCGCACGCCCAGATTCGATACTATCAGGAGAAGGCTCTTAGTAAGATGTTTTCAAACTCTCGTGCCCGTTCAGGAATCATAGTGCTGCCATGTGGCGCAGGTAAGACCCTAGTCGGCATCACGGCTGCCTGTGGTGTGAAGAAATCCGTCATTGTCCTGTGCACAAGTGCCATGTCCGTTGTTCAGTGGCGCGCCGAATTCATCAAGTGGTCAAACATCAATCCAGAAGATGTAGCCGTCTTTACGGCAGACAACAAGACCCGCTTTCCTCGTCAGGCTGGTATCATTATCAGTACCTACTCCATGATCAGTAATGCTAGGAAGCGTTCGCACGATGCGGAAAAGGTCATGCAGTTCATTCGTGGGCAGGAATGGGGACTGCTGATAGCTGATGAAGTGCACGTGGTGCCTGCCAACATTTTTAAAAAGGTCACCTATGAAATCGCATCACACGCAAAACTCGGCTTGACCGCCACTCTCCTTCGAGAAGATGACAAGATTGACGATCTCAACTTCCTTATTGGCCCCAAGCTTTACGAGGCCAACTGGCAAGAATTGTCGGAACAAGGACATATTGCCAAAGTGCAGTGTGCAGAAGTTTGGTGTCAAATGACGCCTGAATTCTACACTGAATGGCTCAAGCCTTCGTCGCTGCAAAAGCGTGCATTACTTTCAATTATGAACCCAAAGAAATTTCAAGCCTGTCAGTTCCTCATCAACTATCACGAATCACGAGGCGACAAGATCATCGTCTTTTCGGACAATGTGTACGCCCTCGAGAAGTACTCGCGTAAGCTTGGAAAAGCATACATTTACGGTGCAACTCCACAACAAGAACGTCTCCGCATTTTGGAGAACTTTCAACACAACGAGCTCGTCAACACTATTTTCCTTTCCAAGATTGGCGACACCAGCTTAGACCTGCCAGAAGCGACATGTCTGATTCAAATCTCGTCACATTACGGTTCACGTCGTCAAGAGGCGCAGCGACTAGGCAGGATTCTACGGGCCAAGAGGAGGAACGACGAGGGCTTTAATGCCTTCTTCTACTCTCTGGTATCCAAGGATACAGACGAAATGTACTACTCATCCAAGCGGCAAGCTTTCCTTGTTGATCAAGGATATGCCTTCAAGGTCATCACCCGTCTCGAAGGACTCGAAAACTTCTCACAACTAGCATTCGCGACACCACAAGAGCGGCGAGAGCTACTCATGGATGTCCTGCTTGCCCGTGAAGAAGATGCCAAGGAGGAAAGAATCGAAGGCGATGCGTTTGGCACAAAGTACGCTTCGAACAAGGGCAACAAGAAGAAGTTTGGAGTGCGGAGAGCGGCTGGCACGCTTTCTGAATTGTCTGGCGGACAGACTATGGCGTACATGGAGGTCAACAAGAGCAGGAACAAGGAGCTCAAGGGAACAAAGGGTGTCCAAAATGCTTTTATGAGGAAGCTGGCAAGGTCAGGGGCCAAGAAATAAGGCTTTTGCTCTTTCGTCCTTTTGTTCATCGGGGCTGTTTGTTGTATGACTTTGTGTTTAGGAGCGAACAATAGAGAAGTGAAGCCGAGTGACTTTACCAACAGAATATCCAATCATTTCAACCCTACTGACATTGACAATCTCTGAGCTGTGTGACCTACACCCAGTGGAGATCATCAACTTGCGACGTGGACGTCTAATGGCCCTTCCCGTGCGGTCTACATCAAGCAGAGATACTTTCTTGTTACTTGTAACAGAGAACTCCTATTCCTGTTAAATGGATTATTGTGTGTTAAAATTGATTGCAGGTTTACAAACGCTTTTCTGCTACAAATGCTCGTAGTAATAGCTATTATGGGTGGCTCAGCAGCCCCCGCACTCACGCTACCTTGGCATGACACTGCTAGCGGGCTCGACTCCTTCCGCCTCAACAATCTTGGATATGACAGTTTCACTCGCTTGTGACAATATGGTGCTCTCTAGATCACAGTGAGTTCCTCCAACTTGAGTGATCGTGTTTGGCCGGGAGGCGCGCTCATCTCTAACATTTACATAAGAACAGTGAATCCATTAGTACCCGAGGCCGATGGATCTACTACAATGTTCCCTCCAATTCGAGCTTGCCCTGTGATGTCGCTATATTTGCTCCTCTTAAGGCAGTTTATCGCGATGAGGTTGAACGACTAGAGCGCGGCGATGTGAATACCATAGGTAAAGAGCGTTTTACTTAACTGTATTGCCGTGCTCGAACTATAGCATTTATAATAAGGAATTCTAGAGCCGGCTTCTCTACGTGTAGCTTATTTCCATTCAATCCTAATAGAGTGCTCCGTAGCATGCCCGACTGCTTCTAGAACTAACTCATGTTAACACGGGAGAGATCCTATCGCATCCCTAAGAGAGTATTCGATCACCCCTTAAGCCTATAACGCCAAGGACTACTCAGAACATAGCATTACTGTAGAAAACCATAATAAACCAGGCTGCTTAAGGTTTAGACGAGAGTGGCGTATATAGCCTATAGAAGAACGTTCAGAAGTTGTCCAAGGCTGCCTATATAGCTTTCTCTAATAGGGTTCTTTAGCGAGACTAGATTCAGTTCTTAATGCAGATTAATAATAAGACTAAAACCCGTCGATTAACTAGGGCCGAGATCCTAGGAAAGGCTAAGGTTATGGGATTTAGGGAACTAGAAGAAGCACGGGCGAAACGTGCTGAGCAGCTAGTAACTAAGGCAGCTAAAGGCACTTCTAAGCCTAGACGAAAGCGTAAAGCCACCTTAGAAGGAGAGGAGCGACAAGCTAAGTCGGGAAGGCAAATGGATGTGCAGGTTAAGGGTCAGGTTAATATTCAGGTTTCACCAGCATAGCGAGCTCCCGTAGTATCTATAATCCCTGTTAACGCAGGTTAGTATAACTTAATGAGTTCAACGTAGTTAAGAGTTGGTCTTAAAGTTGTTTCAAAATCTTTGTAATTTCGCTTCAGCTACCTTAAGTTGCTGTCTGTTATGTGCCTCTTTCACATGGCAAGCTCCGGCATTTTAGGCAATAGGGAGCGCTTGTCCCACCCGATCGCAGCGAGTCAAAGCAGACCCTTTGACGCGTCGCGCAAAGCCCCCTGTGCGTTCGGCTGAGTTACAGCCTCTAGTACACCTGCACTGATTACGATGACCTTTCCAATCATCTGCGACGTAAAGGCGATGCTGGTTCAACGAGTTCTGAAAGTTGCGCACTTAGATACATTCTGAACCAAGTGAAACTACGCACCCTAACGCGTGTAGCCCACATGGCGGAGGTGCTTCGGCTCGGCCTCACAAGGCTGAGAGGCGTAGAGCACGGCGACAACCAAATTAGCTTGAAGTATGACAGCGCCCGTCCACATCCGAGGTGTCTGATTGATAGCCCACAGTATAGTGTTCGTTCATGGTCTACGAGGCCACCCTCGAGGAACCTGGGAAACAGCAAAGGCAGCAGCAGCGGCGAGCGCAAACCACGGCAGCAGCGACACGATAAAAAGATCTAGGGGCCTCAAATCTTGGTTCCAAAGACGGGCAAGCCGTTCTGTAGCAACGAGCACAGAACAAGTGCAGATTCCCATTTCAAGTCCCACATCGTCAGCACCGGCACTGGCACTGGCACCGTCGACCGTCTTCTGGTCAGAAGAATACTTAGCAGTGGATATACCACAGGCTCGGGTGTGGACATACGGATATAACGCAGATGTAGTTGGGGCCTTTTTTTGGGGCCCATAACAGGAACAGTATTTCCGAGCATGGCCGCGATCTGTCTGTCAAGCTTGTGCGGGAGATTGACAACGAGGTATAATACCACGGTCGCCGAGTTGCGCAGCGTTTGAGCTGCTAATTGACTGAGTGGAAGTAACATTATTGCAGAAGCCCCTCGCATTTGTAGTACACAGCCTTGGCGTTATTGTTCTTAAGGATGTAATAACCAATTCACTGATCGAAAAGTGGTAGCTTTGCTGACCTGCAACGGTAGGCTATCCGCCGGTCAGAGACAATGCGCGACCGGACAAAGCTTGTCATCTTCCTCGCAACGCTGCATCGAGGGAGTGCGTATGCAGACTGGCGTCAGATTGCTTCAAACCTTGCGCGTCTCGTACTTCATGATTCGAACAAGATGATAACTACTCAAGACGCTAGAAGTAAAAAGCGAAGTTGTAGAAAACATTCAAGAGGAATTCATCAAGATCGTGTATAATGGAGACATCAAGATCCATTCATTCCAAGAGGCACGAGCTATCACCGGTATCAAAGGATTACACGGAAAAATAAGTTCTTGACGTGCGAGAAGTTGTGTCTGAGACTTGGGATTGCAGGTAGTCGAAAAAATTTCGTCAAAACTCGGGCTTCTACATGAGAATGTGGAAACCATAGACGCCAATCACATGCAAATGGTCAGGTACAGTAGCAAATTCGATTAAGGCTATCAAAACATACGTGATATCCTGAAAGCTTTTATTAGGCAGGAGATTGAAAGCTAGTAGAAACTGCAAAGAGAGTTCGCGCCCTCGACACAAGAGTACCTACTAGTTAGTGATTATATCCTCGATACGCACGCTGAGAATTGGACCCTAGCTAATTAATTCTTTAGTTGTGGAATCACGGTCTGTTGAAGATTTAGATAGTAGTCTACGAACACCACGCTATCACACCACGACAGCAAGCTCGAAATCCTCCCACCATGCCAATAAAAGATAAGTAGTAAGATGCTACAGATGCGATGTGTTCAATCATAAACTTCCCGAGTGCTTCGCATCTATCGAGACAGTTGAATATGGTTGTTATCTTAGGGGATTAGAAAACCGTTGTTTTGATTGTGGAAGGAAGGGTCATTAAATGTCTAAATGCTTCTACCCCGATCTGCGATATGGATAGCAATTCTATCAACGGAATCTAGACTGTTTCTAATACTCATCACTTGCATACGATAATTAGGGTTAGAACTTTCAATCTTATTATACTTCTCTCTACTAGCGGCTTAGTCTATAATATTTAGATAACTAATGCCCATGCTAAATAGCTAGAGGTGCATAGTCACACCGCTAACAAGGATAGCTACCAAGAATACTTATATAATTCGCTTATCTCCTATATATATTATAATTTTACATTATCTGCTAAGTCTTAGGTACATACTAATAGAGATAATAGATCGATATAATTCTCCTTACTATTGTTAAGGGCGAAGAGTGTTACAAGTAACAAGAAGGATCCTCTCCTTGACAAATGACGAGATGGCTGAAGGCTTATGGACGTCCACGTCAGAAGGTAATGATCATCGCGGGGCCTGGGGTCACGTGATGTGCCATCCCGCCAAGACAAGACATCCCGCCAAGCATGGGATGGCAATGGGATTAGGGATGGCATGCCATCACAGACATCCCGCCAAGGAGCAAGAAAATGGGATGGACGGGATGGCAGGACTGGAAGCAATGAGGATATAAGGATGGATGGATTTCATTATTACTCTCGTTGTGGTCAACTCAAATTGTACTTTCTTACTAGTATCTTTACTTAACAAGATTGTCACAAGTTAGTCTATACAAATAGATTAGTCTTGT
>NW_006911897.1:784932-785953 GCF_000338995.1 Bipolaris sorokiniana ND90Pr | reverse complement strand
GGGGGTCACGTGATGTGCCATCCCGCCAAGACAAGACATCCCGCCAAGCATGGGATGGCAATGGGATTAGGGATGGCATGCCATCACAGACATCCCGCCAAGGAGCAAGAAAATGGGATGGACGGGATGGCAGGACTGGAAGCAATGAGGATATAAGGATGGATGGATTTCATTATTACTCTCGTTGTGGTCAACTCAAATTGTACTTTCTTACTAGTATCTTTACTTAACAAGATTGTCACAAGTTAGTCTATCAAATAGATTAGTCTTGTCAAACCCTCCTTAAGCACGCCAACTCCACTGCATCGCCAGACAAGCCTCACGGAACACTAACGTAATACTCACCTGCCTTAGTGCGGACCAGGATAGAGAAGTATAGACCCTTACCCCGTGTAACAAAGAGGCCTTCGAACGAGTATGCATTAGCCTATATTACAGAAGAAGAAAGATAAAGAAAGTAGAGCTATCGCACGACGTCTGTCGCTTTATACTCTTGCGTTAGGTTCCTTCGTACGAATAGGGGTTCATGATTAAGCGGTGTGAAGAGGACACGTGATACAATCACGTGTTTCACTTACAGGCGCAGCCCATTACAACTATAGCTGCCACGCTACTAATAAGGCACACCTACTATTTTAGGATAATTTATGGTAGAGTATAGACTAAACTTCTAATGTTTAAATATACTTAGTTACGGAATTATACTATCGTAGGAGAAAGAGGCTATAGTTAAAGAAATAAGGTGTAACGATGTTACAACTTCGCCATGTATCGGACCAATCCCAGAGCCGGATCGGAGGTAGTACTCGCCGCCCTCTTCATCAACCACTCGTTGTGAGGTCGGATCCGATTCGGATCCGACTAAGATAAGTATATAAGGAGACACTCCCTGTAGCTAGCTCTGTAGACTTTTGATATCCTTTCGTACAAGGCCTATAGGTGTCTATTCGAATTAAGGCTCGTTTGATGTCCCACGCACTCCCATATGCCTCTGAGTGACACTACCGCCGATACTGATCCG
>NW_006911897.1:778580-784912 GCF_000338995.1 Bipolaris sorokiniana ND90Pr | reverse complement strand
CTTACAGGCGCAGCCCATTACAACTATAGCTGCCACGCTACTAATAAGGCACACCTACTATTTTAGGATAATTTATGGTAGAGTATAGACTAAACTTCTAATGTTTAAATATACTTAGTTACGGAATTATACTATCGTAGGAGAAAGAGGCTATAGTTAAAGAAATAAGGTGTAACGATGTTACAACTTCGCCATGTATCGGACCAATCCCAGAGCCGGATCGGAGGTAGTACTCGCCGCCCTCTTCATCAACCACTCGTTGTGAGGTCGGATCCGATTCGGATCCGACTAAGATAAGTATATAAGGAGACACTCCCTGTAGCTAGCTCTGTAGACTTTTGATATCCTTTCGTACAAGGCCTATAGGTGTCTATTCGAATTAAGGCTCGTTTGATGTCCCACGCACTCCCATATGCCTCTGAGTGACACTACCGCCGATACTGATCCGAGTAGTCTTGCCTGCGCCGTTACATAAGGCAGCTCTATCACGAGACGAAAAGAATGCGAAATCACTCGTAGTTTTAAATTCTAAAGCGTACATATCATTCTAAAGTAGACTCTAGCTATTATTACGATAGAAGCAAGTTAACTTTCTCATGTATTAAAGTTATTAACATGGGCTAAGTTTAAAGTACCGGTAATTTGTCTCTATTCGTTGTGTGTCTCGATGCACAGTCGATGACCTTGGTTGCATTTTCAAAACACTAATCATCGAGTTCTTGTACTTTTGTATTACGTACTAGATAGGAAAACAATGGCTCTTTCACGAGACTTCAAAGCCCTCAATGTCGCCCTTGGCATGATAATCGCGGATTATACGCTCATACGCGGCGGTGCCACCGCCAAAGAGCACCTTTCGCATAGCCAGGCGGCGTCTTTCAGGGGAGCTAGCAGCATTGCGCGTCGTGACACCCTCATGATTAAAGTAGCCTGGGGTGCAGGGGAGCACGACTGAATACCATAGGGCACGCTTCTCGACCTCATCTGTCCAAGCATCCTCTGCTTGTTTGCTAGGCTGAATAACAAGCTTTGTTGGGTCAGATACACGACTAGCAGCTGTTTTTAGGATATTGGCAATATGTGTAGCCTCAAGATCAAAGACAACGGTAAGGTTAGGTGAGCCAGGACCACCGCCAAGGCCAGCATAGAGTAGGTTGGGGAACCCATTTGTGGCGATACCGTGGAGGGTGCCAAAGTCAGGCGAAGTGTACTTATCCTTGAGGCGGCGGCCGTTGCGACCAACGACGGGGATGCCAAAGAACTCAGCAGGGGCAGTATTGTCGCCAGTGGCCAGCAGGAAGCCCGTGGCGAGGATGAGCACGTCGAGCTCATACTCGACGCCGTTGACAACGAGACCGCGCTCGGTGCAGCGTTCGACGCCGTGGCCGTCGGTGTCGACGAGGGTGACGTTGGTCTTGTTGAAGGTGGGTAGGTAGTCGTCCTGGAAGGTGGGGCGCTTGCACCACATGGGGTACCACGGCTGCAGACGCTCGGCGGCAGCCTTGTTTTGGCTGACTGTGTCGCGGATGGTTGCGCGGGCCTGGTGGGTTAGCGGGTCGTCGATTTCCTGGAGCTTCCGCAAGTGCTCCCCAACCTTGTCAGGGGAGACGATGCGCGGGCCGCCAATGAAGCCGGCAAATCCGCGGGCCGTCTGGGTCCAGCCATCGGCGACGAGATCGGGATGGTCAGGCGGGGGGTTGTCGCCGGCGAAGAAGGCGTCGAAGTTGAGGCTGCGGGCGCGCTGCCAGCCGGGGCCAGTCGCAACGTCACGTGACCATGTGTTGGCGTTGGTCTGCTGCTGGTGGCGGGGGCCGCAGTACGAGGGCGTTCGTTGGAAGACAAGCAGCTGGTCGGCCCAGCGCGCAACCTCAGGTACCACCTGCACCGCCGTTGATCCTGTGCCCATAACGCCCACACGTTTGCCCTTCAGGCCTGACAGCGTGGCTTCTGCCGGCGAGCCGCCCGTGACGCTGTAGTCCCAGCGCGCCGTGTGGAAGACGGGAATCTTGGCCTGCAGCTTTTCAAAGCCCTCCAGCTTGGGCATGCGCGGCGCCGTGAAGAGGGTGCTGGCTGGCATGAGGAACTGTGTCAGTACCGTAAACACCTCGCCCGCCCCGGCGCCATGCTCCCGTTGCAGGCGCACCACCCACCGCCGCCGCTCCTCGTCCCACGTTGCATCCAGCACCCGTGTCGAGAATTGCCCGCGCAGCCCAAAGTGCCCAGCCACTCGCTCGCAGTGCTGGCGGATCTCCTCGCCCGATGGATACTTGCGCGTGGGCACGTAGCCCGTCTCCTCCAGGAAGGGCATGTAGATGTAACTCTCGATATCGCACTGCAGCCCAGGGTACCGGTTCCAGTACCACGTACCGCCAAAGCCGCCTGCCACGTCCACCAGGCATATGCCCTTGGCTGAGAAGCCCGCCTCGACCAGCCGTCCTGCCGTGATCAACCCAACGTGACCTGCCCCGATGATGAGGAACTGTATATCGTCGCCGTCCTTGAGCGGTCCCCTCTCTTGTCCAGCCTCCACCCACGGGTCGTCAGAGAGCGGTTTGTCTTGTTCGCTGGGTAGGCGGCTGTACTGTTGCATGCCATCCTCCCGCATTCGCTTGTCTCGCTCCTGCGCATATCGCGCTTCCAACTCCCTCTGCTCAGCTATAGCCATTGTTGTTTTGCCTCGTGTCCGTCCCTCTTTGCAAGAGAGATGAGAAATCAGATCGAAATGTCTGGCCTTGACTGACCGAGCCGAGCTATTTTATGACCCCAATGTTCTCCTCAGTCCATCCGTGCTGCTCTTGTCTTTTCCGTCTCTTCTGCCCCATCCTTGGTCCGCTCGGGTTGATCAAGCACAAAGTCAAGGGTGGTGGGGCAAACATGTCGGACCCCGACGTCAACCAAAATCCTCCGTGCACGTGTATCTACTAAACTGGGAGCCGCAAGTGGGCTCGTGCGCTATCTGGCATACCAACTCAACGTACTGTATAGTACTATTACAATTTTAATGCCAGTCTAGCTGCTGCAGAGTCACTCATTATCTGCTGGGTAAGGACTTGGGGGCATGACGGTGAGGCCTTGCCCAAATGTATAGATTAATATGACCAAGAACTTGATCCTAGTGCCATGACCTTACAGCTTATTTCTACCTGAGCATTGGACATCATCCAAACTATCCATATTTTGCACGTTTATAGCAGGAGCCACTATTGATTTTACATAGTGTCGTGGCCTTGTAAGTCGCTCCAACGGGACTAGATTCGCTTGAGACACGTACGAATAATTTGGCAATCGCTACTGCGCTTCAATATCATCTTCTTGTGGTACGAGACTGATAACGTGTTACTTGGGCACAACAGAGATATCAGGCCCTAGATAGTCCCTTGTCTGAAAAACTATCTGTTTCGCTTGGTGTGTTAACCTACGAAAAAAAACAAGCCCCCCCAATGAGTGCAAAATCAGAATGACTCAAATCAGGGTTCACCATCCCTAGAAATGTATGCAGCTGCCTAGTATCGAGTTCTGGCCTAGCTATTGTCCTAAAAAAACGAAAAAGAATGACGAATCCTTCTTCAGTCCGTACCCAGTTCTACCTACTTTTGACTCTCTTACTATCGACTGCACCCATACGGATGCGATAGGAAAAGCATTACAAGTGCGACCCACTTTCTTAACGTACAGGAAGCATGCTGCGGAGGCTCTGACTAGGTCAACTGCGCCGAGGTTTCCGGTGACCTCTTGCTCCACCAGCTCTTTCACAACAAATGTACCGACAACCACTCAAACTCACCGAAACACCTTGCATGCCGTGTCTAGTTTGTTTCGACATACGGACAATACAACGGATATGATGCAGATCCGAGATACTCAACCTGGGGAGACTGTATTTTTTAAGTAGCAGTTTGCACTCCAAGTGTTAGACATCCAAAGACACTCCGTTCCCAGTAAATTCTTTTACCACTGAATGCTTTTGGCCATTTTTTACACCCCAGTAAAGCTACACAGACAATATGTCGTCGACACAATACACCGTAACGGAGACAGTAACCACTCCACAGTCGTCCATCTCTTCAAGGCCTAAAAATTTGGCGCCTCAGCCCTTTTCCTGGCGACCATACTTGGAGCTCACACGCTTCAGTAAGCCCGCTGGTCTCTTGGGCGTCTACTTCCCCTATTTTATAGGACTCCTCTACTCGGTCAATCTGACCAACCCGAGGGGCCTATCCACAGCCGACTGGCTCAAGCTCATCGCTGTCTTCCTGCTCGATGGTCTGCTTATCCGAAGTCTCGGCTGCGCCTGGAATGACACTGTCGACCAAGATCTTGATCGCCAGGTCGAGCGCTGCAAGAAGCGGCCGCTCGCTCGTGGTGCCCTTACGACGCCAGAAGCACTCGCTGCCACACTCCTCCTCTCCCTCGCCCGCCACACCTTACTTTACGCAACACTGTCAGCTCGTGCAAACCAGCACGCCCTGCTGATCACCATCTTGGGCTTGGCTTACCCCTTCATGAAGCGCGTCTGCAACTTCCCACAGCTCTGCCTCGGTCTGGGTGTAGGATGGGCTGTATTCCTGGTTGACGCTGCTGTCGCCGATGGCTATGGAGCTGGCAACGTCTCTGGATTCAACGAGGAGAGCCGCAATAAGGCTACACTTGCCATATTCGCTTCCCAGGCCCTGTTCAACATCACTTACGACACCATCTATGCCTTCCAGGACATTCGGGACGATCTCAAAGTAGGCGTGGGTTCGCTGGCTGTGGCTGTGCGTCACCGGCCCAAGTTGTTTCTATTGTCCGTTGCAAGTGCCATGGCCGCCTTCTTGTGGGTCGCCGTATCCTTCGGCCATCTCGTACTCGGCCCATTCCAAGCTGGTGTCGTCCTTGCTTCCCTCTCCACACTTGTTATGTTGATCCGGATCGATGTGTGGAACCCGCGTATGTGCAGGGACTTCTTCGTGAACAGCCAGTGGTGGGTGAGCGGCGCTTTGTTGGCTGGTCTTTTGGGAGAACTTGTCATCAACAACTTGTAAGTCTAGGACTTGACAATAGGAACGATATCTAGTAAGATTATTGTGTTATAGTATCACGTTATCAGACTACAGATATATATTACAATTTCCTCGTAACTATACATAGATAGTGACATTCTTCAATGAATCCTTTAGCAGCAATTACGTTTTAGCTTTGCCCTACTAGCTCGATTGCAGGTCGCCTCTTAATCCTTTCAAGCTTAATCTTATAATACACTGTATTATATATAGAATAAGAATTAGAAGAAAAATTAATACAAGTAGTACTAAATAGGGTTGATTTTTACAAAGAAATAGACTTCTAAAAACTTAGCTCAGTAGATATATACATATATCAATTATTAATAATAGAGCTAGTAATAAGTAGAACACGTATTAGATACTATGAGTAGATCGTAGACTCCAGCTATTCTCTATAGCTTAAGTAATATAATAAATTTTAGTTTCTAATAGTATTCTATAAATGTAACGGCGCAGGCAAGACTACTCGGATTAGTATCGGCAGTAGTGTCACTCAGAGGCATATGGGAGTGCGTGGGACGTCAAACGAGCCTTGATTCGAATAGACACCTATAGGCCTTGTACGAAAGGATATCAAACATCTATCGAGCTACTATGGAGAACGGGTGGGGTTTTATATCAGCAGATCTGCCCTAGGCTAGTTCGTGCCCATGTTCGGATCCCTTTCGGATGTTGGTTCGGTAGGTACTCGAACCGTTACAATAAAGGGCAAACCTATAACACTAGGTACATACCCATACACAACTGCAGACAACTTCGAGTTTTCTAGAATAGGTGTAATTTTAGTCAAATATATATAAACCCCTCGCGAGAAATCGATTACAATCACCTTTAAAGCGTGCACGCCACGCGCTGTGGAGCTATAGGCTGTTAAAGTGATCACTTTAGACACGTCTTATTTTTCACCGAAAAACACACAGACCAGGTGGATTAGTAATCAAAATGCCACCCGATAGTGATACTATCGACGTACACGTGCCAGGCACCCAGGCGAGAGCAGAAATCGAAGCTCAGATCCAGAATGAGATAGATATGGAAACCACGGAACCAGCGACGCCTACGCAGACTACTATACCTAGCGTAGTTAAAATACCAATCCTCCCACCAAATAAACGGCAGGCAAACTTCTCGCCAGAAATACGCACTAGGAGCAACTTCTCACCATTTAGAGGAGCTACGCTTAGATTCAGTACTCAAAGCAGAACTCCGAAGGCAATATCAGTACAAGAGGCGCTAGAAATAGCGAGAAACCTAGTAGTCCAAGCAGCTAATCTAGCTGAAAATAAC
>NW_006911897.1:511583-774446 GCF_000338995.1 Bipolaris sorokiniana ND90Pr | reverse complement strand
TTTCTCTTTACGTCGAGACAAAGTAGACTCTAAAGTTTGCCCCTGCAACTATAGAGCTACTCAAGATCCTACCCATATCCTCCTTAGCTGTACGCTATATAAGGAGGCTAGGATAAAGATGCAGGAGGCGAGCAAGGACCCCCTATCGCTAGCCTTCCTGCTAAACACGAGCGTAGGCATACAGGCTACTATTGCCTTTATTGAAGAAACTAGGGCTGCAACACAGGCCTGGCACAAAGGAAACCTCGAGAACTAGGGCAACACCTATACTAGGTGGCCTCGCCCTACACCCACCCTACCTCTCTCTTTTACCCGCAAGACCCCCTTCTACCTCCCTCTAGACTAGGCTACGAGCCTCACCTCGATTTAGATAGCCCCCTCCCCCACCTACACCAAAGTGATAGCACTACGTAGATACTTGCGGGCCTAGCCTGCACGTCTTATATAGCCCACCGGCTGAGACAGGACGTAAAACCAAAATAATAATAATAATAATATAACACTAGGTAGTGTGAAGTAGACACGTGATACAATCAAGTGTTTCATTTACGGGCGCAGCCCTTTACAATAAGATGGAAGCTAGATATATATCTATAGACTAGTCATAGTTATATAATGTTATACTATATAGAGTACTTCTAGTCATAAAGAATAAAAAAGGAGAGAAAAATAGTAGGAAATAGAAAAGGAGAGAAGGAGGGAGATCTTTATCGAGGCTTTTTTAAGGGGCGATTTCTCCTTCCTCGGCTAATGCCTCGCGCATAGACTTGCTGTTAGGATCAAAATATGGCTTCTCGCCAATGCCGCAGACGCGTTGACCGAAGCGCTCCCCAAAGTCATCGTAGTCCATAGTGGCATTGTGGACCATGCTGCGGTTATCCCAGATGGCTGTTCCACATGTTAGTATCTGGCCGTTTGTATAATACGAAGGAAACATAGGGAGGATGTATGTGTGATGACAGAAAGGAAAAATAACATACCCATGTCATTTGGGCCCTGCCATCTGAAGCGGCACTGCAGATCATGGTTGCGGAGCACAATGTTCATGAGCCAGTCTAGGATCATTTCGCTCTCGGGGGGAGTCAGGCCATTAATAGAACCGGGCTGTTGGGAAAAAGACTCAGTCAGTCAAGTGCATGGAAGCTGGAATTGATAGGTAAACACGTACGTAGGCGCCAATGGCGAAGACACTCTTCCATCCGGTAACGGGGTTGGTGCGGACAACAGGGTGCACTGCTTTCAAGGGAGTACCTGTGTTCTCAGGGTGGCCTCTTGCATCAGTGTAGACCTTGATATTCGCGTTCTTGATAATTCGCTCGAAGACTGTGGTATCATGGGTTAGCTATACAACGAGTTCAAGGGTACCTTGAGCATTCCGGCTTACATGGTGCAGTGTAGTTTGCAGTCTTTTGTTCAAGGAATTTTCGCATGGGCTCGCTGAGGCGGTCGTAGACCTCGTAGCCGGATGCCCATAGCGTGTCTGGATTAAGTCAGTTCGTATGGGTGAATGCAAATGTAGCTAAGTGGCTAACGTACCTCCTCCAGAAGAGGGCAGCTCAGTTAGTCGTAGGCATGTGTAATCCGAGGGCACTTGCTCAGACTGAATGTCACTGTGCCATGACTCGAGCGCCTGCCTTGCGTTTCCCAAGTCACGCGGAGTGGCCTTGCCATTGACAGCTTTCCTCTGACGAGAGTTGATAGTGCTGATTTCGAGGTCATCACCGCCCATAGCTTGCCGGGGGTTGAGCACAGGATGAATGTGCAGAGTTGATTCCTGAGGCTTGCCGACAAGCTCACCCATACGCTGGATCATCTTCTTTTGGAGATCGTTGTTCATGTCATTCTGGTTACGGAAGAAGACAACTCCACGTCGGGATACTAAAAGGGACACTTGTTAATTCTGTCTTTTCATGGGGAACATGCCTGCCCACTTACCTGTTATAGCAAGGTCTCTAAGCAGCTCATCTGAATTGGGCGCATTCAGCATGTCAACAAGGTTTGCTTCTGGAAACTCTGTGCCCACAGTAGGCGTTACCCTGAATTGTTTTAGGGGGTTAAGAACACCCTTGAGTTTTAAGGGCTTTGGAAAACTAGTTTCTTGAGCAAACCCTCTACGCAAGCATGGCGACCGAATGGGCGAAAAAAGTGAGGGGCGAAGCGCAGGTGCAGCGCGGCCAAGCATGATATTCGCGGTTCTCGACATTGTGACTGATGAGGTATCTACTACTATCTGAAGGCAAACGATAGCAAGAAGGAACAGATTGTAGTCTCCATGTGTGCGGTCTTTGCGACTGTAATATCAAACTTCAAAACCCCCCGCCCTTAGCCACCATCCGAATACCAACTAGTCGGCGTATTTTCCTGAGCTTACTATGGTATGCGGTGCATATGTAGGGGACCGTACGAGTTGAGAAGGTTCATCACGAAACTATCTACGCGACTTCATGATCCATGATCAGGCTAGGATAAAGATGGTTTAGCGTATCGGGTATCACGTACTAACTCACACTGCTATAGCTGATGCACAATGACCACATTGTGGTCCGACGCGTATGTTAGCTTAGCTCGGCACATTTATGGAACATCGGCCCAGACTCATTAGACGGAACATTTTCAAAGATCCCCTGTGCCCGCTGCCAAGAGTAGTTGTGGTCCTTGACGCTACAGCTTCATTTACCCACCGAGGGTGCAATTGCTGGATGTCTTCAATTGACCGTGTGACATGGTCCCTCAACCGGCAAATGTGGAAACCGAGAATTCATTGCTATGCCACAATTGGTTTTCCCTATTTGTGGTGTTGCCCATATATCTGAGGGTGATTTGTTCACATACATAAGTACATAGTTTCCTCTTCATCTCATCCTTCTCTTTAAGGCATGAGATGACTGTCCAAAAACTTTAGTTCCTTACTATCTTTTTTACGACACCATCCCCATTCAGGAGATTTTACGTTACTAATTCGGCCATGGCCAAGAAACTCATTGTGATTGCCGGTGCGACCGGCAATCAGGGTTCCGCGATCGCCCGTGGATTGATTAAGACTGGAGACTGGCATATCCGTGCCGTGACCAGGAATGTGAACGGAGAGAAGGCAAAAAAACTTGCTGCTGAGGGCATGGAGGTTGTCCAGGGTGACTACAATGATGAAGAATCTATGAGGAAAGCTTTTGATGTGAGTTATTCACTCCATGTCTTCTTTGTTGGAACGATATCTAATATGTCACTAGGGCGCGCAAGCCATTTTTGCGGTAACCAACTGGTGGGATGCCCTCTTCAAAGGCGCTGGTCTGAGCGAAGCTAGTGATATCGAATATGCCCAGGGCATCATGCTCGCGAGGCTAGCGTCTCAAGTGAAGACATTAGAGCATTATATCTGGAGCACATTGCCAAACGGAGAAAGACTTACTGAGGGAAGAATCCCTGTTCCTCACTTTGATTACAAGGCTCGGGTCGACGATTACATCAAGGAGACCTTGCCAGAACTGGCTGCTAAGACAACCTTCCTCATGTTTGGTTTCTATCCAACTAACTTTGCCTTTTTCCCAATGTTGAAGCCAGTGCCAGTAGTAATTCGCCCCCCCACCCTCGAGAATACGGTGTCTACCAGGCTAACGAAACTGTGTGTAGAACACTTCTCCAGGAAAATATGTTTGGATGATTCCAGCAGCTCCTTCCACTCCTTATCCCATGGCTGGTGACATGAGCAAGGATCCAGGTATCTGGGCAAGGCAAATTTTGGCCAACCCCAAGGTATCACATGGCAAGTACGCGGCTGTTTGCACCGAGGTTCTCAGTCTTGGAGAAGTGCTCGCAACGTGGTCTGCTGTTTCAGGAAAGCAAGGTATATATGTCGAGGTAAAAGAGCATATCATCAGCGATCTGTATGGTTTGGCGGGAGAAGAGGCTCTTACCGGAGTTAGATTTGGCGTGGAAGTGCCCGATTGGTGGGCGCTAGCGAAGAAACAGGGTCTCTTCATTACCATGGAAGATCTAGGTATCTCAAGAGACGAGGTTTCTAACCTTAGACAGAGTCTTGAGAGTATCAAAGAGTTTTTAGGTTAGCTATATGTTGGAATAAGGAGAGTGCTACTTGTTCTATAGCTAGTTCAGAGGTAGAATTGTCTACTTATCTAGCGATAAACTCAGAGGTAGCGAATTAATAGTTTCTAGGGTAGAAAAGAAATAATGCTAGGGGAGAGAGGAAAGATAGATTAAAAGAGTGATCTGTATTAAAATTGTTGTCCGCTCTTAGAATCCGCTCTGCCTTCTATCTACGAGCTATTCTACTACTATATATATTGTCTAGGTTTGATTCTAGAAGAATCTCTTTAAGTAATAGATTGCGCAATGATAATTCCGATAGATAGTTAAATTGGATCAGGGATTGATGTTGAATTGGAGAATCCGGGTGTGGTGCTGAGCACCCGGATTCTATCAGAGATCAGCTTATTAGCTTAGATCTTCAACACTATATATATATATACTTACATTTCTTGCTCAAACTAGGGTATGCAAAGTGTTATGGGCGAAGAGGCCTTCGAACGAGTTTGCATTAGCCTATGGTACAGAAGAAGAAAGATAAGAAGAGTTAAGTTGTCGTACGACACCTCTCTCTTTATACTTTGCTTCTCTACTCTTCGTACGAGTAAGTTCTAACTAAGCGGTATGATATAGGCACGTGATACAATCACGTGCTTTCACTCCACGGGCGCAGCCCATTACACAAAGAAGTAAAATGGTGTGATAGTGCATAGAGTTACTAGTGAGCTTTGTGTAGAAACCATAGTCTGACCTATTTAGTATAATATAGGAACTTTTATATATAATAGATCTTTATGCAATCCTTCTAGTTAATATCTATTATATGTAACGACGTTACAACTTCGCCAAGTATCTGACCAATCCTAGAGCCGGATCGGAGGTAGTACTCGCCGCCCACTTCATCAACCACTCGTTGTGAGGTCGGATCCGATTCGGATCCGACTAAGATAAGTATATAAGGAGACACTTCCTGTAGATAGCTCGGTAGACTTTTGATATCCTTTCGTACAAGGCCTATAGGTGTCTATTCGAATTAAGGCTCGTTTGACGTCCCACGCACTCCCATATGCCTGAGTGACACTACCGCCGATACTGATCCGAGTAGTCTTGCCTGCGCCGTTACATTATACAATTATTTTTATAAATCTAGCCTCGCTTGTTAGAGATCTAAGCTACTCAGCATCACCCCCGGAATCTCCGATCAATCGATTACTAGAAGGTAGAGCGGATTACAAGAGAAGATCATCAGAGAAGATTACACGAGCAGATTGGATTAATCTAATTCTTTAATCTCTCTCCCCTAGCATTATTCCCTTTCTACCTAGAACCTATTAATTCGCTACCTCTGAGTTTATCGCTGGACAAGTGGATATATCTATCTCTGAGCTAGCTATAGAACAAGTGGCTCTCCTTATCTTAACATTTACTAGAATTTATAGCTTTTATAATAGGTTTAGCTTAGTATAAGTGTTATGGGTCAGCCTTAAACAGGAAACTGTAAGGAACCAAAAGTTATTGTATTGCTTAAGCTATTGAAAAGGGGTTTGGGTATGGTCACTATTTATAATGTCCTGCCCTAGCCCTGCTTACTTCTAGCCTAAAGGGTAGGCTATGCCTACCCCATAACAATAAGTTAGCTACTACTAGAATTACAACTAGAAGAAAAGCTGCGTTATCATACTAAGAGATTTAAGATAAAGTTAAAACTAATTCATAGTTAAGATGAGATAAGATAAGAGAGATGAGAGAGATAGACTAAAGATAATATAGCGAATTTATAGGTATTAGTACGCTACGCTATACTACTTATCCTTATTATAACTATAGTTTGTTATTGTAACGGGCTGAACGCCCTTTGGATAGCTCCTCGATGGGATCTCGGTTCAAGCTGCGTGCGCGCTATCTGAACTATGTTTAGACGGCGAGCGCAGAATCCGGGTGTCACCTAGAGCACTTGGATTCTTCTCAGCGCCAGAGCAGCGCTCAGACAACGCGCTTAGGCACTTCGGCATAGCCTTGCTCCGATAAGTAAATAAACACCACGTAAGCAGAGTAGATAGCTCCTTATCGAATACAACCTCTTGTATAACTCGCGATTGCTCCCCGGAGCGCAGCCCCTTACATATACTTTAACTATAAAGATGTAACGGGTCGAGTCCTATTAGACTGTGCACGCAACTACAACTCGCCCACCGCGCCAAAAAGGCTGGCACAAGATATCAGAGCATGCTGATATCGTTGCGTAGTTGATATGTACATAAGATGGCCGCCGTGTTACACGGGGTATGGGTCTATACTTCTCTATCCTGGTCCGCACTAAGGCAGGTGAGTATTACGTTAGTGTTCCGTGAGGCTTGTCTGGCGATGCAGTGGAGTTGGCGTGCTTAAGGAGGGTTTGACAAGACTAATCTATTTGATAGACTAACTTGTGACAATCTTGTTAAGTAAAGATACTAGTAAGAAAGTACAATTTGAGTTGACCACGACGAGAGTAATAATGAAATCCATCCATCCTTATATCCTCATTGCTTCCAGTCCTGACATCTGGCCAAGCCCTTGACATCTCTGATGTTACTGGCATCTCCAGATGTCCTGTCTTGGCGAGATGCCAAATCACGTGATCAGCGCCCCGCGTTGATCATTACCTTCTGACGTGGACGTCCATAGGCCTTCCGCCGTCTCGTCATTTGTCAAGGAGAGAATCCTTCTTGTTACTTGTAACACGCCGCCATCTGAACTGTGATGGGCTATCCAGCCCATCACAAAAGTTAATTTTTTTAATACCTAATTCTAGTAGGTTAGGGTGTGGCCAGCTATCCATTTCTAAGATAAATAATCTAATACACTATATAGTAAATAGAGATAAGAAAAGTCAAGTTATAAAGAAACATCCTTAGTATTTCATTATTAACTATATAAAAAAGAAAAAAATCGTGATATTTCTTTACATATTATAGGCGAAGAGATTTGTAAATAAGTTTATATTAATCTATATTTATAAATGAAAAATAAAAAAAAGTAAAGCTATTATATAACGACTTTTACTCTATATGTAATGGGTGGGCCGGATCCGGCCTAGCGCGCAGCTACTCACGCCGCCCATGTGACCAAAAGGTATGCACAAGATAACAAGCTTGTCTTGTTATCATGATAGCTGGATATATACTATACTCGGTATTAGCGCGCGCACGTATCGCAGCGCCACTCTTAAGGGCGTAGCCTATTACAAGTGCGGACCTGGCAAGAGAAGTATAGACCCGAACCCAGTGTAACAAGATACTCTCTACTACGAGGTATAGTAGAGGTTAGGTAGAGTCGCACAGAATATAAGTAGAAGTAGGGGTAGAGTTGCTGAGAGCTATGTAAGGGTAGAGGTAGAGTTACTGAGAGCTAGGTAAGGGTAGTTAGAGGTAGGGTCTTACGTAACCTCTACCTAACTCTTAGCAACCCTATCACACCTCTATCTCTACCCATTTATCACCGTAATTCTACCTTCTATTTTACTCGGTTTTAGACCCTCTATTCTCTGATAACTACACGCTATAATTGCGAATCCTGCGATGTAACTCTCGTACGTTATCGGCGCTTTTTTAAGAGGCCGATTCAAAATGCACCGATCTGGAGGATGCACAACCAAGATAAAACAAGGCATTGGGGATCCGCTGGGGGAAGATTCATGCACTAAACTCAGCTGACCAAGATGCTTTCGGGAGTAGCTCTGATTACAGTGGCGGGCTCTGGTAACAATTTTTTTCTCTACTATTGCAATTGACTAGTTGCAGACCAACTGACGCGGCTTCGCAGGCTTTGGCCAGAGTGCCGCATACTCGCTGGCCCAGCACGGCGTGCGCCAATTTGCGTTGTTTGACACCAACGGGGCTGGGCTGCACGAGACGACGCAGGTGCTGGCCACCAAGTACAATGTAACAGATGTCCTGAGTGTGTCGACTGACTGTAGCACCGAGGAGATGGTCGAGGCTGGCGTCGCTCAGGCGGCGGCTCGCTTCGGCCGTATCGACTTTGCTATCAACAATGCTGGCTTTGGTGGGCCCATGGGGGGCAGTCCTGACTCAGCACCTGCAGCTTTCGATACCCACCTAAAAGAGAATGTGACAGGTGTGTGGCTATGGCATCGGGCTGAACTGCGACAGATGCTGCGGCAGCAGCTGCGCGATGGGCGCTACGGTCGTGGCAGTATCGTCCACGTCTGCTCGGTACATGCGTTTGCAGCATCGCCGATACAGCTTGCCGCCAGTGCCTACGTCGCTGGTCGGCATGCTATCCTAGGCCTCACGCGCTCAGAGGGCGTGCTATATGCGCCACAGCAGATACGCATCAACGCCCTCTGCCCAGGCTACATTGCGTCCCCTCTGATTGAGTCTTCAGAGCACATCAAGACCCTCGTCAGTAACCTGGTCCGTGAGCGTGTGCCTGCAAATCGACTTGGGGAGCCGGAGGAGGTTGCCGATGCCATTGTGTTTCTGGCCAGCCCCATGAGCAGCTACATGTATGCTCAGTCACTGGTGCTAGATGGGTATGTGGTGTTGTATGATCTTATGTGAGAGAGAGCACAAACACTAATCAGCAATAGGGGCTACCTCGCACGGTGAAATTTCTATGGTATTGAAGAGTTTTGATGTGTTTGAATGCTGTATATAAATTTGCCTCTGGATGTCTTGAGCACTTAATATTAAGATCAGAAACAAGGGCAGAGTAGTTTACAAACGAAGCATAATTCCGAATCCAAAAACCAGTATTTGACACAGGAGGTAACAATTGTGAGGTTGATTCGTGTTGTGATACAATTTTGATGAATGCTTAACAGGGTATAATACAGAGTCTTATATAAATTTCCGCAAACTCGCACGACCCAAACTCATTCATCCGTTCAACGTCCCTACCTGTCATTAGAATATGGGACTTGATCCGCTGTTGTTCAGCAGTGACTTCTCTTTGAGTCGGCGTATGGATGTGCGCACGAGACGGAGATTGGCGCGCACAATGTCAAGACAAGTCGGGGCAAAGGCTGCCAGGTCAGTGGCGGTTGGGTTGCTGATGGATCGCTCGGGCGGCGACGAGGACATGGAAAGTGTGAGTCCAGATGTGACGAGGGCAGCTTCCAGAGAGCCTAGGACAGCAGAGAAATCGGTGAGTCGTAAAGTTATGAGTTCATTGCTGAGAGCATCGGCTTCGTCGGCATCAAGATCGTAGTTGCCAAGAGAAAACTTCCACGGCTGGAGTGAAAGCTGGCTCTCAGAGCGGTTGCTGACATTAGTAGTGTTGCTCAAGTGATTGGTGTTGCTTCTGGCGTTTGAATTGTTGGTGGTGGTGGTGGTCGTTGTCGTCGTAGTCGTAGTGCTACTGGCATCGACGTCCGTGAGATTCCACAGCCGACACAGCCAATCAACCAGATGGGCACACAGTATCGTGACAGCAGTAAGCGGTAGCCGCTGCTGGCGACAACGCTCACAGCTCAGTACGGCGAGGCTGGGGCGCTCTGCTGTCGACGTCACCTGAAGCGCGGTTTCGAGAGGGACTTGAGACGACGTGGTGAGCTCTCCGACGCGGGCCAGCGTTCGCAGGACATCAAATGCGCATCCGCAGTCTTGCATCTTCTGTTATGGCATACCAGTGTTGCGGCCATAGAATATTTAATGTTGTAGCATTAGCAGGAAACTTCGCTCCCACCTGCCTGTCACTCTCAGGCACTAGCGAGCTCAGATCTTATGCAACTAGTAAAATGGGAAATTAGTAGCCCCTTCTAGCAGTGCAAAACAACCTAAAAACTTAGCTATCATAGTGCCTACTTACTTCCTAGACTACCCTTGCCATACTAGATATAAATTACTACATAAAAACCTCAGGAATGTAAAAGTAAGGTAGTTATTTGTGTGTAATTATATAAATCTTGCTTAAAAACAAGGATAGCTAGAGAAAAAATATGTAACATTACTAATGGCTAATTGCGGCAGATAATAGCGGCTCATTCTAATTTTCTGGTTTTAGTGATTGTATAAGAGCTCGGTATGTTTTTTGGTAATCGGCTGGCCTGCAGAGCCGCCGACGCCACGGCTACCAACTCTTGCCCTCTGGACCCTGGAACGTCATTCCCAGGTGCATACAACTCGATAAATCCGCCGAAACTTGCAAATAGCATCGAGTCAGTTACTGCCGGCTCTCGCAACATGACGTCGTGCAATCCAAAAAACAAGATATCAAGGCTACTATCGCATCACTTGTGCATCACGCCAGAGTGTGGCATACTGATCGGCTAGTCACCTTCCATCCTTATCCATTTATCCGTCACAACAATGGCTCTTCTAGACAATCCAGCAGTCGCTCCAGGCTCCACTGTCCTTGTAACGGGGGCTAATGGCTTCGTTGGTGCCCACGTTGCAGACCAGCTGCTCCATCGAGGTTACAAGGTGCGAGGCACCGTCCGAGATGCTGTCAAGCATCAATGGCTGGCAAAGCTCTTTTCTCAAAAGTATGGCGCTGGAAATTTTGAACTTGTCACCGTCAAGGACATGAGAGAGCCGGGCGCGTTTGACGATGCAGTCTCAGGTACTTACCCCTACCTCAGGAGCCCCTGCTTCGTTACTGATAAAATTCTACCATCTAGGCGTCTCTGCCATTGCTCATGTTGCTTCGGTAAGGAGTATGAATGTCACGCCAGACGAATTGCTCCGGACCACCGTTGCAGGAACGCTGGCTTGTTTACAGGCTGCTGCCAAGGAACCAAGTGTACAGCGATTCGTGATAACATCCTCTTCCGCTGCGGTCCGCGCTATCCAAGCTTATCGTGAAACGAATACAGTGTCATCCGACGAATATGATAACCATACTCTTAGTGTGGCTAGGAACATGCCTGAGGATTTTCCACCCATGCAAAAATTTATGACAGCTTACTTTGCATCTAAGGTTGCGGCTGAACAAACTTTCTGGAACTGGATCAAGAACAACAAGCCGCATTTTACTGCAAACTCAGTGCTGCCGTGCACAATCTATGGCAGTCCGCTCGACGTGGTTCACCAGGGCTTTCCGTCTACATCGAAAATCCCGCTCCAGATTTTGGATGGCGATACTGATTCCATTAAACATGTGCAACGTTGTATGTAATAATTGTTTTCAAGTTCCGCAGTTGCACCAATGGCTAACGCAACAGTAGTCTACTACGTGCACGTCCAGGATGTCGCTCGTCTTCATGTTGCCGGCCTGATCCACCCTGACACCGCCAACGAGCGTATTTTTGCATACGCATCTCCATACTCCATCAATGAGTTCTTTGACATCTTTGTGAAATTTGTCCGGGACTACCAGCCTCCAGCGAAGCTTCCGGGCCTCGACTTCCCACTCGCTGTGATCGGTCCGCGGCAGAGAGCGGAAGCGCTACTGAAGGATATTGGCCGTCTTGGGTTTGTGGGGCTGGAGGAGACGATAGTCGATAGCGTGCAGACTCGCATCAAAGCAAGTGGCTAGTTTACTGGGTAGACCTAGAAAACCATTCAATAATATGGTTTACGACTAAATGCGAAAATGTGAAGACTGGTGGATGCATTTTGTACTAGCTGATTCGAACTAATAACTCTAGAATTAGTTATACGTTTTAGTATATCTCTTCATAATAAGTTGAATGTGCTATGTTAGCTCTATGCGTCAACAGGTAGGCCATAGTAACAAAAGTATACGCTTTGTATATAGTCTCGGTTCTAGCTTACCAAGAAGAGCTCTTTTTTTAAACGCTATCACTTACCAATGTTCCATACATTCCCGTAATGGGACGGTACCTAGTTCAGTCCCACCTAAGCCACGACGTGCCCACAAAGGTACAGTATACTGCACAGCAGGGTCTAGAGCTGAATAGTATATATAAATGACGATATATCTCTCTATATTAAGGCTCGTCGTAAGCCTCCTCGGCCGACACGTTGAGCGCAGCAGAGGGTAGGCTGGTAAAAGGGTCTCCACCTCGGGATCTTAAAATCGCGCTTATCTTCGCGAATACTAATTTTGTCAGGAAGCTTAGTACCTCATTTTACAGCCCTATATGATTTCTAGATTTCGCTAATAGAAAGCTCTTGATTATCTCTCTTTGTTGAAGAAATATTGTAGATCGGAGTAAAATATAGAGGCCCAGGGCATAAGAAAGGTAGGTAGGCCAATAACTCTTCAACAAGTGGAGACAGCAAAAAGCTTTCCATCTACGAAATGTAGAACCAATCAAATGCTTTAAAATGGGCTACTAAATCTCCTGTTTGGGCTAGTATTAGCTGGGAAAACCGCGGAAAAACGATTCCAACGTGAAGACCCGATTGACCACACTAAGTAGGAGGTAAAACATGCTATATAATAGGGTCTTAGGCGACGGTGCAGTGAGACTAGGACTCCCAGGCTCCACTCTCCGCTTTTCGCTTTATGCCAGTAATCTCCAACCCACAGACCTTACATTAAGTCATGCTACTACAGGTAGGACCGAAGAAGGCCCTTTTAAGTGAGTTCTCTTCGTCGATTAGTTTCTATGCAAACATCCTCTTTTAACTAATTGACTGGATAGATCAACAAAAGAGTAAACTGAAAGAGCCACACGAAGGGCTTGAATAGGGAGAACTTGCGCCGCTCAACGGCAAGCACCTCCAAATGGTGTACAGATCTGATCGTGCTATCTGATGTAACCCTTTTGTTACTTCGGCCCGAAGGCATTGACTCTGTACTTGCTTTGTATCGCTTAGATCTCTTCTCCCGATGCTGATACTATATTACGTGCAGCCGAGGAAGGCCCTTTAGAATACGACTCTCTAATTCGCCGTCTGCCGAACTAATCCGCTGTGTCGATTAATTGGATATCACAAGGGATTTCCACGAAACCCTATCAAGATTGACGCACAACGGTCGAATTCGATCGATCGTGTGGAAACGCGTAAGCGCAGTATGATATTTTAATGCCAAACTTTTATGCAGTTTGAACTTTTGTACACAGCAGATACAACCACTAATTGTATACTGGTTTGAGGGCCCTTTATATCATACAATACACAAGAATTCAGTGCTGCTGCAATAATAGCCATTTAGTACCTTTTGTTTTCTGCAAGGATACCATGGTCGAATAGTAAGCCTCAAAATGTACTATATGTGGACATGTCTTACGACTATGAGGACACATGTGTACCGCAATATCGCGACCACTTGCTGACTTTTCGATTGAGTGTCAACGCCGAACCAGGTAGCCAGAAGAATGACTTGAGCGTGAAGGGAAGTGCCTCAACGCAAAAACCCCCAAAGTACCGCCTTGCGTGTGACAGCTGTCAGCAGTCCAAGATCCGATGTGATCAGAAACGGCCCAAATGTCGCAGATGTGCGAAGAAAGGCACAGATTGTGTGTACAGCCCAGCAAGGCGTGCAGGGCGACCACGCACTCGCAACAACAGCAAACCCTCTCAGAGCACTGAGAATAGTGCACCCGCGAGCTTGAAGGGGAATCCGGCACCTACGGCAGAGTCAGACGTCACCATTTCTGCATCATTTTGGATGGCGCCTGTCGCTCCGCACAGCATGATGTCCAACACGTCCACCATCCCCAGTATGACGCCGACTATCCAAGGGCCGGGCTCCGACAATGTGGATTTCTCTCCAAGTCAGTTGTTAGATGATGGCTTTCTACACGGCCTACCGGATCTAACCAGTTCACATTATGATACCTCAAAGGAAATAGGCAATTGCCATTTTTCGATGTCGCCCGAGTTCCACATTGGTCCAGAGCCTCTCGATGTAGACTTCTGTGAGGCAACATGGGAACAACAGCAGCAGCAACAACTCCACGTTTCTACACCCATACTTCTTGATGAAGGGCTCCCGTACTGTGAGCTGCTTACTCCAGACGACCACGAAGCACGCCATCATTCGGATCAGCAACATGAAGAACCGCCAATTCCAACCACAAGTAGCAGTAGTATTGAAAGCTGCAGCTACAACATTCCTCTGCAACAACAGACACAACTACAGTTTCCCCATTCCTTGGATCATTGTACTCCATCGACAATATCATGCAACTGCACATCCACTCTCCTTGACCACTTATCCCATGCATTACCTACTTCATATCTTGCCTTGACTTCGACCGGCCTCTCTACGTCTCGAATACTCATCACCAGCTGCTACAACACGATGAAGTGCCCCAACGCATGCTATATGCGGCCTTCCATAGCGCTCGTCATCTGCGAGGTCATTGACAGGGCTCTCATCGCGCTCAAACCGGACGGCGTCTCGCTGTGGACGTCGATACCGGTGCCCACGCCCAACTACGAAAACGGGACTTCATCACCCCCATCATCATCGCTATGCAGCACAAGCGGTGGCAAGAATAACAATGACATCATGCTCCTACCAACAGACGACGAGCATGAGCCACTGCGCTACGGAACATTGCCGATCCAGGGTGCTGACAGGCGAGTCATGGTGCGGGTGCTGCTAATGAAGCGAGTGCTCGAGGTGCAAGGGGTGCTCAAGCGACTGCGGGACATGCTGCTGTCAGGGTTGCTAGTTAGCGAGGATGCGATGGTGAAGAACCAGCCCCTAGCGCTGTGTGCAAATATAGTAGGCGAGTTTGCGAAGAAAGTGGCGGAGAAAGTGGAGACTATAAAGCTGCAGATGTAGGAGGGAATGGATCCCGGGGAATGGGACAAGGGCCCGACTGCTTTCAGCCGTACAGAAGATATTCGTCGTCTTTCTTTTTTATACTTACTTCAGCGTTCAATTGACTGGGCTGCGTTGCATTGCACTTGGGCGAAGTCATGCTCGCCAAAAGTACAGGAGGGCACGGTTACAAGCCAAGACAAGATCGAGTTGAAATGTAGATACCCATGCATATCTGAGCCCATGTAAGCAACTGTGGTACACGCGTGTTTCACGTCAATTTTTGGCCGTACGTACTGACAACCTTGGACTAAATCAATATCAAGGCCAGCTCACCGATTATTTGCCTAAACATCAAACCAGCACCAATCAAGGAGCGAGAGTTCGGTCAATAAGTAATATCAGTGAAGTGGCTTAAGTTCTCGGTTCTCTTGGGGGGCTTATCTCGCTAAAGAGATAATGTTTTGCGGGAGATGTGGTTGAGCTGGTCAGGCACGTCAACTCTATAACCTCGCTCACTCAGAAAGTTAAACCAGCTGCCAAGTTGGTAGCCCGGCTGATTTTTTCCCTCCGTCTTGGCGCATACCGGAGGATGCCATAGCGGTACGGGAATTTCTATTTTGAGTTCTGGCTACTATCCCTGAATTGAACAAGATGTTCTGGAACTACTGTATCGGCGACCGACCTCCTGTCTTTAATCAACATATTGATTGATGCACTAATCCTCTCTATCCGGGTCCATATCATTTCATATTCGTATATAGGTTGGCATGCTGCTCATCATAAACTATTGTAACTTTTCTATCAACAGCTTCTATACCAACCAATCACTGATTCAGTTACAATCATGGCTTCGACATCATCTCTACCTAAAGCTGCAAACACTCATCTTCAGGATAGTATCGCAGCCGACAGTATCCTGGAATCTCTAGAGTCTCTGGCGGCAGGAAACATCCCCATCTCCCTCCGCAATGATGAGGAGAAACGCTTACGCTTTCTCGAAGCTGCTAGAACGGCTTCTTTGAAGCTAGAGCAACCGTGGGATACTATGCAGCGGCTGATATTCTGTGCCTTGCCGCCTAACATCGCGCAGGTGGGTATTGATCTGGGGCTGTGGAGACTCCTTTCTGAGCGAGGGGGAACGGCCATAAGCGCTAGTGAACTGGCCGCCAAATTAGGCGTTGAAAAACCACTACTTGTACGAGTACTGCGCTACGCAGCGACGCAGTGGATGGTGGAGCAGGTTGATATCGACACATACCGGGCAACAGACATAACGCACTACTTATCTATGTCGGGACTAGAGTCTGTCATATTCCATGTGTGAGTTGACTTCTTGATCTAGGTCTTTTTGTTACAGTATGATTAATTTTGCCATGCAGGACCGAGAGAAATATTGCAGTGTACAATGCGATACCAAAGTGGATGTCAGAGAATTCGTATAAACAACCTCAGGATAACAAAAACCTTCCATTCCAACTCTCTAAGAACACCAACCTACACTTTTTTGAATGGCTGTCGCAGCGACCGCGACATCAACAAGCCTTCAACGAGTACATGTCGTTCCAGCGGGTTGGGCAAAAGAGCTGGCTTGATGTGTTTCCACTTAAGAAGTATGTGTACAAGTCCAACGCAGAGGATAAGCACCGAACGCTCTTTGTAGATGTAGGAGGCGGCTATGGACACCAGTGCCGGGAGACACTGAAGAGGTTTCCCTGGCTGCAAGGGCGTGTTGTGCTGCAGGATACCCACGAGGCAGCCATAGACTCAGCCATGGCCATTGAAGGACTAAAGGTTGTTCACCACGACTTCACCAAGCCTCAACCAGTTAAAGGGGCCTGCGTGTACTATCTACGAAATATCCTGCATGACTGGCCCGATCAAGCCTGCTATAACATTCTCTCCCAAATCAAAGAGGTCCTCGCTCCCGACTCGGTCATTCTGCTGGATGAGCTCATCATTCACGATGAGGGCGCACATTGGTATGGTGCCTCGTTTGATCTGCTCATGATGGCCAACTATGGTGCACGCGAGCGGTCGCTGAATGAGTGGGATCGCCTTCTAGAGACAGTTGGCCTGGAACGAAAAACGTTTGTGCCTTACAGCATGCATGGAGATGGTATTCAGGTGGTTGGTGTTCGAGGAACGATTCACGAAAATTTGTGAGGCTCAGGGCGTCCGGGATTTAATTTTCTATGTAAGGGCAGCATTTGACAAGTTGCCCACCATGTTGGACTAGTCAGATTTACATTAGTATCTCATTAAGTAACGTTTCTTTACGCTAAGCTTCATAAACTACCAAAAAGTAAAGTAAAGCCTAAGTCCAATTACTACTCAAAAATTCGTAACAAAAATAGCAACTCAGTATGAAAGAGAGTAATAATATTTATTCATAATTTCATTACGTAATAACTGTAATGGGCTACGCCCTTGAGAGCGGCGCTGCGATACGTCCGCGCGCCAATACTGAGTATATATATCCAGCTATCATGATAATAAGACAAGCTTGTTATCTTGTGCAAACCTTTTGGTCACATGGGCGGCGTGAGTAGCTACGCGCTAGGCCAGGTCCGGCCCACCCATTACAATAACTAAATACTATGTTATAATACTGTCAGAATATGGGCATATTTTGGGTGGTGGATAGAATCCGGATTCTGTAATTAGTCAGAGTGCACGATCCACCGCGATCATACTCAGGGGATCAGCGCGGATCAGATCAAACAAGACAAGAACAACAACTCAGATCAGATCATATCACATCAATCAACCGAATCATAATCCATCCATTATTCACCTATCTTTGATAACCCATCACGATCTGACATATACATACCTAGAATAGTTATATGATGCTCTTTCTAAATATAGCCTAAGAGCTTCCTGAGAGAGAATTAATAATACAGGCGTCGTAGTTAAAAGAAATTGCTCTTTTACTATTATGGTTATGAATATATTTCTCGAAACAACTAGTTATACTTAATTGCCGCGATGTTTGGGCTGCGAGCAAATCGCGGGTCTCGGCATATTTTAGCCCATATCGGACCCCGACGCCTACTTTTGACTTACTAAATTTGTCCTTAAAATTCTCCGAACCTGTACATAAGGCTCTTTAAAGCAAAGACATTTTTGTACAAAAGTTAGTGATTGCTTTATCATTTATTAGTCGCCGAGCTGCAATCGATATTCTATGCACGCAAGACCCAAGTTATACCTATATACCTTATTCTAAACACTATGGCGAGCAGCTTCAAGATCGAGCCTCTGGTTCATCCTGAAGGAAAGACATGCAAGGTATGAGCCACTAGGTCCATATAACATAATTATACATAATCCCTGCTCATACTTTGTTCAGTTTGGAGCTGTAATTACTGGTCTTGATCTAAACAATTTCACTGAAGAGATTGTGGCTCAATTAGAGAAAGCGATCTGGGAGCACAAGCTTCTTATTATCAAAGGTCAACATGATCTTAAACCGAAGCGCTCCTGGGAGTTGCTGCGAGCGCTCGATCCAGAAATGATAATTGAGGACGATGACACATTGATTAACTTGTTTCATCCTCACCAGTGGTTTCGAGTAAGTCAATAGTTGACTAAAACATCCATATTATAGCAAGTCTAGCAAAGTGCTAATCTTTATTAAGGACTCTTTCCAAGCTATCAAGGTCCCTGATGCGGGTTTGTTCTACTTCATTGGGAAAGGCCCCCAAGACGACCCGCGCTACGGCAAACCAGGTCTGGACATGGGCGACGCTAGTCTCAGCCATTACTACAGTGTACCGCTCTCAGACGAGGATTTTGAGGCTGGACGTACGCGTTTCCACGTGTGGTACATGAACGGATTTTATTGGCGACACGGTATTTCAAAGTGCACTATTCTCCGACCGATCAAGTTTCCTACAGAAGGCCTGGATAAGCAGACTGTAGAATGGGCTGACGGCTCAGGTATGACTATGGAAGTCCAGCCAGGACGTCAGGCGTTTCTAGACGTTGAACAATTGTATGACATGCTAAGCGACGAGGAGAAGAGAATGGCAGACCATAGTTGGGCTGATTACAACTACTGGCCATTTGAGAATCTCAAGGACTGCCATTATGCTCCAAACGGCCTAGGTGTGGTAACTGAGGGCAGAGAGCAGCCAGAAGAAGAGCTGCTGAAGTTAGGAGGGGCAAGTAAAGATTGGCAAAAGAGGGTATGTTTATACCTAGAAGAAGCTTAATCTATTAAACACTAACAACGCTGTAGTACCCGCTGGTCTGGGTTAACCCCGTTACCGGCAAGAAATCATTTCAGTGTATGCATCACTTGGTTCGTCGGTTATATATTCGCAATGGCCCAGACGAAACTCCGAAGATTATCGATGACTTGGGCGAAGTGAGGAAGTTTTTGGATAAGATCCAAAGCAGAATTATTAAGCCTGAACACATTTGGGTAGGTCCTGAGGAAGAGCATGACTTGGTTATCTTCGGGAGCTATGGCCTGCTCCATTCGAATATCGACTATCCTGCTAGTTGGGGTAAAAAGTCGGTACACCAGGCCTTCATGGCTACAAGCAAGCCGCCTGCTGGCCCGGTGCCCATCCCAGATATTTCAAAAGAGTGATAGTAGTCGTACATAGTTTGAATAGTGACCAAACGAAATTGAAAGTAATGATTCCCCACCCCTTCACTTCTTCCCGATCCTTTCTCGTATCATCGCAGTCCTTCTCGAGGTATCTAAGCAGGAATCTGATGTATCTTACTTCAAGTGTCTTGGGACTTGGTTTCTCTGGGTATGCGCGTGTCTCTGCGGTATAGAAAAAAGAATTGTGAGCGGAATCTAAGCAATGTGAGGAGATCTATCGACCCAGCAAGCGTCATACCTTTAGATGCTCACCAGTAAGTGCTATGTCCTTGAGATTTCTCAGAATAGAGGTAACAACTTTTCGGACATGTTTTGAGAAAATCATAACACTTCGGTGTACGAACTTGCCGTCGACAATATCCCGTAGGACAAAAAATGCTTGACTCATCAACACAGTCATTTATCTTTAAGGTGGTAGAGATACGTATTTGCTGTACTGATTCTCTTCCAGAACAGTCGTTTGAGTTACCAATCCTTGTTATTTACGCCTATAATGATGCTGAGCGATCATACCTTGGGTGTCTACATAATCATAGTCTAACTGCTCATCTGCGCCAGCATTTCCTTTCAGTGCTGATTTTTTAATCTTGAAATCATTAGATGTAATGTAAACGAAAACAAGATTGTGGCCTTGGTCTCTCGTATGTAGTAGGAAAATGAGAACTCTAAAACTCGCGAGCCTAAGAGCGAACAGGCCATCCGCTTGTTCTGAGACTGTGCATCTCCATTATGCAACGTCACGCAGGCATAGCACTCGATATCGGTGACTCCTATGCACGTGTCAGTGACTGAGCAAATCCGTGGCATATGCCAGTTGGATGCCAGTCCCCTGAGACGCCGGTTGTAATATCGATACTCTAAGCACAACAAGGATCCTGTGACAACATCAACTGTTGTTGGTTCAAGATGCATGCTAACACCCTTACATGGCTTGAATTTAGAACAATACCACATGCATATACCATTTGCAGCACACTCGAAGGAAAAGAATAAGAAGGTGAGATGATATTGCAATGTATGTGTATGCATAGTCTTGAGCAGGTTCACGTGTAGTGAAACATTCCTGACGAAGTAAAGCTGCTACCACCAAGTTCGACAGTCAGACTGTTCCACGCTGAAAACACCACCAACGCACGAGCGTAACGTACAGCCTACCCTCTTTTTCGAGACTTTCACCGCCAAAAGCAAGCACAAGGATCTTTACAACGATCGACTTGGAAATATGCAGTGTAGCTTGTTATAGCCCTATGTATTGGATGAGGGATAGCGCCTTGGCACCATCTGAAGTACTTAGACTAGCTACCAGCTGCCTTTCCACTATCATCAATCACACAATACTTATTAGTCCTTCCTCAGTCGTACAAAACAGAATCCAAGGTGCTTTGCTCGCTCCAGAGTCTGCAACGAGTCAGTCAACATCATTCGTATATGCAAGCATGAGGCGAGCACACGCTTGGCAAACCATCGGCAGTTGACAAGCGACTAGTATGCTTCTCGCCCAATGTTATCGCGACCGCAAAAAATCTTCCCCGAGTCGCCGTTATGACAAGACACTGCCAAGGAGGCTCCCACGTCACATCCCCGCCTTACCCCGGGGCTTGGCTCCCCATATCATACAGGCCATGTTGTCCAATCTTCTGTGCAACGCTGCATTCAACTGGGCTGTATTGGGTAGGTGGTTGTGATCGGTTACTGTTACCCTTATACTTGGCTCTTGTATCCAACCAGTATTGTGAGAAGTGTCGAATGCTAACGTGGTACTACACCAAGGGAGGGCAATTCGCTTTGCATCCCACATTGGATAATTCTTGCCACAAGTGTGCAAATATTTGGCTTTTATGGACGTATTGAGTGGGATTTCCGATGTGCCAAAGTAAGTTTTGTGAGATTCGGCCAGCACTTGAGATTGAGAAAGAGGATATTTATTCTTCAACGCCAGAGGCCATCGAGAGTAGTCCAAAGCTCGCTTAGTGCATTCAGCAGCAACGACATTCACATTACGTTGAGCCTAGTACTCTTATGCATTAATATGGAGATTAAGAAGTCACTAACACTATTCAAGCTTCTCGGATCCAGTTCTGGTGCCGGCTTATGGTCATTACAGTGCCGAGTTTCTATGTTGAGTTCACATGCCCACGTACATGAGGGGTTGACAGTGGGGATAATGCCAGTCCTCGCTAATGTGTGGCACGACTACGGATAAGGATTCGCGGTAATGTATAATGTCCTGCTGGTCCATCTTGCATTTCTGTCGGCTGAAGCCTTTTGGATTCCCTATCGACATCACTTTTGTCAACAACAGTCAAGATGGCGCGCGATGCGATGGACGATTCTGCGTCCAAAGACCATACCTATATCATGGAAGAGATTCCTACCGAAAAGGCATCACTAGCAGGCTTACCGGATCATTTGCACCAGGCAATGAGAGCCGGGTTGAGCCAAGAAGATGCAGAGTTTCTCTACAGCGTCGACAAAGCAGAGCAAAAGAAGATTTTTCACAAGGTCGACTGGCGCTTATGTCCCATGCTCGCTATCTTGTACCTCATCTCTCACCTTGACAGAGCAAATATAGGGTTAGAAACCCTCTCTGTGCTTAAACAAGCATATCAAGCTCCTGCTAACCTCTCTACAAAAGAAACGCCAAGATTGAAGGCCTCGAGAAAACTCTAGGTATGAAAGGCACAGATTACAACGTCGCGCTCATGGTCTTCTTCGTGCCATACGTCCTTTTCGAGATACCGTCCAACATGATTCTCGCAAAGTTCAAGCGCCCATCGTACTATATGGGTACGCTGACGCTATGCTGGGGCACCGTCATGACAGTCATGGGACTGGTACAAAATCTCGCAGGGCTCTGCGCTACGAGGTTTTTCCTTGGTCTTTTCGAGTGAGTTAACCGCAACTGTAGACTGGAATTTTTTGCTAAGCAACTGAAGAGCCGGTTTTTTTCCTGGAGCTATTTACCTCGTTGGCCAGTGGTACCCGCCAGACCGTACGCAGTTTCGTATGGCACTGTTTTACTGCGCGTCTGCTACTAGTGGAGCGTTCTCAGGACTTTTGGCTGCTGCGATTGCTAAAATGAATGGTATGAAAGTTCTTTGTAGTGTTTCCGAGCGTAACTGACTATTGGATATAGGGATTGCGGGACTTGAAGGGTGAGTGTCGTCGTGAGCATCTTGCTAAAACGTTGAGAACTAATGTTATTTGGCATGAAGTTGGAGATGGATCTTCATACTGGAAGGAATAGTCACTGTTCTATTGGGCGCTTCAGTTTTCTTCTTGTTACCAGATTCGCCCGATCACGCAGCCGGTCGGTGGCTCACAGCCGACGAAGCGCGCTTCCTTCGCCTCACACACATTGTTACGCGCGGCCTGAAGCGCGAGAGACAGGTCAATGCTGAGGGCAAGAAAGAGAGTGTAAAATGGGGTGTCATTGGACAGGTTGTAAAAGACTGGCAGATATACCTACAAGCCATGGTTTTTGCAAGTAACGCTGTACCAAACTACGGACTAAAATTCACCATGCCTCAGATCCTAAAGAACAGTAAGTCATCAAACTAGCTTGTATCCCTTCAGAAATACTTATGATTCTAATAGTGGGTTTTACGAGTACAACCGCACAACTCATGACCGCACCACCGTATGCATGTGGTGCAATCTCAGCATTAGTATCTTCCCTACTTGCTGATCGATTTACATGGCGTATGCCCTTTATCGCCACCGGACAAGCTCTTCTCATCATCGCATATGCCATTCTATTCGCCAAAGCAGAAGCCATCAAAGATAACGTCGCAGTCTGCTACTTTGCAGTCCATGTCGCTTGCATCGGCCTATACCCTATTCTCCCAGGATGCAACGCCTGGACCATTAATAACCTCGCCGGACCCGAAAAGCGAGCTGTTGGGTACGTCCTTCCTCGCTCCATCCTAGTAAACAAAATTCACAAGAGAAAATGGAAAACTGACTCTGCACAATAGTATTGCAACCATGATTTGCATCGGCAACTTAGGAGGTATCGTCGGCTCGTTTATCTTCCAGGAAAAAGAATCGCCTAAATACGAAACGGGATTCGGCTCATCGCTCTCGTTTGCTGCAGCGGGACTGGTGTGTGCTTTCACACTGGAATTATTGTTCTTGAGAATTAATAAGAGGAATGCGGAAAAGACGGAGGAGGAGTGGCGCGCTATATATACCCCTGCACAGTTGGAGAAGATGGGAGATCGGAGTCCGTTGTTCAAGTATCATCTTTAGGTTGGAGTGCTAGCGGCGTTTTGTATGGAAGGGGTAGGATGTTGTTAGGAATGGGTGAAATGGACGAACCTATGGTTGTTATCATTTGAATCGAGTCGAGATCCATGTCGTTAATCTATCACCCATACCCTGCGAGCTTATTGTAAAGTACGAGTTGAGGATGATGTTCTGGGGTCCACTTTTCAGACCCGTCGTCGCAAGCCAGGATTCCAAATTCTGGCTAAAAACAATGTAAAACGGCTCCTGATCTGCCCCTTTATCTGCATCTCACTTGCTTATGTGCTTAGTACTGGCACTTCCCGTCAATGTCGAACTGTGTGTCCTCCACAACGAACCGATCGTATGCCCGGTGCATTGTGGGTACCAAATACTGTTATACTCCAAGAAACACCTTATCCCGTACAATAATTGTTTACTTCAGTGGAGTCTCAGCAGAGCGACAAATCAACATGTTTGATACATTGCTCTTTATGTGGCGGTGCTTACACAGAAACGTCGGCGGCCTGCCCAGTCTCCCGAGCGCCGAGTCTCACAACTTGAACGTCCGTGACTTAAGACATCGCCGAAGCAGTATGAATGCATATAATACTCCTAGAAATTCTTTCATGACTTTTATACTTGCTTTTAAATCCAACAACATCTTTTGATTTTTGCTTAGCCATATCGACGATACCAAAATCCCAGACACAATACGAAATAAAACTATATCAGAACACTCGCATTGTAATCCGCACCAACACTTGCACCATCGCAAGACTCACCCACAACAAAACATGGCGACCCGTCACAAAACGGCTTTAATCACAGGGTATGAGAGTTTTCCATCTCCCTCTCCTCTGTCTATTCCCAAAGAAACACACCTAACACAAAACCCAACAACAGCTGCACCCCCGGCGGCATTGGCCACGAACTCGCTCTAGAATTCCTCCGCCGCGGCTTCCAAGTCTTCGGTACTGTCCGATCCGAAGAAGCTAAAAAGACGCTTGTGAGCGAGGGCGTCATAGCTATTCAGCTTGAAGTCACGTCCGATGCGAGTATTCGGGCGCTGCATGATGAGATTTGCGAGCGTGTGGATGGGAAGCTTGATATCCTCGTTAACAACGTGTAAGCACTTACCCCCTATGCTGTTCTTCGTCTTTTTTTGTTTCTTCGTTGTGTGAGGAAGTTGGTCGAGGAGAATGGGTGCTGACGCAATACCAGCGGCGTAAGCCACACAGTCCCCGTACTCGACCTAACAATCGAGGATATGCGCAAGGTTTTCGAAATCAATGTGTTTAGTTGTATACGTTTGGTGCAGACGTTTGCTCCGCTGCTCATTCAAGCGGAAGGGATAATTGCGAATATAGGGTCTGTTGCTGGTATTGTGCCGTATGTATTCGGTGGTATGTATCTGTTTTTTTCTCGCCCTTTGGATATGCTGGTTGGCTGACGCAGAATAGGATGCTACAATGCGTCCAAGGCAGCGCTGCACTCATATACGGATGCACTTCGGATAGAGATGGCGCCATTTGGGTATGTGTTTACCATATAGCCGAAGATCGTGCGAGAGGCTGACTACGAGTAGTGTTCAGGTTGTCTTGGTCGTCACAGGTGGTGTGAAGAGTAGGATATCCGATGTCAAAAAGCGTCTTCCACCAAACTCGCTGTACATGCCCATAGAAAAAGATTATTTGTTCCGTCAAGGAAACTCTCAGCGTAGGTCAAAGAGACTCATGTGTTGAGCAAGATACTAATATTGTGCTAGGAACGGCAATGCCGACGGAAACATATGCACGGAAAGTCGTCAGCGACCTACTCGAACCAACTTCCAAAGCCTGGCTGTGGCGTGGCCATCAATCCAGTCTAGTTAGATGGCTTTCATGGCTTCTTCCCCGTGGCTTTTGGGTGAGTGATACATCGCTCATAGCTTTTCCCACTCGTATCTTTTCTGACTCTCCACCAGGACCTTTACTTTTCCAGAAAATTTGGGCTTGGCAAGCTGTGTTCATAGTGTTAAGAGGTTCTGAATATTTGGCTTGATTTAAATTCCCAGTTATGCATAGAAGCGGCGCTCTTACGATTTAGAATAAGGTTGAATTGCTATACTACGTAGCTGTACTTTGGTCGGCAGCCGCCGCCGGCCAGCCACGCTAGATATCATGATAACAGCCCGTAAGCGATACTGAATACTGGCGCAGCTTTACCTACATATTACTGTACCTTTCCCCTGCTGTGCTCTTGCTGCTCTAGCTGACCACTGCTTTTGCTCGCATTTCTTCCTGCACGAAAAATCACTGGAAGTGATCGTAATATGTAGTTGAAGCTCTAATCAGCTACATTATTTTGCTAATAAAAAACAACTGTTACAATCTCCTTGGCTGAGCACGGTGAAATAAATGTGTAGAATGTTGGCTGCTAGATAGTGCCAAGAAGCATGTGACAGATATTCCCCGATGACCTTTGCTGCTGAACACACCGGCAATATTATTCATTAGGCGAAGGCACTTCACTCTCAAAAGAAATTGTACCCGGCGATTCAACCATGTCGAGTCGCAAAAGTAGGCAAATCGGCTCAAGAGTAATCATCTGACGAACATTTACCTTGGTTTGGCGTCGCGTTGTCCGAGTTGCCGAGGCACATGGCTTCCCCACACGACCTGCCATGCCCCAGCTGGCGCGAGCGTCTCCAGGTCGCGCCTCCACGTTTTGGATATCTTTCTTCCTACATTCTTGCATTCAGCGGTCGCTCCATCTTTAATACCCGTCACTGACTTTTGCTGTGATCCAACTGTGCGCGCAACATGCCTTTTAACACGGAACTTACGAGGGCCCTCGGCATCAGAGGTACGCACGCTCACCTCCGACTGCGCATTAGACGTATGGGTGCTAACAGCAAATAGTGCCCGTTGTGCAGGGAGGCATGCAATGGGTGGGCTACGCTGAGCTTGCTTCGGCTGTCAGCAACGCAGGTGGTCTTGGAATAGTAGGCATCCACCATATCACCATCTCAAGATGCCGCTCCTTACCATGCCCATAGTTGACCGCCCTCACCCAACCGACCCCCGAAGACCTTCGCAAGGAGATCCGAAGATGCCGAACCATGACCAAAAAGCCCTTTGGCGTCAACCTGACCCTCCTTCCCTCCATGGTACCTCCGGACTATGGTGCGTACGCCCGTGTCATCATCGAGGAGAAGGTCAACATTGTCGAGACGGCAGGAAACAGCCCTGGCCCGGTTATCAGACAACTGAAGGCTGCTGGAACCATCATCCTACACAAGTGCACTACCATCAGGCATGCGCAGTCTGCTGTCAAGCTCGGTGTTGACTTCCTGTCCATCGACGGCTTTGAGTGCGCCGGCCACGTTGGCGAGACGGACATTACCAACTTCATTCTGCTCAGCAGAGCCCGCCAGTCGCTCGGCGTACCGTTCATTGCTTCAGGAGGCTTTGCCGATGGTCAGGGCTTGGCTGCTGCGCTTGCCCTCGGCGCGTGTGGTATAAACATGGGCACCCGATTCATGTGCACCGTCGAGGCTCCTATCCACCAGAACATCAAGCAAGCCATCGTAGATGCTCAAGAAACAGACACCACTTTGGTCCTTCGACGATGGAAAAACACCTCCCGTCTGTTCGCGAACAAGGTTGCTCTGCAAGCGGTCGATGTTGAGAAGACCAGCCCAACGGGCAAGTTCGAGGAGGTAGCCGAGTTTGTGAGCGGCAAGCGTGGTCGACAGGTCTTCTTGAATGGTGACAAGGACTTTGGTGTAAGTGAAAAATGTGCTCCCCTGCTTGGACGATTATTGACATTCCTAGGTCTGGACTGCTGGCCAAGTCATTGGACTCATCCACGATATCCCCACCAACGAGGAGCTCATTAACCGCATTGAGCGGGAAGCCGTCGAAACGATGAAGAAGTCGCAATCGCTGTTTGTTGCTGAGGATGCTTCGATCGCCAAGAGCAAGTTGTAGAGGACTAGACGATAGATTTTGGTATTTGAAGCGATGATCTTGCTTAGAAAATAGCCTGTAGTTATACCGTATGTTGACAATCTTGAAGTTTCCACAAAGACTTCATCTGAAGCATAACTCTGCAACTCAAGGAGTGATTTTTGTTCGCCTTTATCGTCCTAAGCGATGCGTTTTCGATCTCAGGATCTGTCCACACGTTCTCGGTCACTATGACGCTTGACCCGCAATATCGTCACAACTACATCTTGCCAAAATCTTACCTTCTAGAATCCTCAACAGCGATTGAAACTCATCTTCCAGATTTACCAAGCCAAGGGGAGTTCGAAACTAAATCATCTAGAATATCCAATCACACAAGTTCACCATGTCGTCCCTCACTGCGCAAGAATCTTCCAACACTCAACACCAGAACCCCATCAATCCCGGCGATGACACATGCGGCACCTTCAAAGGCGATCCTAGCGTCCCATTCAAGACTGGGGGTTCGACAGATCCTGCTGGTTTGAGTACTTCCGTGGATAAGGTACGTACCGTCATCAACATTATTGCAACATTCTACTTAATCTTCACGTGACGTTGCCATATACATACGTACTAAGCACCTACATGTAGTCTTCATACGGCCAACAAAACGCCTCAGATACCTCTGAACAGCGTCGTGGAGAAGACGTGACACAGAATACAAAGCAAGAGTATGAGGGTAGTAGCAACGTGGGTGTTAAGACGGGAAGTGAAAGTTTGCTTGATAGTGTGGAGCGAAGTGTGAAGGGGGATAGGTCCGGGGTGGATGTTGGGCAGGTCACTGGAGGACGAAAATGAATATGAGATCTAGTTTCCGTAAACGATTGAAGATTAAGGGACATTCTTATTGAAGAACTAATTTACACTCACTTCATTAAATCCTGGTTACCCGTGCATCGTAGACCGGCCAAAATAACGCCCGAGTATAACGGAACCGGCTAAAACTCAACCATAAAAACACTCACACCCTAATCCTACAGAACGCTCCCACCCCTAATCGTCTCCTGACTCCCCTCATCCCCTTCCCCATACACATTCCCAATCCGAAACACCAAACTCGGCTCCCCAACCCCCTCCCCCTTCCACCCCACCAGCCTCACCTCCTCCACAACCTTATGTCCCAATTCTCTCTTATGATGCAAAAGCAACCTCGCAACCCCACTCCCATTCGGCGTCCCCAGTATCGCCGCCACAGCCTCCTTATCCTCCCTCGCCGTCCAAACAACCTCCCTCCCCACAACCCCATGTTTCCGCAGAATACGCTGTAGAACATCCAGCGTAGCCCCATTAGTAATCCCTAGCCTAAATACAAACTGCAAATTCGCATTACCCACTGTAACAATCTGCCACTGCAGAAACACGACATCAGACCAGTACCGCAACTCCGGCAGCGTAGCACCTCTCTCTTTCTCCCCACCCTCTTTCCCTCCTCCCTCCCGTAGGAGAATCTGCGTCGGACTCTCATTATCCACAGCCGCAATCATACCCGCCTCTGCATTGATAACGGTGTTGAATTTCGCCCATGTAACAGGTACGTATACCCCATTTCTCACCCCAGAGTCGAGGTGAGAATGCCCAATGGCGGTGTTGGTGGAAGGATCTACGCCGAGGGATTGTTGGAGATGGTATAGCGGGGAGGAAGGGGGGAGGATGAAGTGTGTTCTTTCGTATCCCCAGTGGGAGAGGGCGGAGGGGGAGAGGAAGGCGCTTTGGGCGGTTTGGAGGAGGGCGGCTTCGTGGTCGGTTGCGCGCATTAGGGTTGTTAGGGTGCGGCCTTTTAAGAGAGCGGTGGTGTAGTCGAGGTGTTGTTGGCGGGTGATCATTGTTTTTGAGGTGGGTCTTTGGATAGGAAGGTTGCGTCAATTGTAGTGATGGTATGTGTGTGTGTAGCATTTATGGGTTTAGGAATTACATGTCAGTCATTTTTTTCTTTGTTTTGGAGGATAGTGAGGTAGCTGTGAATCACTTCGATTGTTTTGAGTATTCTGCGTCACCTGCCCAAGGCTTCTGGCCTCATGTCTGATTCACCCAGGCAGGAATCGGAACTACAATAGCACAGCTCGTAATCTCTATAGAACGTGTGTGTTGTATATAATTTCCTTTTTTTGGTTCAAAGTACGTTATGTGTTCATGCATTTTCAATTTCGAGGTGAAAGTAGTATACGGAATGAGACATGTGAAGGCAACCAAGTTTCACTTCTTGGAGTAATCTTTAGTTAATTCAGGGATGAGGGAGACATTCAGCAACCAAGTGAGGTATCATAGACTATTCACTTTTTTAACTTTTCATTCTTTTCTTGTTATCAATGGCTATGATGCAATATGCAGTACAAGTTACACAAGAATACGGACGCTTTTGATGCGCCTACATACGCCGGCTACGCTCTCATGACCTGCATGATCTTTGAGCAGCTTAAAGAAGAATATCTCCATCCTGCCCCACTCTTAACAATATCCATATGCTTGTTGACAATGAACAGATACTTGGCGTGGCACCGGCAGCTTAAAGGTCGCGTATCCAGTCTTTCAAACTCGTAATGCTGGATCGTCTTCTTCGCCTCGAACTACTTCGTTCTGAGGAGATGTCAAAACTCCTTCTCCCGCTGTCTATACTCCTGCGACCCTTGTTCTCTGTGTCCAGCACCACCACCACGACTGTGCAATTGTCTGCACCCTTCATTTGGCTCTCCTTTTGTGTCAGTTCCTCAGCAATCTCCTTTGCGTCCTTGCCCTGTTGCCATCTGTCTACAGCCAACTGTGTGGCTGCTTCTGCCTCGTGCGCTCCACCAACACCATCAGATGCTAAGAGGATAAGGGATTGGCCGTTGAGAGTTCGTACTGAGAAATGAGCTTTGTTGGACACAAGATCGTGTTTTGCAGCCTTTCCTGGTGCAAGGCCAGTTTCTACTCCAACCAGATCTGAAAGGTCATGTCCAGCGAGGCGATTGACGCGTGGTTTCTTCAAGTCGAGGTCGCCGAGCGCACGCGACATGCTGACACCGCCGATACGGGCGATGCCAGATGTGTAGTTGATTGCGCCGCCTGACTCTTCTATTCTTCGCTTCTCCAACGGGCTGTCTGGTGTGTGTTCTACGCTTAGGGCTTCAACGTTCCAGCCCATACTCGAGTCCGACCGTGCGGGCGAATTGGGGGAGAGTAACTGTGGAGAGCGAGCCTCATGCTCGGCATAGTAACAATGGCTGTCGCCTAGGTTTGCCTGGATGAGGAGATTTTGCTTGGTGTCGACGAGGACTAGAGTTACAGTTGAGCCGCCATGCAGGTCAGCCTGATCAAGTTCACGATCTACAGCCTTTAGAGCGCACTGAATTGCATGCTTGTACTCTGCAACGCTCGATGCTTTCGGATGTGTCAAGTGCTGTTCTAGATGTGTGTGGAGATGCTGCGCCACATGGTTCACGACTTCTGTGCCTCCGCTGTGGGCCAAACAGTCAGCCTTAACGCCACATTGGCTAGTGCTTGTACAGGGTTCTTACTGGCCATCGTAGACTGCAAAGATGGCGAGATCTTTCCGAGATTTGATTGAGCCGGGGAGGAGAGTGATGTATCTGTCTTCCTGGTGTTCGCGGGCACCAGAGATCTGTGGGGGAAGTTAGCGAGTGCCGGTTGGGGTAATGAGCATGCCGGCAATGGTAGCATGCAAGGGGCCAGGCACGCACCCTGCTGACGCCGACGTCAATCACGTTGACGCTCATAATGGACGGCTGTGGCTTTTGGAGTTGCTTTTTTACGGAGTGAAATTGTAGAAAGCAAATGAGAAAGCGAAGAGGTCGTGTTTGCTTTTACAAACAATTGTAAGTCGTCATAGGGCCAAGCCATGCCCAGGGACTGCCTGTGGCAATTCGCGTGATGGACCTATACGCGACTTCACAGCCTCGACGTCATACGCCCGCTCAACATGTGTACCCCGTGCTGGGTGGGTCCAATCCGGGGGCTGCTCGCGCCCAGACACGATTACTGCACGATAACAATATTCGACTCAGCCTCAGACAGAAACTAGTTTATCTCTCACTCGACATATGCGCCGGAATGTGAGGGGTGAGGGGGTCAGCATGGTGGGGTCTGCGGACGAAACGAGGGTCCAAAGGGGCACGTGATGCGTCCATTTCCCCGCGCTCAGCCACTATGGGCTTTACGCTTTACGCCTGGGGATATTGTCCGTGTTGAGCAATCCTGTGCTTGTGTGCGTTTATGCTTAGTAGAATCCATCGCAAGCGGAGCCGTCCACATGAGCGGGCGATGTGACAGTGCCTGCCAATCCAGACCTTTCCACCGTCTATCAACCGTTGTAGGCTTGCTGATCACTTGATGCGTTCTTTCAGGTCCGCTGTAGATCCGCTGCTTTCTTGGCTTTTGAGCGGATCGGCTTGGAAATGTGGACATATGCACAAAACGAGTTGGACGCTCTTGTGGAAAATGGCTCATGAACTAGTATCTTGCACTGCCTCAACCGACGGGTGGAGACACCATATTTCCCATCTAGGGCCATCCCAACACCCGTGTCCGTTGTCTCCTGACCCAACTTATCTTGACCATCACTCGAAACATCACTGCACAGCTGCATATCCACCGCACGTTCTTGGTCGAAGGAATGCGGTGCCAGAGTAAAATGCCTCATGCTCCTCGGACAACGCCGCTGTTCATCCATTCTTCTCTCAACCTGCCCCATACTCCCTCTCCTCTGAAGCCCCATACTCGCTTCTCCTTTTGCAGTTCCTTTAGCTTTTTCTTTAGCACTTCGCACTGCTCCTCGTTACTGCCGTTGCGTGCAACCACAGTCAAAAGCTCAATGCACGCAATCTCCTCACTCATGCACTTAGTCACCGCACTCATGCAATCTTCCACCTCCACGCCGAAGCCATAGATCAGCTCATGGAGAGCTTCCATAGCTCTTTGTTCATCTTGGAAATGCTTCTTTAAAGCTCGGGGCGTCTCTGGAGACTTTACCCCTTCCACCTTGACCCGACACAGTGGACATGTGCGGTGGGGGTATTTGGCCTCGTGGATTTTTGGCGTCATCATCCACTGCTCAAGGCAAGCTTTGCCAACGACATGCCCACAGTGCTTGATCCGCACTGGATAGTCGTCCAGAAGCTCATGGATCGGGAATTCGGAGAGGGCGGTGTAGGGATTCTGGCATATTGGACAACACGCACCAGTGTCATCACCGATAACAGGTCTGTCATTCGCAGTAGTAGCAAGCTGCGCCAGGGGTATAGCGCAAGCAAAGTGGTCGACTACGATGGACTCTGCTTTGTCCGCAATAAGTGTTAGCGTGTCTAGGAAGTCGGCGGCCTCATCTGACAAGCGCTGGAGGCGCTCGATATATATTGCACCAAGCTTGACAATATCCTGCAGATGTTCTGCGAGATTACGATGCAGCACCACCATGAATCCAGCCTGCAAACGGCTCTCGGGTGAAGGGAGACTGTAGTCTGTGAGAGCCATATACAGCCTCTCCTTCTCGGTCCAGTCTCTTTGTTGACCTTTGAGTTGCTTTCCGACAGCGAGCTTGATTGTCAGCATCTCTTGCTCCCGTGGCATGACCTTGATTTGACAATCGAGCACGGCAAATAACCACTTTCGAGCGGCAATAGCTTCCCCAATAACTTGTGCATCATTCAGACCCTCGAGACGCGACAGATACGGGAATCGATGCTTCTCAAGTCTACGCAGTATATCCGGTGCTATGCACAGTACGTTCTCTAGCTGATCGTCTTCTTGTGCGAGCCTGCACACATCCTCAAGGATGCGCACACGTAGACGCACTCGCTGATACGCCACTGTCCTGCGTTAGTAGGAGGGTACCGCTATAGAAACAGCAAGCAGTCGAGCAATTGATTTGACTAAGAGTTAGGTACTCACCTTGCTCGTGTACCCACACGTGGTGTACTTGCGAACTGTATTCATTTGATTGATGCGACATACTTGTAGCATTTGGGTTGTCTTTCGGAGCTAGTTGCAGTAAGTGTGTTTGAATCAGCGAGGAGAGTTGGTAGAGGTGATATAGGCAAGCAAGTGCTTGTTCACCCCTTCCGCAGGTGTGAAAGCGAGCGGGGCGGACTGTTTGTGCGCACGTGATGAAAGCGCAGGTGGTGCCGAGAGGGGTATAGAAGGGGAGTATAAATGCTTCCTTGAGAACATTTCTACACATTGTGAATTCGGTAAGGGTTCAGGTACTACGTAAAGATGAGTAAATGAGACAACATGATTCCTGAGCAGCTACAGTCCCTGAGATCGAGGCAATACACTTACGCGGCACATCAATACTGAACGGGCACGATACCAGAAAAGGGATATGTAACGTTTCCGTTATAATTTGAGATTGTTGGCTTCAACCATGTCTTTCATGGGGACCATGCAGTGAGTACCTTGAATTGCATGGAACCAGTTCCTCGTTTGGTAATCTTGGCCATTGGATTCGCAGAATTGTCCCTCACGTTCACACAAGCACTGTGAAAATATAGACAAGGTGTTATGCAGTGTGTCACTAAGTGCTGTCAATACATGTATTGGACATAGCTCGTGGTTCTGCGATATCGAAGAAGATACCAGCAATCAAGTGCAGCACGACCCATCCAACATGAGACTTTGCTGGAGCGCCGAGATGCGGCACATTGATTCAATTGCTCATATTTTCAAGACCGAGTCTGCTTGACTCTGGAAGCCATTTTATATGCGAATACTATTAAACTGTAAAGATCGTATCCTGATACATAATGTTTGTCTTTCGCTCTACTATGTAAGAATGGAGTACAGGGGCCCAAAGGAGGCTAGCGCTTGGAGGGGTCTTGGCAGACGGGAAGAGCCGCACGTACTCTGGCATCACCGAGACGCGACAGGACAAGGCATCGATACCCCTCAATTGCACTTTGATCGCGCATGATGCTTAGATAGCTGGTTTTTTTTTCGTCCTCGTCCCTGCAGCATCTAAAATTCCACACAATGGCGTCGGCCGTCTTCTTTCTCGACCTCAAGGGCAAGGTAGGGCGGTCAAGGCTAGAGTGATGCTGTATACTAACGAGTACATAGACCCTTTTGGCGCGCAACTACCGGGGAGATATTCCCATGTCGGCGGTTGAAAAGTTTCCTGTCCTACTCAGCGAGGCCGAAGACGAGAGCTCGGCCGTCCCACCATGCTTTTCCAGCGAAGGCATCAACTACCTCTACATCCGCCACAACAACCTCTACCTTCTCGCCCTCACAAAACGCAACACAAATGCCGCCGAGATTCTCCTGTTCTTGCACAAGGTTGTCGAGGTCTTTACAGAGTACTTCAAGGAGCTCGAGGAGGAGAGTATAAGGGACAACTTTGTCGTCATCTACGAGCTGCTGGATGAGATGATGGATTTTGGATACCCACAAACGACCGAAACAAAGATCTTGCAAGAGTATGATCCCTGGCTCTTGATGATGCGATTCGTTCCTGACATAGTTTCTACCCAGGTACATTACTCAAGAATCCCACAAGCTCGAAATTGCACGGCCGCCTATTGCAGTCACAAACGCCGTCAGCTGGCGAAGCGAAGGCATTCGATACCGCAAGAACGAAGTTTTCCTCGATGTTATCGAATCTCTTAACCTACTTGTCTCTGCGACCGGCAGCGTGTTGCGATCAGAAATTCTGGGTGCTGTCAAGATGAAGTGTTACCTTTCCGGTATGCCTGAACTACGACTGGGACTGAACGATAAGGCCATGTTCGAGAGCACAGGAAGAGCCACGCGAGGAAAGGCCGTCGAGATGGAGGACGTCAAGTTCCACCAATGTGTGCGCTTATCAAGATTTGAAAACGATCGAACCATCAGCTTCATTCCACCGGATGGCGAGTTTGAGCTCATGAGCTACCGATTGAACACACAAGTCAAGCCCCTCATCTGGGTCGAGTGCATAGTAGAGAGCCACTCGGGTAGCAGAATAGAATACATGTTGAAGGTAAAAATCTGCATTTCAACGATACGAATGCTGTGCTAACACATTTCAGGCACGAGCACAGTTTAAGCGACGAAGTACAGCGAATAATGTCCAAATTTCGATACCCGTTCCTGAAGACGCAGACACACCACGATTCCGAACAAACATCGGCACGGTCCACTACGCACCAGAAACATCCTCCATTGTGTGGAAGATTAAGCAGTTTGGAGGTGGCAAGGAATTCCTCATGCGCGCTGAACTAGGCCTGCCGTCTGTCCGTGGTGACGACGAGAAAGGCGGTGGTATGATGGGTGGTTTTGGTGGCAGTATGGGGGGCGTTGGCGCTGGCAAAGCAAAGAGGCCCATCAACGTCAAGTTTGAGATTCCGTACTTTACTACCTCGGGTATCCAAGTGCGATATCTGAAGATCATCGAGCCCAAGGTAAGTTCACTTGGTAGATGGCTTCGCATATAGGTTACTAACACTGACATAGCTGCAATACCCATCATTGCCTTGGGTGCGCTACATCACACAGTCAGGCGATATCGCCGTGCGATTACCGGATGTGAATTAGAGGATAGTCAGCGTCCGGCAATGGACACATTTTTGAGAGACCAGAGCGAGAATCCTTGCTCCCTACGTTCTGCATGCAGTGTGACGACATTCTGAGGCATCCAGTGCAGTTCACACGTTCCACAGAAGCAATTTGTTCGGCTCTTGCTGCATACAACCCGGCACTCAGATGCAAGCAATCCGGCACATATGTACGAAGCCTTCCCCAGATTGGAATCGTAGTCACAATGTGATTGAATGCGACTTAGCACACGGAACACAATGTCGCTTCTCATGTGTGCGTGTACAATCTTGGAGAAACTCATTCTTCGCGTCTGGGTTAGTCTTGACGATATGTATGCCACGTAATGAGAGATAAATGGGTTACGTAGTCATGCCTACTTACTTCAAGGCCACCAATTGTGACACGTGCAAGTCATGAGGTGTGTTGTAAATGGTGTCCTTTGGCGATGGTCTCGTTCAAGAGTAAGCATGGCATCGGTGTTTGAGTCTCCGTCCTCGCCGGCTGATCGACAACCGGGATTTCCGTATCTATCCTCCCCAGCACACTAGGTTCACGAACGACCATATCCATATCCAGACCACCCTTCCTAGGAACGGGGATGGACAAAGAAAAAAAGCAACACATTCACAACCATCTTGTGGCTGCAGTTCGACTCGATGTTTCAAGCTCGATACTAACATGGCAAATGGCTTACGCAACGCACGGTGATACAGCATTTCTCATGTTCCTCTGCCGTGATTTCTCCCCACTCTCATTCTCCGAAACCATCTACGTACATCTAGCATGCCCTCTCGTAAGGCCCACCTCTTACCTCTTACCTCTTACAGCGAAGCCATTGCCCTGTGGCACATAACCCTCCAATCAAATCAACCCACTACCATCGGTACTGCGTAAAACAAGTCATCACACCGCGTCTGATGGTGATGCATAGGGCTGATATTTCGCCCTGCATGATGTCCCTCCCCCAGCCAATCAGGCAAACAGTGCGTGCTACGAAATCCGAGACTATCTACGCAACTCCCATGGAACGCGTAAGCGCGGTAAAGGGCTGTCGATTTCCGACCTGAAGCATTTTGGCTACTAAGTTCTCTGACGCACTATAGTAGTGTTTTCCAAGCAAACGCACGCGACGACGCTACTACGTCTGCTCAGCCTCTATCTCTCTCTCTCTTGCGGGACCCCTCCGGATAATGGGTGCCCATGACGGAGGGAAACTGCAAGGTAAGCCGGCATGGCGTCGATTAGCCTCGCAGGCCGCGTATGTCAGTCCAAGATAAGTATTTGAGGACAAGGGAAGTAGCATTAATAGTGGTAGTGGTAGTAGTCCCTTTTATCAGTTCTTCAACCATACATTACAAAAAAAGATAGACGGAGAGAACGGCATACAGAACACGATGAGATTTCTCCTCCCAACCACGCTCACAGCCCTAATCTCCCCTCTCCTCGCCCAAACAATCACCCCAGCTCCAACCCCAACTTCCACAGGAGCTTGGTACGAAACCGGTCCCCCTTGGGCCTCAGACGACCCCGCAAAATGGTCTTCGATATACAGTTCCCTCCTCTCCGATGGCAAAATCCCTTCAACCCTGACCGCCGCACCCTGGCCAACTGGTAGTTGGGGCCCCGGCCAAGGTCCCTGGGGCGGTCCTGGTTTTGGTCCTGGCCATAGTCCTGGCGGTGGCCCAGGAAGACACTGGGGTGGTATGTCCCTATAGACCCCTTCTATAGAACCATTGCAAAAAGCTGATTGATATGTGTACACTACAGGTCCCGATGGCGTTGGTCCCTGGGGCAGTTCCAATTACGGCCCCTACAGCGACTGGGCTACGCGCTCGGACTGGCGCTCGGGGCCCTGGACGGCGTGGTGGGGCGGCAGCAAGTGTCCACCATCCGAGTGGCCTGGGTGGACGGCGGGCCCATGGAGTACGTCTGCGCCGTGGACGAGTTGGGAGGGGTGCACGGCGAGTACGACTGCGACGAGTGTAGTTACAGCGACGGTGAGCGGGGTTGTGGCGACGTCGACCGCGTATGGGCTGGAGGTTGCGGCAGCGAGTGCGGAGCCTCAAGAGCAGCAGGGTGCTGGGGGGAAAGTACAGGTGGGTGTTGGGGCGGTGATTGGGGTTGCGGGTTTGGTAGGAGTTGTGGTGGGGTTGTAAGAGGTGAGAGGATGGAGGCACTGCGTTCGTTTGGAAAGGCTAATAGTCTTGTTGTGGAATTTGTTGATGATAGAATATCCTCATTCGATACATCTTCATATATGTAGTCAACGACATAAAAGTTACAACACCTACTTAAACTTTCATTTACTCCCTCCCTTACTCTACAAGATGCGATTCATCCTCGCCTTCCAACCAACCTTCTCATCCCTGGCTTCTTCAGTTCCACTACCCACACTCACGCCTTCATCCACATATCCACTCTCATCATAAATCTCGTCGGGATATACAGGCTTTTCAATAAAAGTCTCCGTTGGCGGTGCAATCACCATCTCGAGCAACATGTATACGAGAGCCGTGCCTATGAAGCCCAGCATCCAGCCAAAGCTGTACGGTCTTGCGCCCACGCCAGCGTCGATCTTGTGGTTTATGGACTGGATGAAACCCGGCAAGTTGGGTGCAACGCCAACGAGGAAAGCGACAATGGCACGCCAGTTAACACCAGCTGTATACCTGTAAATACCATTGTACTGGAACAGTGCCAGCGTGTCATATTTGGCGCGATGTACGACCCAGAAATCGATAACCATGATTGCCGCAATGGGGCCCAAGAAAATGGCATATGCGGCCATGAAGTTGAGGAAGCTGCCGGCGCTAGCGAGGATCTTCCAAGGTACCAATGCCCAACAGAGGATCGCGCACAGGAGCTGACCGCGGCGGATGTTGATGTACTGTGGGAACAGGGCCATGAGGTCGTTTGCGGCAGAGAGTGAGTTGGCAGAGATGTTCACACCCAGGGCGGTGAGGGCAAAGCTAAAGGCAGCGAAGAAGCGGCATGCGCGGTTGTCCCAGTGTGCAATGAGCGCCATGGGGTCCCAGTTGATTTCGCCATATTGAGCAGCACCAGCGGACGTGGCGGCGACTCCAATAAAGGCGATGAAGGTAAAGACTAGGGGAAGGAACGGGACGTAGATGCATTGCCATTTCACCGAGACACGGGAGTAACGTGAGAAATCCGACTGTCCAATGAGTTAGATCTGGCAGTTCGATGCTGGAAATGAACAACCTACCTGGTTGACAGAAAGTGTGGCATAGTTTCCAGTAACGGCAGTCAGAGACGAAAGGAAACCCCACGAATACGCACTTCCCTTGAGGGTTGCAGTTTGGTTGAACATCTCGCCGCCTCCACCGGTAGAGACAAAAGCCCAGATGAGAATGGCGATCCATGCAGTGGGCACAATGATACTCTTTGCCATAAACAGCCACCTCAACTGGTTAGGATGCATGACCAAAAAGGGCAAACTTCCGAGCCAGAAGATAAAGAAACTGATCATGGTGGCCGTATCGATGCCCTGGCTCTCTGGAATATCGTTCTTGAGGGTGAGGAAAGAAGGCCATATAGCGCCAATCATGACGCGGACCGAATTGGCACCGTTCATGTTCTGAATGGCAAACCAGAAGATGGCGAGAATGGCGCGGGAGATAATGGCCAGGTAGGAGCCCCAGAAGCCCCATGAGGCGCGTGCAATGACGGGAAACGGGACGTGGTGGAGGACTCCAATTGCGCCGTTTAGTGCTATCACGAAGGATATCATGAAGAAGGCGAGGGCAACTATGCCGAGGGATTCACGCCAAGTAAGACCTGTGGAGGGTGGTCAGAATAGGGGGATTCCAGTGACATGGAAATGGCGTACCAATTGCGATGATGCTGGACGCGAATTGCCATGTTGCAGCACTGCAATACCGTTAGAATCACAGCGGACGCATTGGATTCGAGGCGCATACTTGAAGGCATCCGAAATCCAATACGAGACGAAGCTGGTCACACCCCACTTTCGGGCATGCCTCGGGACAGGGTCTAAGTCCTTGTTGGTCCTGTGAGAGTTGAGCAGATTAGCAAGAGTTCTTCTTCACGTTGGATGAGGGCACGCTCGTAACTTACCAGCGCGCATTGCCCTCTGCAAAGGCACTGCGAGGCTGCTCGACCTTGATGGTCCAATGCGGCTTCTCGATAAAAGGCATGATGACCTAGTGGCAAGCCTGCCAGCGGAGCAATGTCAAGAGCTGACTGGAGTCGCGAAGCGTCTGGTCTCGATGTCGCGCAAAGAGGGACGGGCACAGGCCTTTATCTTTGGGAATCCAACCGCAGGCATGGGGCAGATCGTCGTACATTTACCCGTTACCACAACTAGTTATATCAAGGTCTGGAGATGATAAGATAAGCACACGAGGGAATCGTCTAATTTGCTTGACAGTTGGGGACGGGCGGGTTGGGGAGAGGTCAGTACGGTTAGGCGAGGGGTCCGACGACGCCTCAGAGTGTCTGCTCCGAGTAAGTTCTCGTATAGAGCCAGTCACAGCCAACTGTGCCACTGGTCGATGGCGAGTCAACCACCTGGGCATTGCCTGTCATTCGCCCAGGCATCCCAAGTTGCAGATAAGACACCCCGGCCATCTCAACGCTAGCACTAGCAGGGCGCGGCTCGGTGGCGCCTCGGCTCCAATGCCCCGGACGGTCCCTCCCCACGCGAGCAAATAGTCTCCGCTTCTCCTCTAAGTGTAAGCTTTACATATGCACAGTACTTGTTCCCCTGTATGCTGAAGGATGCATTCTCCTGGGCCTAGATGCCTACCTATAAGTATGTTTTTCTATATATATGTATGTGCACATTCGCCCTCTCTTCACCAGCTTTCACCATGTACTTACACATACGCCAACGTGTGGTCGTCCCGGATAGTGGCGTTCACCCCAAGTGATACCTGGCCACCTACTACCGACCATCCAGTTACAAGAAGCTCTCCAACAATTTGTTCATCTGTCGTCTTGTGCTGTGCTGTATCCTTCAGCTTGATCTCAACGCAGCTTAGTGGAACACCAAAATGACTGTGCTTATTCGACGCCGTATCTCTTCGGTAGTCGTACATGTTCGTCTGTGCCACTGCCCCGGCCACCTTGGCCGTGGTCAAAGCGTACACAATACGAGCTTTGGTGTAGATTCGAAGGTCGGACAGATCTTCCGAGCTCAGTGGTGGGGTGTTCAAGCCTTGTCGTTCCGAAACAAACATCAAGCGCAACTTGCCAGGCGTAGTGCCAATTTCCGCTCTGGCTGGGGCATTCAACTTGGTAAGAAAATTGTCAGCAGGGAAGCGGCCGGCAGTCAACATGCGCGACTCGAGGTAATGGGCCAGCTTCTTAGCGGCACCCATTGCAGAAGTCTTGGTGGTATTGTGAAGCTTTGCTGCAGTCTCGGCAGAGATGACAGTGACAGTAGGAGCGACGGAGCGAGTAGCAAGCGTCAGATCAATGCCTGGGCCAGCCACAGATTGGATGACGACGGTAGCATGCGAGAACAAGGCAGCGAGAGTCAAGCACAGGCAGTATGAGTGAGTAAAGGTATCAGCGGGGAGGAACGTATCCGAGGCGTTGAGACGTCGGATTGACGGAAGAGATGTAATGAGCGCGCCAGTGGCAGCAACAATATTCTGTGCTTGTTAGAGAGGTTGCCATGCCGATTTGCTGCCAGTACATACCTGTTGGGTGAATTCAACAATCTCGGCAGGCTTTCCAGGGGCCTCTTGCCAAAGAAAGACAATGCCAGGAGCCTTCTCAGAAGTCGTGGGGAGCGGGGCGGCGCTGTTCTTGTGCTCTTGTACAAGCTCATGCCAGACAGCGACATCGACCTTGCCGCCAATGCCCTCGGGTACCTCGCTCCAATCCATATGCCTACTGGTCTTTTCTACGGTCCAGACAATCGAACGAAGGCCTGCCACAGCTTGGCTGACGTCTGAGAGGGGAACAGAGCCGGCCTCAGCAATCAGTGCGTCAGCACCTGTTTGCACGAGAAGTTCAATGAGAGTTTGGTGGGGTTGGTTGTACGGGATCAGGATGGGTGTAAAGCCGTAGAAGGCGCCGGCGAAAAGCGTGCACAGAAACTCAAGGCTGTTGGGTAAATAGACAGCAACACGCTTTGTGCCACGACCCTGCAAATGTTTCCCGATGACAGCAATCTCCTTGGTGACTTCTTCAAGTGGGTGCTCGGTGACACCATCCTTGCCGAAGACAGTCATAATGTGTGCACTGCCGCTGGATGAGGCACCCTTATCGAGGGGAATCTCGCCTGTTACACGTCGCCAGATATCACGGAGATCGCCATCTTTTCCGGCAGAGTACATGGGAGTGCCCGGAGGTTTTACGGCCAGGCCGGTACGGAGGGGGTCTAGTGGGGTTAGTCGAAGGCATGGAAACAGTACTCATGGAACAAACATACAGCCATGTGGAGTTTCGGGAGACCTGAAGATGGCCGATTCTCCCGGGTGCCTCACATATGAAGCCTGGGCCTGTCGTGCGAGCAGCAGTGGGTGGGTATCAGCATCGGCGTTGTCGTAGACCATCCATCCGAGGAAGCCGACGATGGAAAAGGCGATGAAGGTGGTGTAGGTGTTCCAACCGCTGAGGAGGCCCGCGATGGCCCCATCGATCTGTTGGACAACTCCGGTCATGGCTAAATATGGTTGTATTTACATGGAAGAGAGTGAAGGTGTGAAAGGCGCAGTAGGAAGCAGCGGGATGGCGGCGGGGGAGCGGCTAGCCATGGGACCCTTGTCGCGCTTCCTCCAAGGCTCGCGCCGTTCTCCGAGGGCCCTGGGCAAAACATGGTTGCTATCCAACACCATAGCTACACCATGTACTAGCATTCACCCTCCACCCCAGCCATTGCAAAAATGTCACTGTAGCCTAGAGTCTCACTGAAGAGCATCTAGGCATAGACACGGATTACTAACTCCACAGCACTACCACAGCCAAGCACGTGACACTCGCGCTCCGTCCTTCAGCGAGCCTCCCCCTCGAGCCAAACAAACAACCATCGCACAAGCTCCGCCTGCAGCTCACCATGTCGCTTGCACGAAAAGCGCACTCGGCGACGCCGCCCATGCCTACGACGCCATCTGCCCAGACAGACCAACAGCCCACGCCTAACGGCTCCTGGCGACATCCACAGTTTGACGAGATTGCGCGTCGCCAGTACGCTACGACCTTTGATGAGCGCAATGTGCGCGCTATTGTCCTCAACTCTGGCCTGCTATTTCTCTCGGTATATGGCCAAAGCATGAGCGAGAAAGTGAAGCTGGTGGGATATGCAGCGTGAGTATTGCCCTCAAAGCAGCGCGCCCTGCAGGCCCTAACATGTCCCCAGTGCTCCCATCAACGCTGTCGTAAAAGCAGTGCCCTTCGGTGCATGGGCCATACTCGCCATCCGGGTCATCTTCGCCGCCAATATCGTCATTGCCTTTCTCCCACTCGTCCGCCGCTACTACCCCGATGATATCGCCGACATACCTCTTACTCCCTCGCAGCGCGCCTCGATGGGCCTCAAAGCAGACGTGCATGCGCCCCCGACACCAGGGTCTGCCTATGCTTCTCCAAGCTTTGTCACACCGCCTCGCTACCAGCGATCCACACCACGCAGTAACAGCTTCAGCAACCAAGACTACTCCCCTTTCAACGGCAGCCCTCGCCCAAATCTGGGGGGGTCAACCTCCAACTCTCCCTTCAATCTCAGCGGGTCAGCAGCAAAGCGCTTGAGCTACAACAGTTCAATGAGCAGCAGTCTGTTTGGTGATAGCTCGAGCAGCGTGACCCCAGGTACACCCACACCGTCCACCGGCAAGGCCAGCGTGGGACTGAATAACAAGTGGTTGTACGAGAAGCGAAGGGACAGCCCCAAGAGCAATCTCTTCTTGTGAGGTGATGCTAATAGCTTGAGATGCAAGCGATAGGAATAATCGGTCATGTATGGGATGAAACATGAACGCTCTATACCCAGATGTATTGCGCCGGCGTTTGGATCTGTTTAGTCTTTTGGTACCATAGCTTGAGGCAGCCGCTCCTGTTGCTTTCAATATCAACAATCGCAGCTTGTCCCCCGACGAACAAAGGCCTCAAACTCCTTTGTAATGTGGCTTCTTGATAGCCGTCTGCAATCAAAACTTTGCTTGTATATATATTGTACATCCAGTCTATCTTATTCCCACACATGGGACCGACTCCCATCTCATGAGAACCGATCCCCCTTTCTACTCCGATACACATCGCTAGCCTCATACTTGCTCTTCTCCCCAACCCTCTGTCCCTCATCTGTAGGTGCATGCCTCGTAGGCGCCGGATCCTGACTCGCCTGCGCGCTCGGATTCCCCTCTACCTGTCCCATGCCTCCCCCATTCCCCCCATTACTCCCTCCTTCGCTCCGCAGCCGCCCCAATTCACTCGTCACGCTCTGCGGCGCCGCTTGCGTTGATCCCGGTCGTGCTGTCGGGTTCAAAGGAGTAGTTGGGGGTGATTGTATGCCATGCTCCATCTCGTAGATGCGCACGCGCTTTTGTCGGTCGAGCTCTGCTTTGTGGGCTCGGTCTGCGTTGATGCTGCGTTTGGCGAAGAAATAGGCGCCGCCGCCGGCGACGATGAGGGTAGCCCAGCCGTAGCTGTGGGAGGCATTGGGGTTAGTTGGTGTGGGAGGTTGGGGAAAGTATGAGGAGGTGACGTACTAGACTGATTTTACCTATTGGGATTGGGAATTAGTAAATTGAAAAAGAGAGTTTTGGGGTGGTGCTTACTGTGTTCATTTTTGGGGTCGCGCAGTGCGCTGGGTGTAATAATTGGGGTAGCAAAAAGGAAAAAGTTGGGCTGGGGGGGAAATAGCTTGTCGGTTTTCTGCGGGTGTAGTGATGAAAGTGGTCTGATTGTTGTGAGGCTGACGGCGATTATTCGGCGATTGGGGGGTAGGTTGCGGGGACGAGGGGTGTGGCGGTGCCAATGGGGCTTAGTACTATCACTCGAGTATAGGATTACTTGACGACGTAAGCTGAAGAGGAATGATAGTACTTCCTTTGTAAAATTATAGGACTGATTGTTCACTTCGTTCTACTGTCGTTTTGTGAAAGACGGCTGTTTAAGTCCTTCGCTTACCGCTGAACCGGTGGAAACTGTACATTGCGGTATGTTGTGTACGTAGTGCCTGCCACCTTTCAAAGTACCAAAGTCCTTCTTTCCTATTAATGATTACGGGAAGTTAGAATAACTGGAAACTTAATAGTATCTTCTGAATCAACATTCGCTTGATGCGTCCTTCCTGGACCAGTTTCAAATCGTCATCCATCATGCGATAACCATCTGAGGCATCAAACCCAGCCTAATGATGCAATTGAGCAGCCACCAGATAAATCATCACATGAAAGTGAAAGCACCAAGACCAAGGAAGTTCAGCCCTTTAGAGAAAGGGCGCAAATCATATAGGTTTCCAACGCGCCCTCGTAAGAGACTCTGCGGCTCCAAGATTGCAAGACTTGTGCGGAACACAGCATCATAGTGGAACCCTCCCGTCAATGCACATCGCGACCTAGTCCAAATACGCCAGTTTGACAACCGAAGTCCCGTAAACGTGCCGCTCTATCCATTTTTCATGCGCTCTCGAGTAAAGGTGACCCGAATGTGAAAGCATACCATCCAGACTCGGTCGTAGATGCCCCTTACGGACGGCTCGCTCCTCCCCAATTGTATCAAGTTTGTAAGCTGGTTCTCTCGCTAACTGCCGAAGGAACCGCGGATTTGTGCTGCAACATATAGAGTTATTCCCGAGAGTCGGTGGCTATCACCTACGCAACACTGGATGAGTATACGCGCAGTATTCAGCCCGCTTGCTACACGTAAGTACTCATCAAACCGGCATACTATTCGCGCAGAGTTCTCCGAATAACAAAAGTAGAGCTACTGAAGTCCATACTCAACTCAATTGTCCAGTTGCTTCACTGTCCTCATTCTCCCGAACACAATTCCTTTTCCCTTTCTTCATCTAACTGAATCCCTTCAACTTTGTCTCACATCAGAACTGATCCACTCTATCAGACAGAAACCACAATCATGAGCAGATATGCCGCCTGTCAAAGAGGAAGACAGACGGATTTCAATGCACCTTTGCCGAGGCCCACCGCACGAGGAAGCGCCACTGCTACCTTCAACGGGCGGCCCCACAACCATGTAACTGAAAAGACCCGCTTTTCACGGCGCCTACTCTCAAAACACCACCTGCCGAACTCACTCAACCTCGTACAAGCACAAATTCACCCTGAATTTTCAGGAAACGTCCGTGCATTGTTTCCAGCGTACTGGGCCAGGAACGGTCAAGATCGGCTGTTCCTAGCCGTCATGTTTCGCCGTGGCGTGCTACGGTTTGATTCGAAACTTGACTTTTCGGGCATCGAAACCTCTCGCGCCTCATGATTGCTATCCTTCTGTAGAAAAGACCAGTACTTACCGATCTAGCAAGCGCCAGATTACTTACAGCATAATGTGCAGTGGGTTCTCGAAGTTTGAAGCCAGTGGAGTCGCCTCACCACAGCGCGTAAACATCCATGACAAGCTAGGCAGTCCCGCTGCGGATCCCGTATAAGCACTTTCTAGGTTTACTCCCGCCAGCTTGTTCCTCTCTTGGCACCATTCCGTGCTCCATTGTTCTTTGCCAAGTATTGACTGAGGCGCCCAGGAGTCAATTCGCATACACTCATCCCTTGACCTATACCAGCGCACGTCTCATAGACGTGGGGACTACAATCAGCCTCGACTAATTCCATGGGCGGCGTGATGGCCTACTTGATCATGCTCTGTAGTATATATCTTGTCCAGATGTTGTGATGCTAATGACCCATCTCCAACCTTCACTTCTACAGCTTGACGCTCTACTCTCTTTTCTTTCTATTCTATTCATTTCTCAGCGCTGAGCGCCAACCTTCCTTCCAAACCCATCAATATGTATTTCTCTGCTGCTACTTCCGTTGCGCTTGCCGCTCTCCTTACTACTGTGCACTCACACGCTGTCATTTTGGCAGCTGTTGGAGACTCTGGTGAAAGTCAGGGATTCTTGGGTATGTCTCTTAGGTTGCTCAAGATATTGAGTATGTTCTTACATTGCTACAGTCGACCCCGAGCTTGCCCGCAACTGCACCACCATCTCTCCTTGCCAGCAGGATGCCACCATCATTCGCGACGAGGAGATTACCCAAAACATTGTCAATGCTTGCGGACGAACTGAAATTGCTGGTAACATCGACATTGGCGAGCAGACTGAGAACGAACTCGCCGCCGGTCGCATGGCCAAGGTCTCTGCTGGCTCCACCGTGGCAGTCACCATCCACCAGGTCAATGCTGATGGAGCTGGACCGTTCGAGTGCGACATGGACGAGACTAGCAATGCCGTCACCACCTTCACTCCCCTGAAGGTATCCAACAACGTCCCTGGCTCTTTCGGTCTCTCCCAAGCCAAGGAAAAGGAGTTTACCATTAATGTCCAGATGCCTGACAAGTTCAACTGCCTTGGTGCATCCACCGGAAATATCTGCACCATTCGATGCCGCAACAACGCAATTGCCGGTCCCTTCGGTGGATGCTTCGCTGTTCAACAGACTGATGGCACTGGCCGTACTGACAAGAGCGCTTCTGGTAAGTTCAATATTTCATTTCATCATCCCCCCTGGCGCTAGCACACCCATGTATTTATACTCACTGCCACTAGCTGTCGACACTGCTCAGACACTTGAGGGTATCTCTGCACAAATTCTTCAAAACCAGAAAGATCTCCCTGCTGCCATTGCAGCCAACCAGGCTGCTGGCGCTGCGGGGGGCAATGAGGGTGCTAGTGCCATTTCCGGTGCGTTTGATTTTTTGATTATGGACGGGGATTAGTTACTAACATGCTCCATAGCTCTCCTCCCCGAAGCAACTCAGGATCCAAATGCTGGCAATGGCAACAGGGGTAACCAGAACGGTAACCAAGGTCAGGGTCAGCGAGGACAACAGGGTCAGGGACAGCGCGGACAGCAGGGCCAGGGCCAGGGCCAGGGCCAACAAGGACAACAGGGTCAAGGCCAAGGTCAAGGTCAGGGCCGTGGTCAAAACCAGGGCAACGGTAACGGTCAGAACCAAGGCAACCGCAACAACAGACTTCGCCGCTTCGCCTCCAAGTTCCTTAGCTAAGCGACTTCATTGTCAAACTTAAGCCAGAAAACAACAACAGCAGAGCTACATCACATAGGAGCAAGGGTTGGCGTTCAAACCGCTAGAAAAACACAAAAGGGCTGGCCCACCACTTATTCTTACCACAATGTATATACCTTTAGTCATATATGGAGATGGAAACACACATAGAGAAGGATTAAATGTATATGTTTGTCCTCATTCAATATCTACCTATGTTTCTGATTTTGACTACCTAACAGTAATGGGGATCTAGTCACGAGCCTCTTTCCATATACTCGAAAACGTCATTTTTCAAATCACAAAAAAAAAGATTAACACTGAGAGCAGAAAGAGCGATCAACATGGAGAGTGGGAACAAAAAATTGTTCGACATATCTTGAGGTAAACCCCAGGCACGTTTTTTCTCTTTGTCCCCTTCGTGGATCGAACACGATACCTCCAGATGATTGTGACTGAGAAGACTTCAGTCTGGCGCTCTCCCAATTGAGCTAAGGAGACTGGTACGCGATGGAGCGATGGAGGGTTAGAGGCTTCACATTACTGCGTTTTCCGTTGGATTCGGTGGCATCATATTCATTTCTCGTAGAAAAGACTCTCACTTTATTCAGGTGTGATAGTTCTTTTTATTTATTTATAAAACACTTTTGCGTACCGAAGACTAGTGGTACTAGTTTGGTGGAGGTTGCGGTTTGGGTAAGGTTCTGTGGGGTTAGTAGTGTGGAGGTTGTTGATATTCTGATTGATTAGGTTTAAAGAAAAGATATAGCAGGGTTTTTTTCCCTGCTATTAGGCACCTTGTAGGGATGTAATAGCTTCATGACATATGCCGCATGCTGAGCGTTGTGTGAAGTGCTACAGCTTGTAGCGATTTGACGCTGGCATGAGAGTTGGCGGCGACCTACGTTGAGGAGCGGGGAATTGGTGATGTAAATGATTTGGCGAAGATTATAAATTGAGAGCATACACTCTGCAAATTCAGCTGCTACTGGAAAGTAGCGTTTCTGTGAAGGTGCATTGGCGAAACAGGATGAGACTCAAAGGCTACACGTGAGCTTGATGACAACATTCCGCGTGTTCAGCGTAAATCTCCAAAAATCGATAAGATGTGCATTCATAGATGTTGACTTGTTTTGCGACCCCCGCTTTACCGCTGTAAGACCAAGAAAAGAACGCAAAATCACATTTCGGATTGCCTTGTTTTGGCAATACCATCCAAGTAAAAGGAAAACATGACGAAGGAATGTTGATTGGAAATGCTTACTGCTCCCAACCAATTACATCGCGGCTAATTCCGCTGACATACTCAGCCTACCTCGCAAAAGACGCAGTACGTGACCGCGGCCATAATGTCGTGATCAACACGCTATTCGTCGCCGATCCTTTATTCTCCATTGAAAGCGGGAAAACTCTTTACCGCAACGTAGCACTCTCGCGCGCACTCGTCCGACAGTGGTGTGATCAATACAATGTGAAGGGGGGCAAGTAAAGCGGTGGGTAAGTAGGTAAACCCACTGTGCATGCAACCAGGCATCTTACGAACGCGCCATTCGCACTGAGATAAACCAAGATGATGATGGATAACTTGTGATGGTCGTTCAGTCGGCTTACACATAGAAAAATTGTCAGCAAAAATGGATTTGTGAGCAGTTTTCCCTTTGGTTGGGTAGCACGCGGATGCTAAATAGCCTCGGAATCAAAGCGCGGAATCAAAGCGCGGAAACACAACTTGGCGGCAAGTAGATATCACGTTATATTCTCCAAAGAAACTCCGCTTCAACAACAGTACCTGTAATCGCCCGATTACTCGTTTCGTTTTAGCCGCGGCAGTGGCCTGTGTCAAGTACGCCTTCCCTTCCCCCCCCCTTGCCTGGCAGCCTAAAAAGAGAGCACAAACAGTCATATGTACATACTGCCCGCCAGGCACCCATGCCCTTATATCTCAAAACACATCCCCACTCGGAATTTGGGAAGATCTCATAACTGATCTTGTGCTCCCCCCCCCAAAAGACAAAACAAGAATTACCGCAAAAGGCAGAGCCACACACGCGTAAGACGCTACGAGACCCCACATATCCCGACCCGAAGCCACCTACGCAGCCCCACATCGCGAGGAGGAGAAAGACGAGTGATACAACTACATCAGTTATCGCCATCGCCTTTGTTCGTAAATTCCTAGATTTAAACATCATACTTCTATTCCTCAGAGTCCAATCTCTCAATCCCGCGTTATCTACAAAAAAACATCGGCAGAGGTTATACGAACGAAGGGAAAAATAGTCACAATGGCCCTCTCAACACACGCAATGTCGCATATCCGCCGCTACTCAACACGCATGCCACGCGACCCTCACTACCGCCTCAAAGCCTCGCTCGCAACCAGCTACGTTGTGACTGCTTGTGCACTGCCTTTTGTGCCACCGCTGCTTGAGACGAGGAGAGCAAAGGCAGATGGAAGTTGGATGACAAAGTACGTTGACGACCATTCCTTAGATATACTTCACATCAGTCGTCGTGAAAGCATACCGAATTGAAGAGAAATACTAATTGTCAAACAGAGAGAGTATGCATTGTTCTTCGCAGTTTCTGGGTTGTCCAAGGTGAAAGCGTGGGTTTTTGGGTAAGATGACGCAAATCTGAAGTAAATAATAAAAAGGCCTAAACTAACTATATTATCCAGTCACCTTCTTGCATATTACTTCATTCAGGCTTACAACATATCCGGCGTTTTATGGTTTCTTTCTTCGCGCTCTGATACAACGGTTAGAGTACCGTGAATTTATCCCAACATATGTCATTGGGCACAGTTTCAGTAAGGATGGTTCCCGAGTACTGTTTTTATGGTTTTAAATTCAATCAAATAAATGTTTAGTGGACCCTGCAGTACTGGGACTTTACATGCTGAATTCCTTGCTACCCCTTCTCAGTCAACATCGTTATGATGCGTCTGTTGGTTTTCTACCGCATCATGCATCTCCTCTTCTTCGTCTTCATCCTCGGTAGCCGTTTCGTACATGGTGACGTAAAACTCTCCATCGTGCTCGAAAAATTGCAGACTCTCGTCATCCATAAATCCGTCATCTTCGTCAAGCTCAAGGTCGAGCTCCATGTCGTCGTCTTCTTCTAGATCGTCGACTTCGAAATCGTCGTCCGTGTCAGCCAGAGCATCAGCCTCTCCATCGGTTTCGAACATGTCCAGAAATGGGAGCCGCCGACCAGGCCGCACAAACTTGTGTCTCAGACGATGTAGATCGCGCCGTGTATTACTTAATATTTCGCCGATGTCAAGGTCGCCTAATTGATCCGTTTCAGGGGGCGGTACACCGAGTTTCACTATGTCACCCGGATTTACTACATGCCGATGGAAGCCCACTTCATCGGCATCGTATACACAATGAACAACTGGAACACGTTCGTTGTGGAGATATGGAGGTATCAGGCTCGGGCTCTTGTGTAACTCTATCAGCATCCGGAGATTGATGCCAGCCTTGAAAAGCTTGTATGCCTTTGCATGCCTATTGCGAAGAGACTCAGGGTTGCAGATATAGCTTGGTTCAGATAGATCGAGCCTATCCAATGTCAGTGAATTCTATAAGACCGAGCGGCTTCTTTCCAAAAGTATCACTATTGTTCTACAACTTACCAGATATATGAAGATTGCATAAGCTCAAGGGTATCTAGGGACGGAAGCGCAGCGTAATGATCAAAATCGGGGGGATGATCCCAAAAGTCGACAGGAACATCCCAGTGTCGGCGGATTCGAAGTGTCTGAAGCTGAGGAGGAGCTAGGTCGCGGTTCATTACAATGGCTGTATGCAGGAATGAAGTTGTATCGCACTCCATGTAGTCAAGAGCATGAAAGTTGCGCATGCCATCTCCAGGAGGCCGAACACTGCGAAAAACATGCGGGCTTGTATCTAGATGCCACCCAGGGTCAAGGTGTGTAAGTCTTTCCAGTGAATGTGCAACGGCCGATAATGCCTTCAACGAAGCGCCTGGGTCTCTAGATAGAATAGGTTTGGCACCCCGCGACCGGTTGACATTGAAGACGTTTTCGCCGAGCGTCAATGACTTGAGTCTTGCTGGTGTGCGCAGAATACTCAGCAAGCTCTTAGGCTGCAGCTCGCACTCATCAAAATACAGAGATGTTAGGGGTGTTTTGCCAACGTGTGTGGCAAGTTGTGGAATTTCTGCATCCGGAAAAGCAACGCAAGAGACATGAAGGTGGCGAAGGGTGGGGTGTTGAAAGAGACAATGAAAACCATTGAACTCCCAGAAATCCGTGTCAGCACCGTGCGAATGGATCGTCAGCCGCTCTAGCAAAGCTAGTCCTACGGTTCGCTCGACATGTTTGCCGAGGCGTTGTTCTGCCAGAATGTTGTCTGCCTCTCTGGGGCCTTCTGCGCATGCAGTGTCCAGTGCACGCCGGAAGCGCTGCATGTCGCCTTCAACCCAAGCCTCGCCACCAGCACCTTCCCAATGAAAGTTGTCATATGGACTCTCAATGTGCCAATCTCGCAGATTGACCATATCAGCAACACATTCGTTGAACGTCGCCCGCAATTCGTCGCTGTCTTTCAAGTCCCCTGGCTGGTATTGATATAGGATTTTCAGTGTTTGTACGGCGCGGATGCGCTCGCGGCGCAGCGTGAAGGCTGAGATGATGGCATGGAGATTCTTGACTGAGAGCAGCTCCACTGTCTTGTAGAGTCGCTCCTCAGCCAGATGCTGCATGCTACGACAAGTCTGGGCGAGTGCGCATAGAGCCTTATTGCTGCCTTCGAGATGGTCGATTACGAGAAGGGCAAGTTCGTTGGGAAGCCGCGAATTCGCGCTACTAAGAGAAGCTGAAGCCATGACACGCGATTTATGGCTTGTATATGGGTGTATATCGATGGATAGTCGCAGTGTTGATGGCCTGCTGCCTGGGCGTGGAAGATAGTACTATTTCAAGTCAGGAAATGAGCTCCGAGGACGTGTACCAGCGGGCTGACGAAAGTACGGTACCTCTACTCACCAAGCTGCTCCTCTTTAGTGTTGATTATTTGGGTTCGAGTATACCCCTCATAACAAAGAGGCTGTTCAGGGCGCGAATTTGGCCAGCGCTATTGAAATTATGCAGGGACGAGCGATGAAGAGCCGACTGCGGGGTTGCATGGGCACTGGCCAATGACGTCGGCGCGTCATCAAAATCCTATGCACATGTCAAACCCATGCACTCTCCTGGAATTCACATGGCCTTTGGCATGGCCTCACCTTCACCTTCACCTTCATCGGGTTACGCCATGATGTTGGTACCGTCGTTTGTTCTCACCGGGGTCTGGCTCAGACTGGACAACCACCCCGATATCGAATGTTACACCAAGCACAATGGATCTTGATTTCCACAGCACCAGCGACAATAGAAAGCGTACAGCAGAAGATACGTCAACGACCACTGAAATATCTGCATTGCATTCTCAGGATCCTGCGCCCCGCGTCCTTCGTCGCTACCATCACCGGCATCGCAATGTTGCTTCCGAAATGTGGGGTCTGGATATCTCATCCTCTCAAACGGACTCTCCCCCTCGGAATGACACCCAAAAGCGGCCATTCAGCGTCTACAAGGCTATCCTTCGGCACAACAACCTCTTCTTTCAGTTTGCTCTCCGCCTGCCGTATTCTTCTATTATCGACCTTTACGCCATTGACAAGGAGTTTCACTACCGCCTCAACAAGTACAGCGTCTCGCTCATTCACGACTATGCCCGCCGCAATGCTCATCTGGCCGGTCACATCTTCAGCTGGGTACTGTACCCGCAGCTGTGCATTTCAGACCCGATGCTCAGACCAATGAACGAGCGACAGTGGCTAGCGCGTGATGTGCCGGGCTTCCGCTGGATCGGCATGATACTCTGGCGCCAGAACATTGTTCGATCCATACTTACAATCCTCGGCATGGAGGGCCACCGGGTACCTGCTGCATGCGAAGCTACACTCATGAAGTTTTGGTGCCTTATGGAGATGAAGAGTACAAAGCTGCGCCTCTCTTTCCTCAACGACAAAGAGATCTGGGCTGATGCTGACATCATCAACTTTCAGCTTCTTCTTGTGAAGCTTGATATGCGTTTTTCAGACCCCGTTCTAGGAAATGGCTGTTGTCAGCTGGCGTCTATGCTGCTCAGCCAGAAGAGTTTAAGCACGCTGTGGAAGGTGCTGAGTGGCAAGCTCAAGCTGAACTACGAAAAAACAACTAATATGGTGGCCAAGACATACCACGCAGATGATGTTGATATACAAATGCAGGTTTTGATTCATGATCTGATGGACGGGGAGGATGATCCACTAGGTCCTTTGGCTCATGAGGGCTGGCATAGGGACGGTGCCAAGATGGAGCACGCCGTCGATATGGTCATTGCCGAGGGCATCAGAAGAGACCTACATGTCCAAAAGTACTATGTGGATTTTATTCTTTATGGCTTCACAGATGAGAGAACCGGCAAGAATGTGCCTTTACCGAGACAGTTGAGGGGAGAGAAGAATGTGAAGGTCCCAAGTGGAGGATGGCCAGAGAAGAAGTTAAGGGATGACACTATCAAAGAGCTCGATGTACTCTTTGGGGTTGTCGAGCGCAAAAAAGGGAATACGATGGATATCAGCACTTGAATTCCAAGTACGCAAAGACCTGGGACTCTGTGCGACACGACAAAAGCTTGAGCAGTATCATTTTGAATAGGAAATGATGAAAATACTTTTCATATTCTTTTTTTACATATGGATAGACTTTATCATATCACATTACACCCCCTCTCCAACATCCCCTGAATCACCTTCTCCCCAACGCCAAATACTCCCCAACAACCCCCCTATAATCCCCCGGCATATAGGCCGTAAACCTTTCCCTCCACCAACTCCCCTTCCTCTCATTCCTCACCCCCACATCCCTCAACAACCGATCTACATACGGCAAGCAATCAAAAAACATGTCAGGGAACCGCGCCCCGAACCCGCGACTATAGCGCCACCTACTAAACTGCGTGTGCAGCACTGTTTCGTACATGATGCGCTTGGAAGCTATCGTGTTCTGGAGGGTCGGAATACGGTCGTCGAAGTAAGCAGTTATCCATAGCGCTTGTGTCTGTGATATTATCGTTGTGGCAGGGCTGCGGTAGGCGCCGGCGAAGGCGAGGGTGCGGGTTGGGATGAATGCGGGAGGGACTATGTAGCGGTAGAGGCGGTAGGGTTCTTGCTGAGTCTCCTTTTGAGTCTTTTCTGCAGATCCGTCACGTGGTGCAGGCTGATTCTGGAGTTTGGGAAAGGTAGCGAAGATTTGGGCGTCGGCGGCGCGGATGTGGTCTTGTGGTGCCTTTGCTGCATAGCCGGGGAGGCCGAGGTCCTTGGTTGTCTGGAAGTCGAGCTGAGGTGTGTCTTTCCAGCCTGTGCCGCAGATTAGAACGTCGGCTTGTATCGCGGTGCCGGTGGAGAGGTGGATAGCGTGGGGAGAAAGGTGCGAGATATCTGCGATGTGGACTCTGATCATGCCGTTGCGGACGAGTTCGAAGAAGTCGCTCTTGTAGTTCAGGAGACCGCGATTTGTGCCGATGAAGAAGACGTTGTCCCAGGGTTTGAGCTTTGCGGTTTCGGGATGGGAATCGTAGCCATTGATTTCTTCAGTTGCGTGCTGCATCTTTGTGAAGAGGGCGTCTGAGATCTTCTTTCCGAACCAATGCTGATGGAAGAAGTTGCGGATATAAGTAAAGCCATCATCCCACATACTTGGGCTAAGCCATGTAATCAGTCGTGTTTGTATAAGTAGCTCCGGAATAATCCTCAAAGGTGTCAGGCGGTTTGGCATCATCCAGCAAGGACCGTGACCTGATTCCCGGATGATCCAATCTACTTGGACGCCTGCGGAGGCGTAGGCATATGCAATGTCCCATGAGAATTTGGCACCGCTGAGTAGAGCAATCTTCTTGTACGGCCCCAGTCCACCCTCAGCTTTTGCGAATTCGCTTGAGTGATATATCGGTGCACCAAAGGTTTCCTTCCCATCAAGCTTGGGCATCAAAGGTTCCGACGTCAGGCCCGTTGCAACGACTAATCTCAAAGCCTCGATCTGGTAATCTGTCTCTGTCGAGTTCGTGTATCGTGAGACGGTTAACATCCAGCCCATCGGTCCTTGATCCACAGCTGACTTGACACTTGTTTCGAGACGAATGTGCTTTGCCAAATTGAAGGTTTCTACATAGCTATGCAGGTACTTGTTGACATGTTCTCCGGGTATATGGCCGTCTACAAGGTCGAAGCCCTCTGTATCCATAGGAAGGTCGCTAAACTACACCTGAGTCAGCTTCGCTCCCTTTGCTTATTGGAAGGGGCACATGTACCTCGAACGTGCGGAAGTGGTTGTTTGTATGAAGCCCCGGGTACAGTCTGTCTTTTGCCCATACCCCTCCTATGGACTGGGACTTGTCTAGAACCAAAATTGACGCTTCGGGGTGAACATCGCGATATGTTTTGGCGATGACTAGGCCGTGTATACCTGCACCAACAACGACGAGATCAAATTTTTCGATCTCAGCCATAGCGACGGATACGAGATGGTACTGTTTTGCTATCGATGTGAAATGCGGGCATTGCGCAATATATCTATTCAGTCTGACTGAATTTATGGCTTGATTGAGTTTCGCCAGAGCTGACTGAGAGCTAAAACGCCCCTTGTCTCAGGCCAGAGATGGCACCAGCCCATCGTTCAATAGTGTGCTGGCTGGAGAACCAGAGACGGGCGACTAGCAACCGAGCGCAATCTAAATGAATCCTGGAGCCCAAGGCTGACCTCAGAAGCGAGGAACTTATCACTGACTCGCTCTTGTAGGCCAACGTGGATAGGATCATGTGGCAGGTGCTTGAAGTCCTCGTCAGCATTGTCTCGACCTGACCAGCGCAATGCTCGCTGTGGCGTAGAGCTCAGATAGGTGGCTGCACTAGTACACAACACTAAGTGGGGAACATGAAAGTCGAGGCAGAGGTGGCTTGGGGCCATCTGGTCAAGCCATACTTTCGCATGCCAATCACGTACTCTAGATCAGGCGTGTTTTCGCCACCTGCTTAAGTGCGATGCCATTCGGTTATTATCTCTCATGTGTCCGAGCAGCTTGGTGGACTTTGCACATCGCATCAAGAGTGCGAAGTGCTAGGATACACGGAATTTGGAGGTGAAATTGAAGAACAGAAACATTGAAGGTTATAGGATACGCTGGGAAAGGTGTATAGTATTGATGCAGCTCTAGCACAACCGCATTACACCGATCATGATGCGGTTCTGATACTTGGCGACCGGCCGCTTCCTCTTTCTGCTCATCACAGTCGTTGCGAAGTACTGAGGAGTCTTTTTGGAGCATGTTGCTACTCGAGTACAACGGTGAAACGGATGTCATTGTGAAAGCTGACGGGACCAGTCACACCTCATACCACGCAAGCTTTGCTAAGCATCGCTAAGCGTGAAAACACTTAACCCTTTTCTTCGTTTGTAGTACCAACCATGAGCTTATCAGCCATTGAAACCACAGTCCATGATGCAGTACCGGCTCGGTAACTTGCCGCGGGAAGCAGCAGCAATCAAAGGATGGATAGATGGGGGATAAAGTGCGTTGTACCATCACCTCTTTCCATGTTGTACAAGGCGTGATAAACTGATGGAAATGCGCACATAGCGCGGAAAGAGTGGGGTATCTTTGCGTTTGAAGGATTATAGATCAAAAAGTCATTGCGACGAGGGAGAGTAGGCTAGCTGCAAGGTTAAACAGAGATTGACTTTCATCCATCCTTCTTTCGAACCAAACAGCAAAAAAGGCCAAGCGCAACCGCTCAGATGATGATCTATCTCTTCTTCTTTGTTCTACACGCCAGTTTCTCCAAGTCGTTTCCACTCGTACGAAGTACCGAATCTACATGGCAACTCTCAAGCATTTCCTCGACGCCATCTTGGGTATCCGACATTGCTACCGGCACGGGTGCGAAATTTCTTCGATTGGATGTCGATCACGTCTTGATAACCGCGACCAATACTGTGCACAAAAAAGACAAGTCGGAGATGATGTTCGATACGAGCATTGAATGTCGGACCAGGAAGACATGATATCTGACCAGGTGGATCCGTATATTACAGGAAAAGAAGGAGCTGTGAGCCGGTTTCATGATCGCTTTGTATATGAAATAGCGACGGCAAGAAACAACATCAAAAGGAGCTTCAGAGAGCTCACTTTTGTCTATCATCTTCCATGATCAAACCATCTATTTGCTTGAAAGGATCCGGATCAACAGCAGTGTGTTCCATGCCTACTAGCCCCACCAGAGCCTCATCATCGATGTAGTCTCTTGTTTTGGGGTTTGAGTTTGGCTGCTGACCATGTGCAGCCTTGAGCTTCAAGATGTCACTTTCACTGAACTTCTTGAAGGCCTTCGGATTCTTCTTTTCCTTCTTAGCGTGTGACTCGCTCTTGAATTGATAGCCCCTCACACGCGGCCCTTGGCCAGTCTTTTCGGGTAGGATGGGTTCGTAGTAGGCTTCGAACGCAGCTACGTCTGCATCAAAGGTCCCGGCCTCGATTGAGGCTCGAACTCCAGCAAAGAAGGCTGAGAGGATGGCGTGATTATGCATCTGAATCAACACCCAACCTAGCATTTCTTTGGCAGCAAGGAGGTGTTGAAGGAAGGCGCGATGATGCTTTGTACAGGCATAGCAAGTGCAGCCATCTGAAAGAGGGGTGACGGATTGCGCATGATAGCCACCCCACATATCGATTCCTAAAGAGCGGCGGGCGGTGTCGCTTGACTCGTTCTTGGGCGCTGGGAAGATGAAATCAAGCACGATGCCAGCATCCGTCGCGTCGTTTACAAAGGGGACGGTAAATATATCCATGCCCAGGCTGATGTGACGGAGAAGCTCGTGGGGGGTGGTTGGGGCATGGAACGACAATCGGGGAAGGTGGTGCAATTGGTCTGGGAGGTCATCGAGTAGATAGGCGTCGTATATGGCAACACCGCTGATTTTGTCCACCATGTCGTCAAGTAGATGCTCGAGATACCATGACTGGAGGTCGCGCTCAATGGGCAGTATAGGCGCAAAGATGGCGCAGCCCCTGCCTTGATTATCCACTGTGCCTTGCTTGACAACCAAGTCGCGCAGCCACGTCTCAGTCCTGTCGCTCATCCTGTCCTTGCGCTTGAGGCTCACTGATCCCTGGCCAAAGGGGATATCGGCCAGCCCGACAACAACATCCGGCTGTAGCTTACTCGTAGCGGCGGCATAAAATTCTGACGAGACAGTAGTGAAGCCGACTGAAGTCAAGAGGCCTACTTCTGTGTTTGAGTTTGCGTGGGGGCTCGGTATGGGCGGATTGCGACGCGCACCTAGGACGAGGAGCGTCTCTGGAGGGAGGGCGATGAAGTTGCGAAGTGGATCGGGAACGTCAAACTTCAGTACAGGCGGTGTTTTTTGAGGGTGCTTTTCCACGACTGCAAAGAGTCAGCCATGTGCTGGAGCTGCTGATGGCTGCGCTACCCACAGTCTTCGAGCGGAACATAGACGCCCTCTAGGCCGACCCTTTTCTGGAAATTATCTTGGGAGATGTGCGGAATGATACCCCGCGACGTGCTGCCTATGTAGCCAGGGGTCAGTATCTTGTTGCGTCCTGGCACCGACAGGCGACCAAGTCGTGGAGCCAGGGAGCCCGCCGCCTTGAGAAGCGTGAACTCGAGCATCTCGGCTGGCAATTGCTCTAGCTTCTGCGCTGGGCTTTCAACAGACATTGCGGCGCTGAACTACGAGTCTGTCGGGTTGAGGAGCCTGCCCCAAGTCCTACCACACGTTTGTAGGGGTTGCGGTGCACAGTGACTTTCACAGCGGGGCATATTCATCCTCGTCGGCCCACCCCGCTACAAGGGAGCATCGAAATGGTCGGTGCGCGCACGTGATCACGCGTAAGACCACGCGTTTCATCCTCTTAGCGTAATTACATAAGCATTCCAGCTGGTCTCTATTGAGACGATCAAACCAGTCCAGTAATGACATCTGCTACATATATACATATCTAGTACCCTAGCTTCTTCGCTCTCTCCTCTCCCAAGATATCGACCAAGCTCACCATCTTGAAGCTCGCCTCCTTCGCGGTCCCTCCCTCAGCAAGCTCATTAGCATCGTCGTGCGTAACGAACAAACCGCTTGGAAAGTCCTTGTTGAGTGCGTTGCCCACCGCAGCAATTCCGTCCGTATTGCTCACATGGTCGATCCCCTTTTCCTTGTTGTCCACGATAGTGAACTTGCCAACATGCGCGTGCGGTGGTGCTCGCTCATAGATGATGTATGACGAAATTCCCTGCGACGAGACCATGATATAGCCACCTAGTCCAGACTTAGCAGGCACAAGCGTGAGCCCCTCTACATCAGCTTGGAGACCGCTGTCATCACCTATCTTGGCGATTTGAACACCTGTCTTAGAGCCATTGGGCTCAGCCTCATATCGCCAGATCCCTAACCCCTCTTCGCCAATGAACATGTATCCAGCGCCGTCATCGCTAACGCAACCTTCGACCTGACCGCCGGAACCACCTTGGAATTCACGTACGAGGGTAGCTTTCAAGGTACCGTTGGAGCTGCTCGTAAGCTCGTATTGCAAATACTGGGCTGCTTTGTTGTTTACGAAAAGGTACTCCTTTCCTGAGACCTTGGACCGGTAGTTGCACGACCCGTACGGTTTGTAGTCTTCAGGGAGCGGCTGGATACCCCCTGATATCTCACTAAGATAGCCTGTGCTATTGACTTCTACCAGACTTCATCTTGTTAGCCAATGTCTCTTGTCTGCAGCTTCGCTACTTACCAGAGAGTGTTGTCGCCACGGCATGCAGCATATGCAAGATCCACTGTGCGATTACCAACTGTAAAGTTGTAAATGATGTCGACATTGTTCGGTTCGCTGGCAGTCAGGTGTTGCAAGAGCTTTCCCTGCAAATCAAAGACACCAAAGCCTTCGCCTTCCTCAGATTTGGTCGTGGTAATGACCTTGCTTTGATCCGGCTTGATGGCATGTATCCAGATAGCTGGGTCATCGCCATCGCCACCGTTAGCTTCAGTCTCGTATTTGGGTTTGACGGCTAGAAACGAGCAATCCGGTCCCGTCCATGGGTCTTTGCAGCTGCATACGTTAGGACCAACACAATTTCCCTGTCCGAAACAGTCATTCTTGCAGACCGTCTCAGAACAATCACGACCAGCGAAACCAGCGAAGCAAGAACATTCTGGGTCATTACCAAATCCATGGTAGGAACAATCCTCCGAAATGGCGCTCTCGCAATCTCTGCAAGGCTTGCTTGCGGGACTGTACTTGGTGTTGGGTTGGATACCCAGGGAGGCTAGAGCACCTGAGAGAGAGCCCACAGCAATGCCAGTGTCTTCCTCACCTTCGAAGGCAAATGCGATAACACCGAATGGATAGCCAGCAACAGGCGATTGCAGAATGGAGAGCCCTCCTTCAATGGATAGCTCTGAGATTCCACTCAATGCAATGCTTCCTCTTAGTTTCACCGTCGCATCATACACATCAAGCGTCGTATCATGAGCGACGAAAAGGTAGTCCTCGGAGATGCCATGGTACGTAGCTAGGCCAGCAACCTTCACGTCGCTGGCCACAGTCTGAATTGCCGGAGCTTCGGTGGTCTCCGAAGCCTGGAACGAGTACAATGGCCGGTCCTCGGCTGAGAAGAAGACTTGGCCATTGGAAAAAACAGAGCAACTCTCGCCCTCGATATCGATAGGAAAGGTTTGAATCTGGAATAAGTCAGCTTCTGTGTTTTCTTTAGAAGATGTCGCAGATAATACTACCTCCAAGATCTCTGCTTCGTCTTTGCTGTCTCGAATCAAAAACTGCACTACCATTTTCTTTCCGAACAGGAAGATGTAGCTTTCCCCACTCTTTGCGCTACGCCAAGTGCAGGCAGCGCTCCAATCACCAAGCTGTTTCTTATTGTTGCTTTCAAGCCTCTCTCCTGTTTGACCCTCAAAGATCCTGATCAAGGAATCTGGTGCGGGTATATTGACAATGAGATTGCGGCCATCAATGTTGTGAACTGGTACCGCTATTTTGGATCGACCACTCTTTTCATGGAAACTTTCTACAAGAGAAGTTCCGTTCGAGAAGGCAAATGATCGGAAACCCCCATCTGCTGCGCTGCCATCGTTCACAACCAGACGCGGTGATGCGCTGTAGACGAAGTTGGTGTTGTCTCCTTCGAAACCGGTAGCTGCAGGAACAAGTGTGATGTTTGCGTCTTGAGCAGAAACGGATGAGATAAGACCTGTTGCCAAAATGGCATAACCCGAGGACACCCTCATCGTGAGATTGGAGATGGGCGGATTAATCGAGGGGAAGCAAACATCATAGCATGAGCAGTAAAGCCCATCTTAAGTATGCGCAAATCCCTTGCCACCCTTGCGCACGTTTAACGAATGCAAACAATAGCCTGAGGAATTCAAGGCGTTGTTGCCAAACAAGGATCCATCTCCTTGCTAATATAACCTAAAACAGTAGTTGGGAGTGTAGTGCATGAAAGACCAATTGATCCAGTTTGGTGGGACGGCCAATAGCAACGCGGAACATGACAACGTGAGAAACTGGATAGAAATGTTTTATCAGCACTACATGCCAGCCATACTCGAAGCAGGCGATCACATGTGGAGAGACGGACGGTGCCACCCTTATTTTCACCGTACGCAAAACCCCAAGTTCAAAGGCAGAGTTCTCGTTAGTTGTGTGCAGCTTGCGTAGCCTTACTTGAGCCCCTAACTCGACACGTGACATTATTCGCTTCCTGTGCAGGGTACACGACGTAGATGATTGTGGCGACATTCTCGTATTTCTTTGAAAACTGGTGACTTGTCCTGCTCAAAAACATAATTTTCTTTTCTGTATCTTCTTGGTCCATCTTTGTTGCATTACCTGCATGACCCTTCGACTATCGGCAGCAGTAAGTCCCTCTCAGGTAAGGCGTGCACCCTAGCTAAACTGTAAACCAACGTATTTTTGCCTGCTTATCTCTAGCATGCACAGCTTGGCGCTGCCAAAATGAATATTAGTGCATTTGAGGTAGGCTTATTATCACGAGAGAGGTTTAATTGGGGACATACTTTAAAGGTTTCCCTAATAAGCGAATACTACGACACAGCAAATAAATGCTTGAGCGACGGTGAAATATGAAATACAGTGTCCGAACACCATCCGATTAAGTCCGCGGCAGTATTGAGATACTTTATAAAAGTTTTTGCCTGTTGCTCTAAAAATTAGGAAATGAGAATACGATGCAGAGAAGAGACAGATTGCCCAAATGTACCTACACAAGAGACGCATATCCGGAAAATGACTAATCAGACCAAACAAATACACACAACCATTTTGAATACATATATCGTTCCAGTCCCTGTCCATTCATCGTGTACCTGAATATCAACTAAAACCTAGCCATACTTTTCCCGTGGAATTGGAATTGTAAAGCTAGCCAATTCGCTTTCGGAAACAAGAGCAGGAAAACTCAAGCCCCACAACATGACCAGAGCATCCATAGTAGCACCAGTCAAAGTCTAGACTTCAACCTTTATTTTGTCCTGAGCTACTCGGCGCAAGGTGATTATTGCGTTGCAAAGGTCAATTTGACTAGCTCAAAAAAGATTCATAGGATTTTAAGAATGTGCACAGTCATTCTATTTCCAAGGCCAGTTCATGACAGAAGTGAGGGATCTTGATATATATGGCGGGGCTTTTCTTCGAAGGGTCACACTACCTTCTGCTTATCTTCCATGTACAGAGCCTGATACCCTCGTAAACCCACCCATCATCGAGTGGTCTCCGTTAGTGTTAGATCATGTTTCTCTACATCGTAGTGTCACAGTTGATTGTGAATCTTTGGCTAGAAGGTCTATGCTGCACGTGGCTTTGTGCTTTACTTGATTGAACAGCAGAAATATGGCGTGGAAAGACATTAGATGAAGAGGTGGGCCCTCTGTTGAGGTTCATTGGCCGTACCTTGGTCACAGGAGTAGGTGCGCTGTTCGCGACGTCTGATCGGCATTCATATCAGGTCCCATAAACACATCAGAATGTTACTCCAGATCAGTCTCAGAGGTCGTCTTCGAGTGCCAGTTTCTGCAGTTGCCTTCTGTCTTGAAAATGACTTTCAAAATACCCTCAAGATAGCCTTTTGAATGCGCCCCATATCATTAAATGAGCAAATCCGCCATGTGCCCCCCATTGTGCTACCCCGTCTCACGCCATGCCTCTACTGCATTATTTATCTTTAATTGTCGACCCCACAAAATACTCTGTCAAACACACATGCCACTTCTGCTGCGTTCTTGGAACAACGGTTCCAAGCCTCCACGTGCAACATCCAAATTAATATTAACAACTCCAACGTAATACCAAAGAAGCTTAGTTTAAGCTTTCACCAACCTGCATCCGCCCCACATGCCATAGTGCGCCTGTTATGCGCTAACCCCGCACTGCACCCCAGCTTTACGGCTCTTGACTTCATCTACCGGAGTATTGACTACTTGGCGAAAACGTTCCAATCACGAAGGTTACGCACCTTCACGACTCAAGAAGTAACGAATGGGTTCTATGTGAAAGTTGGTCATACGATGCTGTAGCTCTTTGGGTGCCGTCATAGTGAGACCTTTAAGATATATTCGGATTGTACGGCCCGTTGGATATTCAGCCTAGTGACTGAAGGCTCCACCCCAAGAGTGCCTTTGATGAATTGTACCAAGAAACTTTCATAATAGCTCGTTCAAAGTTGTGCTGGCGTAGAAACAAATCATGGTCTGGGAGCATATATAAGACATGAACGTTCCACTCTACAAATCCAGTCACTACCGCTTCCAAGCGCTCAGTCTCGACGAACAATCTTTCAGCTATGTCTTTTGTTTCTGTCACCGCGGCATTCCTGGCCCTCTCCGCTCATAGCGTGTCCGGATGGGTCATTGGAACCCAACAAACAGAGACGCATCCCAAGATCACGTGGCAGCGTTGCACTGGCACAGGCGGAACGTCCTGCAGTAACGTGAATGGAGAAATCGTCATTGATGCCAACTGGCGTTGGCTCCATTCTACCGGGGGCTACACGAACTGCTACACTGGCAACGAGTGGAACAAGACCGCTTGTCCTGACAATGCAGCATGCACCAAGAACTGCGCGATTGAAGGCTCCGATTACCGTGGCACCTATGGTATCTCGACGTCTGGAAACTCCCTTAGTCTCAAGTTCATTACAAAGGGCCAGTACTCGACAAACATTGGGTCCCGTACTTATCTGATGAAGGATACAAACAACTATGAGGTAAGTCTCCCTTCACTATATCGTGAATCTAAAAGACTCTCTAACCTAGACATTTCTGCTCCTTAGATGTTCCAACTTATCGGCAACGAATTCACTTTCGATGTCGATCTCTCACAATTGCCATGCGGCTTAAATGGTGCTCTGTACTTTGTCTCTATGCCTCAGAAGGGACAGGGAACACCAGGTGCCAAATACGGAACAGGTACCTAGTATGAAGTTACAAGACGTGCACAGGTCACTTACAACCCACAGGATACTGCGATGCGCAGTGCGCACGAGACTTGAAGTACATTGACGGTCAAGCCAATGCCGAAGGCTGGACGGCTTCGTCATCCGACCCCAACGCAGGCATCGGCAAAAAGGGCGCGTGCTGGTAAGTCCATTCTCTCTTCCTAGCGGTCATAACTAACAGAACTTCAGTGCCGAGATGGACATTTGGGAGGCAAACTCCATGGCCACCGCCCTGACCCCACATTCCTGCCAGCCCGAGGGCTATTCCGTCTGCGTAGACGACACATGCGGTGGTACCTACTCGCTTGATCGCTACGCCGGTACCTGCGACGCCAACGGCTGCGACTTCAACCCCTACCGCGTTGGAGTGACGGACTTTTACGGCAGGGGCAAGACCGTCGACACCACCAAGAAGATGACAGTCGTAACGCAGTTCCTGGGCTCTGGTAATAAACTCACGGAACTCAAGCGCTTCTACGTACAAAACGGTAAAGTCTTTGCTAACCCCGAGCCTACTGTTCCCGGCATGGTGAGTCGTTACATCCGAAAGAGAAGATGTATCAGGCTGATAGATGAATAGAAAGGCAACTCAATCACCCAGCAGTGGTGTGACACACAGAAGGAAGTGTTCCAAGAAGAAATCTATCCCTTCAACAAATTTGGCGGCATGGACTCGATGGGTAAGGGTATGGCGTTGGGCATGGTCCTCGTCATGTCGCTTTGGGATGACCACTACGCCAATATGCTTTGGCTCGATGGCAAATACCCCGTCGATGCGGATCCAGCGAAGCCAGGTGTGGCGCGCGGCGCATGCGAAGCCGGCAGCGGTGTGCCTGCTGATGTGGAAGCCAACAGTCCTAATGCTCAGGTTGTATTTTCTAACATCAAGTTTGGGCCGATTGGAAGTACATTTGCGCAGCCTAAGTAAGGGTCGAAAAAGAAAGGGGATTTAGGAGGTGGCGGAAAAGCAGCCACGTAGGTGCTTTCTACGGTGGCGCTGGAAGTTGCTGGTGTACGTATGCAAGTCTGGTCATGCCACCACCATTCTCTCGTTTGTGGCTCAGCTGGATTTCCCACGTTGTTGGGGTCACGTTCGCTTACATTCTCTCTTTCTGATTTGTGATTCGTTAAGGAGGATGAATTGCTGGCAGTATTAAAATCATCATTCTAGGCCACATGGCAAGTGACGCATCATGTTTCATGCGCTGTTCGAAAGTCGTTTGCTGCCTTATTCCTCTAACACATTTCCTTATACCCTCCCGGCTGCGTTATATCTGCGCTTGAACCGACATGAACAACACATATCTCCAACTCAACACAGTCGCCCTGACCCAACCCACTCACGCCTCCATCTATTATAAGCGATATCTCGCCCATAAACTTTGGAATCCAGCGCCCCAGATCCTACAACTCCACATACACACACACGTACCGACATCGCCCCCGAACATCGATTTACCTAACCAATACCACTCACTACATACTTCCGCAATGCTTGAAAACCACACACCCGACGCAGATCGCTGCTGGCTGCCTTGTCCAGGCGACGACCTGGAAGAAGATCAGTGTGACTGCTGTTCTTGCAGTGGGCACCGATGAGATACGGGAATGGAGATGTGTGAAGTTTTGTTCCAGAGTATCTTGAACTCTAGGATATATTGTTTAAAAATAGAGCAATCAATGTGGATAGATTATGCATGTTCCCACAATGTTTCACTATTGGCCTGCATATCTGAGTCTGCTCGTGATAGCCACAACTGCCCATTAATCATGATTCTGGAACTTCATCAGCCCATGGAATACTCGACTGCGCGCCTTCTCTTTGCACAGTCATCGAAGCAGCTCTATTCGCCTGCGCGATGGCAGCATCAAGGTTGAAGTCTGCACCCTTTGCCATGACCTTCCAGCGAGCTACAGCAACGGTATAAGCACCCGTAAACGTGTCGCCAGCAGCCGTAGTGTCAACAACTTGGACCTTGCGTGCTGGAACAATGACACCTTGCTGAGACGAAGCCTGTTGTTTCGCTGTTTTGTAAAAGACACCCTGTGACATCCCGTAAGTAAGAAGCTCTCCATCAATTCTCAAAGACACGAGAAAAAAAACTTACCTCTCCCCCAAGAGTGATAATCACATTCTTCACACCCCTCGCAATGAAAATCCCAGCAACCTCATCCCAATTCTCCGGCTTCTCAATCCCACTCAAAATCGCAGCCTCCGTCTCATTAACAATGAGATGCCCCAGCCCCTGATACGCCTCCATCGGCAACGGAATCGCAGGCGCAGGATTAATAATAGTCTCCACCCCCTTCTTGCGTGCTACAGCCATATTATGCAGCACAACCTGCAACGGCAATTCGAGCTGGAATAAGGCAACACTCGCATCGTCATCCACCAAATCTTTAACAGGCACATCCCCATTGGCACCAGAGTTAAACATGATACGATTCTCTCCGGAGCCCGTCTCAACTACAATGACAGCTACACCCGTCTTCTTTCCGGGCAGAATCTCCACTTTGTCGGTGTTGAGACCGTCGTCTCGCAGTGCTTTTAAGAACGACTGGTGGAATTCATCTTGGCCGACTGCACCAACCATGCGCACCTCGACGTCCGAGGCTTGCGCAGCGGTGACTTGGGCTTTTGTGCGTGAGAGACGGGCGCAGGCGACGGCTTGATTGGCGCCTTTGCCGCCCCAGCCGATGTTGAAGGATTCGCTGGCGAGGGTTTCGCCTGCGACGGGGACGCGGTGGGTGCGTGTGACGAGGTCGATGTTGAGAGAGCCGATTACAGAGATTACGGCTTGTGTACGAGACATTGTTGCGAATGGTCAGCTGTTGATCTGCAATTGGGCGTTTTTATGGTTGGTTGGTGATGGCGATGACGTTGGTAGGATGTGGTGAGGCGCTTCGGGCCGCTTGTGGATGGCGCTATTTTAGGTAGGCTAGGCGAGCCCATGGGGAACTGAACTTCGTGTTTAGGTTTACCATTGCATCAGGACACGTTGAATACATGTGGAGAATGTGAATTCACTTTGAAAAGTGTTGACACGGTAGGAATTGAACGTGGAATCATATGGTATCTCATTGCTGGCGTTGTAGTAGTTCACCCAAGAGTTACTTGCTGCGCTTGTAGATCTTTTGGAGGAAAATCTCAAAGACGTCCTTCTTCAGGCCCTCGCTCTCATCAACCTGGGCGATCTTGGCCCTCAGATCGGCAACGCGCTCCTCCTCCCATTGCTCATAAAACTCCTTGAGCTTAAGCTCGTGGTACAGCTCCTTGACCTTGGCCTCCTTCTGAGAATCCTTCTGGCCATAGTTCTCATCGAGCAGCTTCCGTTGCTCGGGATTGGCCTTCTTCAAGGCCTGGTTGATGAGCCATGAACATTTGTTGTCCATGATGTCGGTTCCAATCTTGCCAAGGACCGAAGGGTCAGCGAAGGCATCGAGGTAGTCATCTTGAGCTTGGAAGTACTCGCCCATAGGGACAAGAATGTCTTCGGCGGTTTTCAGGTTCTTTGGTGTGGCAGCGCCAGAGTAGTAGAGAGCCAGGGCAACAGGCAGGTAGAAGGAGTAGTAAGCAGTTTTGTAAATGACAATGAAGGTGAACTTGTCGAGGCTAAAGTTGTCGAGGTTGACATCATCCTCTGGAGCAGTGAGGAGATCGCAAAGCTGACCACACTCGGTCTGGAAGGTGACCTCGTGGAACAGCTCGACAATGTCGACGTAGCTCTTCTCTTCTCGGAAGTGCTTCTTGAGCAGTACGTAAATGGAAGACTCGAGCATGAAAGCATCGTTGATGGCAATCATGCCAACCTTGGGCGCGAGGTACCAGCAAGGGCTTCCACGACGCGTCTTGGAAGAGTCCATAATGTCATCAGAGACGAGGAAAAAGGCTTGAAGAAGTTCAATCATCCATCCCAGAAGAGCGGCGCGGAAGTACTCTTCAGAAGAGGGATCGAGCGTCTTGCCCTGGAGGATGGACGTAGTGTCAATGACAGACATTCCCCGGTTGCATTTTCCACCGACTGTGTTGTAGTCGAGCGACTGTTTGGTTTGGCGTGGTGAGCATCATGGACCCTGAAGATGTTCGCTGTCTAGTGGGGCAAGACGTACTTTTGTGAACCAATCAAGAGGCTGCTGGGGCAGCTTGTATCGTTTGCAGTGGTCCTGCAGGTCCGCGACAATGCGTGGCCATACGCTCTCAAACTCGTTTATTGTGGTCGGCATCTTGATGGTAGAAGGTGGCTTACGGTTCAAGATGGGGAGGGGCAGCAGTAAATGTTGATGGAGGCGGTGTCTACTTGTAGTCTGGAGAGTCTGCCGGCAAAAGGTTAAACCGGGCAATTGGTTGCTGCCCCACCGCGACGTACCCTAGACAGGCAGCTCAACAACAACGCGTCCATCGGTCACCGAAACTCTGCCTAGTGACTGTAATCACCGCGTTGTATATAGAAGAATTGGGTCCAAGTTAGCGATACCCTGTTTTCGCCTTGGTTCGTCATGGGCACCTTATCGCAGGCTGACGAGGCCCAGCTCAAGGCCCAGCTCCAGGACGCCGTCATTAGCTGCACCGAGCGCTGCCTCTATCACTCGGCCAAATGGTGCGTACTGGCCTTGGGTGATGTCTGGCGGGCGCGTGTATACTGATGTTGACAAGGGCTGCAGAACTGCTCGACTCTCTCCCATCGCCTGACGACGATGATGGCTCAGACACGGATGTCGACTCGCCCATGTCTGACGCGCACCCGCCACCAACACCAGCACCTGTGCCCAAAGACGCTACTGAAGCCCGCCTAGAAGCGCGTGAGGCGCACAGGTTCCTCCTTGCAAAAACATACTTTGACTGTCGCGAATATGATCGATGTGCCGCCGTCTTTCTCCCGGGACCCTTGCCTAAGGGCGCGTCGCATCCTTCGTCGACCCCAACGTCAAAGTCCAAGTCGGCCAAGGGAAAGGCTACCATGTTTACGCCAACAAAGGGAAAGCTGTCCAATGATACAGTCAAGGGCATCAGCCAGAAGTCGCTCTTCCTGGCCCTGTACGCCAAGTACATTGCGGGTGAGAAGCGCATGAACGAGGATAGCGAGATGATATTGGGTCCCCAAGATGGAGGCGTCACCATGAACAAAGAGTTACCAGTTGTTTCAGCTGTCCTGGACGAGTGGTTCAGAGATCTCCCCAGCAGCGGGCGACAACCGCAAGGCTGGCTCGAGTATCTGTATGGCATGGTGCTGGCCAAAGGAAAGAACGAGCAGCTCGCCATTGACTATCTGGTCAAGAGTCTTCATCAATACACGTACAATTGGGGGGCATGGCAAGAGTTGCAGGCACTGCTCAGTACTACCGAAGATCTCAACCGAATCGTCGCGCGTCTACCGCAAAATCTCATGACCTTCATCTTCCATGTCACATCTTCGCAGGAGCTATACGTCGTCAGTGAGCAGATACACTCGTCGCTGTCGCAGATTCTTACCATTTTTCCCACCTCGGCCTTTCTCAAGACTCAACGCGCTCTACTCCACTATCACAACAAGGACTTTGATGATGCCGAACAGATCTTCTCTGACCTCCTCATCTCCGATCCCCACAGAGTGGACCATTTAGACAACTACTCCAACATACTCTATGTCATGGGTATGCGACCCAAACTTGCATTCTTAGCGCAGCTAGCCACTTCCACGGACAAGTTTCGTCCAGAAACGTGTTGTGTGGTGGGCAACTACTACTCACTCAAATCTGAGCATGAAAAGGCCGTCATGTACTTTCGAAGAGCTCTGACACTCGATCGCACCTTTTTGTCAGCATGGACATTGATGGGCCACGAGTTCGTTGAGATGAAGAACACCCATGCCGCCATTGAGTCGTACCGGCGGGCTGTCGATGTCAACCGCAAAGACTATCGTGCATGGTACGGTTTGGGACAAACGTACGAAGTGCTGGAAATGCATTCGTATGCGCTCTTTTACCACCAACGCGCCGCTGCGTTACGGCCGTACGATCCAAAGCTCTGGATGGCTGTTGGACAATGTTTTGGCAAAGTCGGCAAGGTCATGAATGGAATACGGTCCTACAAGCGTGCATTGGTCGCTGGTTCCTACTATGATGCAGGCGTCGGTACATCGTTTGATAGTGGCGAAGTCTCTGGACTTGCCGGAGGCGTCTTGGATCCCGATGTGCTATACCAGATTGCCCTCCTGTACGAGCGCATGAATAACATGAACGAGTGCGCAGCATATATGGAACTTGTCCTTGCGCAGGAGGAAGGCCCCGACTTTGAAGAAGCCGGAATGGAGGGCGCAGGCGGTGTTGGTGTAACTGCTACGACAAGCAAGGCTAGGCTGTGGCTCGCACGTTGGGAGTATATGCGTGGCATGTACCAAAGGGCAATGGAGCTTGCAAACGAGCTTTGCCAAGACGGCGTGGAAGTCGAGGATGCAAAAGCACTTGTACGAGACATCAGAGCACGCATGGGACGAGCAGGGGACGAAGAAGAAGCAGATTGAAAAGCATCTAGTGTGTAGGGATTAACTGAGCATTTTCAGGCGTACAGGTATGATACCCAAGCAAAAAAATGCCATTTCTTGGACTTTTATCTCAATGCTCTGACACATTACTCTCACTTCGGTATTGAACTTTGCAAAACGTGTGGTTTGTTGACATAACAGGGAAAACGACATTTCCTGAAAATAGACCTGCATGCAGCGTTGGCGGTACATACAACTGCAGGCCTTGGAAATAGATGGTACTGAGACATGATTGAGTTCTATCTGTCTGATCCGCTATTACCTCACTGTCTGTGAGGGATGTACTCTGCAGATATTACGTAGCTCTAGAAAAAAAGCACATCAAAAGACTTACGTGGAAACTTTTTATATGGCCCGCACTCAATTAGTGAAAAAGCCCCAACAGTCTTTTGGCATATTGACAGGTCAAGAGTTCCGACTAACTGTAACGTCTTCAGCCTTAAGTGCCGTATCCTATCAGACCCCTTATGCCTCGTTCCTCTATACTAAGAGAGCATAAAAATTACTGAACTGCCTCTACTTCATCACTCTTATGATAGTGTCGGCTCTCCATTGTAAACCCTATCTAGATACGATAACTTAGATACGCCAGCGCAGATACAACAGCGCATACATCTGAACCTTGGATCGATAGCTGTCAGCAAGGATATACGTCATGTGTGCAGTATGTCAGATTAAAAGCTTACAGACTACTCCAGACTGTTCTCTACTTTTAACCAGTAAGACATGGGTCCGATCATCACCAGAATTACATCTCTCGGGCCAATCATCGTTTTCCTCTATGTAGCAATTCTTAGAATCAATGCAGGCACTCCAGAACCAAGGGAAAAGGCTCACTGTACTAAGACTGAGTGAGTAAATTTGCCCACTAAAACCCTATTAACCGCCAATTACCTACTAGTCATGCATAATACACCCTGCAGTATGATGTACATCTAGACGTACAGTATACACATATAAGCACCACCTCGAAAAAGCAACCCCTAGCCGCTCCGACAAAGAAAAGCAAATACTCCGGCTCAAAGGAAGCGGGCAAAGCCGTGCCCATATTCCCTTTCCAGCACCAGCGTCAAAAGCCCAGCCCCACAACTGCAGAGAATTCCCCAGGCCGGATGTATCCTCCGACGATGAGAAAGGGCTTCCACTCTCTCCCTTTTCTACCTATGGAAAACGGCATTCTAAATCAAATTACTATGTATGTAATTCTCGCACTCTCATTTTACTATAACTAGTAGTGGTAGTAGTAGTAGTCTCTATCAAAAATCGCTTCCACGAAAATAAGTATCTCTCGGGATGCCGAACCCATCCCCGGTCTCCACCTTGGCGCCAACGTGTTGCTAACGGCCCGTCCCTACGAAACAAGGATCAGTATGCACATGCGGATGCGGGTGTGGAAGGGGGAAATGCGGCGTGCTAGTGTGCTGGCTGCGGGGTAGAATGATTGCTTTTTTCTCTTGTTTTGCTAAGGTGGAGGTAAGATATTTGCGTACGTAGTAGAACAACAACTACTTTTTGAGGGCTGAAGACTGAGGAGTTGATCAGGCTATTTTATTGGACTATCGAACGGTTGGGTACTTTTGGAGTGTAGTGAGTATATATGGGGGTTTGGATTGTAGTGTTGGAGAACAGATTCCGTACAAACGGGTAAGCGGTAACGTGCGTACTTAGTCGACGCAAGGTTTCTTTTGAATCAATAATGTGCCCTGCGTACGCCACACTGTGAGCTTCTTTGTTTTTCGAGATCATGTGTATGTTTGTGAGGCGAGGAATAGATGGGAAGTGTGGTTACACAAGCAATGGCTGGCTGACCTTTTGTTCGCTTACATGCAGTACTGGTACGAATGTGTTTTTGCTGGATTCACCAGAAGGGAGTTTTAGTCAATCGGATCATTTGCACTAAGCGTGGTACATGTATATGACGTTATCGATGAGGGTCCAATATGCATGTCATATTGTTGTTTGGTAAGGGTCAATCAACGGTACAGAAAAGTGTGGAGTTGGCTGCTTGTCTGGTACAGTGGAGGATAGGGTTTGTAAGTTCCTTTCTTGTCTGCTGCTAGATGTATGAACTGCCAAGATCTTCTGAATTGAAGCAAAAAACACTATTTGCTATGTGGTCCGGATGACTTGACCGATGAGATCAACACCAAGATCAACTTGCTGCCTTCTCTCCGGGCAGTAGGCCCGGATACAGTTCCCAGATGTGTAACAAGCAGCCACACAGGTCATCCACCACAAAACCTAGACCGGCATGATGCAGACGTACCATCTAGCAATCGACCGAGTCTTTTCACCGCCTCTTGTCATGATTGCCGGAACGATATGGTCGTGGTGGAGACTGTAGAGATGGACATTGCATATCCCGTATTTGTTGATTTTGAAGTTACCGATGACGACTAGAGGCAGAATAAAAAAAGACACCATACATGCCTCGTAGAGAGTGAAAGCAACATAAATACTCGCCGTGTAGTCACTGTAAAGAGACACAAACAACATCTCCAACCCTCCCATCATCACTGCCAACCCACTCTTCTCCTGATACATTCAAGTCAGTTTCGCCCCTCAGTTCCCCACACCTTTCTAATCCTGACATGACCAGATCACAAACAACAACCAACAATGGGTTCTATGCCAATCCCCATGCGCTCCTGGATCTCAATCGAGTCCTGGGGCCCCGACCGCCTCGACCTCGTCGGCATCGGCACAGACAACCAAATGTACCGCAAGCAATTCGACCGGGGCCAGGACGGATGGAAGCCCTCTCTCGGTGGCGCATGGGAGCCACTTGAAGGCAAATTCATGCAGATCCCCGGCACTATCTCCTGGAGCCACGGCCGTCTCGACATCTTCGGCATCGGTTTGGACAAACATTTGTACCGCAAGACGTGGGGCAATCACCGCAAGACGGGTGGAAACTGGATCAACAACCAGTGGCAGCGTACCGACGGTGAGCTCAAGAGCCAGCCTGTACCTGTATCTTGGGGCAATGGACGCATTGATATCTTTGCCATTGGCATGGACGATCAGATGTACCGCAAGGTTTATGGCGGCAAGTGGGAGTCAGATGGCTGGGAGCCACTGACGGGCAAGTTCAAGAGCCCCCCAGCAGCCGTCTCGTGGGGTAGCGACAGACTTGATGTTTTCGGTATCGGAATGGACAACCAGATGTACCACCGTGCGTTTGAGAACAATGCGTGGACTACGCCTGGCTGGACCGGGATGACTGGTGCTTTCAAGAGCCCGCCGGCTGTTGTCTCGCGGGCGCCTGGCAGGCTGGATGTCTTTGGCATTGGCATGGATGACCAGATGTACCACAAGGCGTTCGACAAGGGTAAGTGGTTGACCAGCAACTGGCAGGGAATAGGTGGCAAGTTCAAGAGCACCCCCTCGGTTGTTTCATGTGACCAGGGACGCCTCGATGTTTTTGGCATCGGCCTGGACGACCAGATGTACAATAAGTCATTCAACGACGACAAATGGCTGGGTGACTGGAAGGGAATGACGGGCAAGTTCAAGAGTGCTCCAGCTGCCGTCTCGTGGGGCAAGGGACGTATCGATGTATTCGGTATTGGACTCGACGATGCGGTGTGGCAGCAGTACTACACTGACGGCAAGTGGTCTGGCAAGTTTGTAAGTTTGGGCGGAAAGTTCAAGACTTTCTAGATGGGTTTCATCTGGCATATGCAACTTTATCCTTACTAGAGGATTCACGATTTTAGCATAGGGCTCTTTCTTGTCCACACTACAAGAATGCTGATATCAATGAAATACATGACTTTATCCCCAACTCCACCCTACTACCTCTTCCCTCCATCCAGCACCCAAACCGTCGGCCCATAATCCCTCTCCACCCCCGTCTCCCAATCAACCCCCCACCTCCTCCCCTTTTCTTCTTCTTCTTCTTCTTCTTCTTCCCCCTCCTCTCCTTTCCCAAAAACCCGATACGTCCTCACCTCCGCAAGCCCAAACCGCCTCCCCCCCACCAAATACCCCTTAAACCCCCTATGCGTAACCAAAAAAACATTCCCATACCCCTCCTCCTCCATTAACACCTTGACCCGTCTCCTCACTCTCTCCGCCCTCGCCACAGCCTCATCCTCACTCTCCCCCTCATAATCCCACTCCTCGCGACAACGCGAAAAGTCGAGTTGCGGGAATGTCGCTTCGAGATGGCTGCGTGGCGAACCCTGGTTACATGGACTGGTAGAGTGGGTTTCGCGGAGGTCAGGCCATATGTGTGCGGGGATGGATGGTGTAGGGGAGGAGAGAAAGGGAAACATGTTCAAGGCTGTTTGGATGGTGCGGGTTAAGGGGGAGATGAGGATAAGATCGGGGTGGGCGGGGAGGTGCTTGTGTTTTGTGGTGTAGTGTCCGGATTTTGTCAAGGGAGGGTCACGGTGGGGGTAGGCGGGGTGCGTGTTGTGGAGGGCTTCGCCGTGGCGGACTATGTGGATTAGTGGGGGCATAATGGTGATTTTGGGAGATTCGATGGGGGCGGTGTGTAGGTTATGTTGGGTGGAAGGTTGGATCTGGATAGACATGCTGATGAATGCTCAAGTCAGTGATGACGTAGTGCTTGTGGGGATCTATTACCTTTCAAAACTTTGTGCATCTTTGGGTAGTTAGTTGTTCTATTCATCGTAGTATGCACAACGCACAAAAGTGCATGTCAGTGCTCATAACAACATGTGATTGTTAGAAAGATAGTATGCAAGCAACGACACAATCATAGTGGAAAGATGTACATGTAAAACAAGTAAAAAGAATCCATCGTGTATGAGTGCTAGCCTCTATACTCTGCGGAATAATGAAAAAAAGTACCCAATTGTACACATATAAACATGATCCATGATCTCTGAATGATCTCAACCAGTGTAATAAAAAAACAAGTCCTATATATGAATTCTCCGATCATACCCCCAAAACGCCAGGTGATATGCAATACAAAAGGCCTCAACAATGCCAATAAAGCCACTGGAAAGAATAACATCTTTCTATCGCAACATATAACTCAAATCCGGTAACCCGGCCAGTATTTCTCTAATCGTTCTCTCTTCCTCGTTCTTCCGCCGTTGGGCGGAGTTGGTAGCGCCCGTGAGAGGCTGGATGGCCGGCGGTGTCACAACGCGCGGCGGTGATAACCGAGTAAATGTCTTGGCTGAAGATGCAGCGCTGTTTGGTCGTGGTGGAGGAGTCTGGAAGACAGAAAAAGGATCTCCAGGCTCATGTTTTGCTTTTGGTTGTGCAATCGCTGTTGTTGGAGCTGATTCAAAGATTGAGAAATCCGCGTCTGCCCATGAATCAACTATCGGCTCGGGCTTCATTGGAGCTCGAGGCGGAGTCATAGGTTGAACAGGCTCCGACTCTAAAGTGCTGGTCTCGAACACAGAAAAGTCATCCACCATACTCTCTGCTGAAGGCTCAAGATCCTTAGTCGTAACATCAGATGTCTTTTCCACTTCGCGTACTAGCGTCGCCTCCCGTGCTTTACGTGGAGGAGTTGCCCGTAATGGCACTGATAGCGCCTCGGGCTTGGACTTTTCGGGTGTAGAAGCGACAGACCGCTTGACCGGCTTCAAGATCACAGGTCCAATGGGGCCATGTTCAGCACCAAACGGAACAAAGCTCTTTCGTCCAAATACGGCAGAGGTGGGCGATATTGTACTCTTCAGGCGAACAATAGAAGCGGCGTGCATGGCGTCGGCTGATGAATCTTCAAGTGGCGAATTTTCAGGGGCTGAATCCAAAGTTGACACAGTATTATCAGGAGTGGCGGATATAGAGTTCGGAAAGGCTGAAACGGGGGGAAACGCGGTGGGACTTGATATCATCTCACCCCAATCATCGTCTTCGTCATCGGGGACATTGGTGCTTTGTTTTGGAACAGCGTTGTTTGTGTCGAGAGTGCTGGTGTCTCCCCATGAGCTTGCTGACGTTGTGGTCGGAGGTGGAAGTAGTATTGTGTTCGCGACATTGGGTGTTTCAGGGGAAATAACCGTTGACCCTGGTCTTTCTCCAACACCATGCGCAAGATCCATTGAGACAGGATGGGAGTCTTGCGTTCGCTCATTTTGTATAGCAGTGGGCTTGGACGTAGGAAGTGAGACTACCGAGCTCAGACTTGAGTTGTCTTGTTTCCAAGGGTTTCTTGTGGATGTGGGAGAAGCCCAGTTGAATGCAGCTGCCGTGTTTGTAGCCATTGGTGGAAGGCTTTGCCTCATTGGTGCGTTTATGCGCTCAGTAGGGACTGACGTCTTCGTACGCTGGTGACCCTTGGGTATCCTGGGTTCGACTGGTGCTGGGGTGTCCCAGTAAAATGAAGCCCGGGCACCGGGTCCTGTGCCTGACATGCGGTCTTCGCGCGCCCACCTAGCTACAGTCTTGTGAACCTCAGACCTGACTTGAGAGCCCGGCCATGTAACTCGAACGTAGCTGTCATCGCTGTTGCCGCTATTGAACTCCTTCATAGTTTGCTTGCGTGTGAGTCGATACCAGGCCTTGCGCCCCGAGGTTGAATATATCGGGTTCTCCGGAGCTTCATCCAGTTCCGCTTCATTTTTCTTTGAAGGGAATAGTTCATCAAGAAGAGCAGCATCAAGCTGATATCTTCCGATATGAGATTGTGCGGCGGTGGTTATTGGCGGGGATGCTGGTGTCGGCTCAGTGCGTGACGATGTAGAGTTTCTGGGCTCGTCTTCCTTGGAGTCACCTGTTACGTCTTCAGCGGCATCACTTCGATCCTGAGGACTTTCAGTCAGGAGCGTGTCTGCTGTAGAAGTTCCGTATTCCTCCTCAGTACTATCGCTGTCCGAACTTGAGCCATGGCCCTCTTCCTCATTCTCCTTCTTGTCAACATTTCCGTGGCCTTCTTTTGACTCTACGTCCTCTATAGTGCGCTTTGCAGTAGCCTCCTCGTCTTCAAGCGATGTCCGAGAGGATTCGACCGGCGCTTCATGGCGGCTGATCTCGGATTGCGATGTAGATGGTCGCGCGGAGTCGGAGTCGTCAGGTTGCGACCGGGTCGCAGCATCTTTCGCGTTTCGTTCTGGATCTGCGTCTGGATCTGCGTCTGCGTCTGCCTGAATGGTGGTCGATGTTTCTGACGTGTCCGAAGTGCCGTTATCGAGGTCAGAAGATTCTCCATTTTTTCCTGCCCATGTTTCCTCGGTATTCGGTATGGTATCTTTGACTCCCTCGTCTACGCCCCAGTGTAAAGTATCTTCAGCGACGTTGTGGTTTCTCAAGGGGCTCGGGCTAGGTAGCCGAGTGTCTACATGGGCGATGCTGGGAGCACCGATTCCAGTCGACGCACTCCAGTCGCCAAAACTCTCATCTTCGTTCCCCCAGCCTGCATCGTCAAGGAACCCATTCAATAGCACTGGGGCAGGCGCAAGTGTTGGTGGTGGAGGTGAAATCACCGCGTTCTTGGTCGGGGACTTTTGTTGCTCGACATTACTATCTGCCCAAGGGTCACCCCAATGATCCATTGTCGCGTTACCGCGTCAAGCGTCATAGTGAATTGCTTCTGCTAAAGAAGCATCACCGGGCTCCGGGATTCGTGCGTGTGTGGCGTTGGGGTAGGCGGTTGCGAAGGATCTAGGGCCAGCTTACCGCAGAGAGGTACCTACTTGCACTTGCGCGGTGCTGCCAAGCCGGGAGCCGGCCAGCCCGCGGCCGGCCAACACCATGCACGTTTCGTTGCGCCTCGGAAGTGAGGCATTTGCATTTCACAACACTAGTATCATAAGCCAATTTTATGGGTCCCAAATGTATTGGATTCTATCGCCAACTACAACAAGACTTGTTGCTATGATGTAATTCCTTCGCCCTGTCTTCGGGAAGCCAGGATCAAAAATAACCCGTCTTACTGCATTCCCGCATGTCGTGACAACGTGCCCCCGTCTTGCTTTTCCTTCTGTCTCATCCCAATAGCATATCATTTTCTTCTCAGATCCTGCAATTTCCGACATGTTGTATTTGGAAGAAGGTTTACTGCGTTCTAGGTCGGCAGGTGAAGGCAAATGCAAGACTGTGACTGGGTCCCAGCAGTTGCCCGCGTACTAGCAAATAGCAAACTCGGTCAGATTATTAAAGCCGACCATCCTAGCATTTGATCCACTGCGGGTCCGTCAAAGATCTTTGTAGATCTTATTGACCGTGCGCTGTCTAACTTCTATCGCGCTCACGTTAGACAGTTTGCTAGAAGAGAACGGACAAAGTGTAAATGAATGCGGCACCCGCCAATGGAATCGGAAGTGAGGACACGTGATACGCGAGAGTCGCTGAAATGCCCGATGTTCGAGACGCAAACATGTAGAGACCGACCAAAAACGCCAAGAGACCATGCAACTGGAAAGGAAAGAAGAAAAAAAAAATTCAAAGACACTCTGAGACGGTTGCTCCGAGATCCGCCTTATCGGAAACAATGAAGTCGTAAGTCAAGGTGACATCTGTTATCGTACAGACTCAATGATGGAAATATCGTCGACCGCATCCTCGTCAGCATCGTCATGAAGGACTTTCTTGAGGCCATTATCAATGGTAACGGAGCCAATCTCCTCCTTGGGAACCCAAAGCAGCTGGATCGCGCCAATGATAGCTATGGCAGCAAGACTGAACCAAGCTGCTGCTGAGCCTCCGAGAGAGTAGATGAGTCCAATCAATGGACAGGAAATAGTTCTTGCCAGGCAGCATGCAGACATGGCGAGGCCGTTGACGCGACCTAGGACTAGTGGGGATGGGATGGCGTTCTTCATCAGAATCAGAGCGCATGGGAAAACCACGATTCCGAAAAAGGCTTGCAAGAAGAGTACAAAGTAGACACCGGTAGTCTCGAATATGGGCGGAAAGGCGGTGATAAACGGAACAAATAGGTACGTAATGGGGTATAAGACGATCATCCAGATGAAGGAATTCCAGACTCCAGCCCACTCTACAAAGATGGGGAATATGAAGCCCTGAACAAAGAGCGTGATGAAACCATTGACAGTCAGAAAGGTGCCTACGTCAGGAATGTCCTGGCCGAGACCGCCGTGAAAGTCGAGACCTCTGTGGCTGTGGTCGTCTAGGACCCAGACTGGAAGGATTGAGAAGAAGGCCATTTGGTGGAAGGCGAGAATGGACATTGCGAGGATGACCATGACGACGGTTTTGTTAAAAGTCCGACGAGGCTTGGGGGTGGGACCGCCGCGAATAGGGAGCACATCTTGTTGGATCTTGATCGAATGCATGGTTCCAAAGGATGAACGGCGGATATCAAAGCGCTGGTCAAAGGGCATGGGCATACCTTCCTCCATGAACGAGGCTCGCTTGCGGATATGGCGAATGCTGCCTGAAACGGAGATTGAAGCCAAGCGATCGCGGGTAAAGCTGGCAATGGAGCCACGGTGGCGCGTAGATCCAGCGGTTGAGCCGCGAGGGTCGCGGCCAAGATGTTGGTGGTTTGGAGGTGGTGGTAGAAGGCGGCTCCTCTCGTCGACAGGAGTTTCGTTGATGGTGGCCATATGGTCAACGTGGTCGTGGTAGTCGGCAATTCCGTTTTCTCCCTCTGGCTTCTCCTCGCGAACAAGAGTTTCCTCTAGGAAAAGCATACCCTGAAGAATGGCGAGCAGGATTCCAACGGCGGCAACAAGGTTAGGCAGTAAATAGGGATAGCGTCCAAAGAGGCCGTCCTTGTCGAAAGTGTTTGGGTACTGTCGTGCAGGCTGGGCGAGGAAACCACCCATTGCCGAACCAATGATGCCGCCCAAAGTCCAGACAAAGGGCTGGGTCGCATATGCGCGCGCTGTAGTAGGTTAGCTGAATATTGGCGACAGAAATGGTGCAGGACAACTTACGCTCATGGGCTGGGTTCTTGACCATTTCCGCCACCATGGTCTGCATGATTGCGACATTGCCGTTCAGTGCGCCGCCGACGAAGCGGGCAAGCAAGGCGACCCAGTAAGTGGGGGCAAGGCCAAAGACCAGACTTGAGAGGGCGACGCCCAGGAGGCCGCTGAGAGCAATGGGTTTCCGGCCATAGCGGTCAGAAACCATACCCCACAACGGGGCAGTCATTGCTTCTGCGATGGCGTAGGCCGAGACGAGCAGGCCAGCGTAAAAAGAACTATCGCGGTGCGACATGCCGAGATCCTCAACCATCCTGGGAGAGTAGGCGAGGATAGAATTGAAAGCGAGAGGCTCGGAGAATCGACATATTCCTGTGGTGCCGGGGTGAGCAAAGGCGTTGGGGGCTGTGACGTTGGGATATAATTTGGACTTACCGATGATGATGAGCTGCTTTGTGGGAAACGGGGCGTCCTTTGGGTCTGGAGGCATGATTGCGGTCGATTAAGAATTAGAGGATTTGGGAAGGGAGGAGCGAGGACGAGCAGAGTCGCCTCTTGTTGCAAAACAGACGGAAATCAAGGATTTACGGGCAGAGAAAGGCAAGATGAGCATGGAGCTTATCACGGCGCGCTAGAGAGAAGGTGGGAGCAAGCACGGGCCGATGATTCCCCTCAGTGAGTGACATGCACCGTGCCCACCCACCCCCGACTAGTCTCTGGCGCATTTGCATTCCACGACCACCATGGACAATGGCGCTGCAGCCTCGCCGTTGTGCGTGCAGCTGGTGGAGGGGTTAACATGCGGGGTGTGCTTGCGCGTACTTGATTGTATACATGGGATCACATGTCGAGCATATGTGTATACGTACTAGATGTCTATATATCTAAGTATATATTTCTGTCGCCGACGACATAATGATGATGATGATGATAATGGGGCCGTTCGCAGCTGTCTCTCTGTCTCGCTCCCACTCGCAGTCGACTAGGCCGCATGTTGCTGTGGCCCCAAACACGCAGACGGGTCGCCCCTGCCGGGTTTGGTGCATGCGTCATGAGCGACTATTACTCGCTGCCAAGCGGCGATGCAGTTCATCGAGGGCAGACCAACCCTGGCACCCCAGGCTGGACTGTCCATGTGCCTACCTACTGCCTGCTCACCGTATTTTGCCATCATCTGCCATTGTTGCCGCACCATCCCATCCCATCCCATCCTATCCTCTGCTTGGTATTACACGGTTGCCGCGCTTCAATTCCTACTATCCTGCTATCTACTAGCTTCTGCCCTTGCTTTATCTCCCTCATCCCAAGGCCTGGCCCGCCCCAACCACCATGCCATCAGCTCTTCGGAATGCCCTTGTAGGAAGGTCGTGGGTTCGTATAGAAAATCTGTTGAGTAACATGTCACGCATATCACGATCCCACGTTACCCGGTGGCGTCGCCAGCCATCACGAGGCCTCCACGCTGCTCATGCTTGTCGTCTCTGTATAACTCTGCGCGCCAATGGCTGCCATCAGAGTCCGCATGCTTTGTCCGTGGCCTGCTGCACTCGCCCTCTCCCTCTCCCACCACACACCAAACACCAATCGCCTCGCCTCGTCCAGCTACCCCGCCAAGCATTCCCATTTACACAGACCGTTTTCCATAGTCAGCGTGACAGGCCGCTAATTACTCCAACCCCCCAAATTGCCCCAATCACGGCTCTTGTATGTCCTTCACCCACTCCACCACCACCAACATACTTGTGCCTGTCGCCTCCCATTTCCTCACGTGATATCGCGTTACGTCCAAGCTCGTTGCACGTTTACCATGCAACAAACACCTACGTCAACCATCTTTTCTTCTTCTTAGCCCCCTTTACCTGCCCGTCCGCCCGCCCCGTGCCTGGCTTGGCCTTCTCCACCACATGCACCAAGTCTGCCTCAAAGCGGGCGGAACAGCGATCTCACCAGCCTCGCCTATCGCACCACTCTTCCCCCTTCCGCGGCTTCTGCTTCTATCCCCCCGCGCACAAGAACAAACTGTAACCAACCATCGTCCCTTTTTTGCATTCCTGCGCGTGTACATACTCCTTGTTCCTGGCGCTAGTCGCCCGTTAGTTACATACATAGTTCAATGCTGTGTCTTTTTATTTCTTTCTTTCCGCCATGATTCAAGAACACGACATTTTGTCCCGATACCCGTTGTCCCCCCCCCCCCCCATGCAAGCGTTGCTTTGAATAGAGTCGCGCCTACCCGAGCACAACGTACGTGTGTGCATGCGTGGGATCGAGATTCAACAAAGCCCCATGCCCTCTCTCACCATACCCATCACGCAAATTATCCCGAAAAAAAAACTCGCTCCTTTCAATTTCCTTTTTTTTCTTCAATTTCCACTCCAAAACAATCATAATTGTAATAACAAGAATAAGTCGTGACGACCTCGACTTTGCCAACATCCATGTCTCTTGCCCCCAGCGCTATCCCGCGGACAGCCCCACCTTGCTCAAACGGTATTAGTTCGCACCTCGCTTCATTCCGGCCGCCTGCTGCGCTGCTGCTGGCTGCGCCTACTCGTCACACAACCACCCACCCAACCCCACGCTATACCTAGCCTGTGAGGAAAAAAACACAGGGCAAGGGCCTTGATTCTTTTGCACTGCACCGGGGAACAAAACTTGGAGAAGACGAGAAAAAAAAGCATAAAATCTAATATCTAAAGAATGAAGGAAAACGCGCTTGCTTCGTTAGAACAACAATGACAGGAACAAGTATGAGAGACAAAACGTTGTATTTACCACATTCCATATACAACAACGTCGTCAAGTAAGATCTGTCCCATCAGAATGTGCCCCCGTCACACCCACGGCAAAGTCCTCTCGGATCCTCGCCAGCGCACTCATTTCTTCCCCATCATGCACCTCGTCTTCCACATCGTCCTCGCCGTCGCTATCTCTACTCCTCGCACCATCGCTGTTACTGCCACTGCTATTGACAAGCTCACCTGCTTCCTCGTCATTGTCTGACTCGTCATCGCTATCATCGTCCATCTTGCTGCTATTGCGCGGGTCCCGGCCGAGTTCCGGCTTCAACTTGCGCTCAAAGTCCTGAGCGTGGGCATCGCGGAAAATATCGCCAACATGTGTGAATGCGCGCTGCAAGGGCGAGGGGCGGAATTCGTCTTGGACACCACGGCGCTTGCGGGCAAACGCCTGCGGGTCATCTACTTCTGAGCCTGTAGCCGTAGCCGGGCGACGTAGACTGGCTTCAGTTGGCGTTGGTGGCTGTCCCTCGCCAGGCTGTTCTTCGTCAACTTGCGTTGGTGCACGAGGAATACCAGATGAGTGGTCTTCTTCCACTTCCGCAGACGAAGGAACATAGTATGGCAGAGGAACATCGCGGCTAGCACGGAACCGCCCGACGTTGGTACAGTGCTCGTTCTCTACACGGAACACTGACCACATGCCTCTTCGCAGTACCTCCAAAAGTGAAACCACAAACGACATCACTGCGGGATGTGAATTCTGGAGCGGCACAATCGTGTACAAGACCCAAATATTCCGCAGAATTGGATCAATGCACATGGCTGTGTAGTACCACCAGGCCTTCTTATACCCCAGCTCTTTCCGCAAAAAGGGGTACTTTGCACGAGGATCGCCAAGACTCCAATCATAGTAAATGTCCCAGAAACTCGTATAAATACCGTTGATGATTCCAAAGGTAATGTACGCAGCCTTGGTTGAGGTCCGGCTATCCATACGATGAATACTGAGCGTTGCATTGAACAAAATGGTGGCCGTATACTTTCCACCGTTCAACAGATGGGGAAATTTGTTACCAGTGTCCTTGTATCGTCGGAGGCACTGTAGCAATCTCCACACACCGGGAAGCGCAGAAAGAAAACCAGTGACGCGCAGATGAGACGAGTTGCATTGCGGCGGGTAGTTCCAGTCTTGTGCGTATAGGCAGAAGAACATGGCGATATTCTAGAAAAATCAGTAACATGTGGTCGAACAGGTTGCTTACAACTTACGCTCATGCTGTACGTCAAGGAACAAAACATATCACCCATGTAAAAGTCTCGCCATTCAACGGGATACACACCAGCAAGTATCAACCGCCACTAACAAGGTGTCAGCAAATCCATGTGCGATAAGATACACAAAGCTTACCAGTGAGTACAACAACCACATTCGAGTCCGAAAGTAAAATACCCGGAGGGGATTGAACAAAACAGCAATGGATATCCCAATAAGAATGACGGGATAGTACAGATACATGCGCTGTCCACCGACTTGATGGAAGTTGATTTGCATAAACAGTCCCAGCATGAACAAATACCAACAAGGAATCTACCACGAGTCAGCCTCGATCACAATCTATTTGCCCAATGCACAAACCTCTGCAAGTTGCCTCCAATCCAAATGGTGGCGGGTATCATATTCGAAGATAAAAACGTAATTGATCTTGTTCTCGTGCCAAACACGGCACGCCAGACAGAAGAGTAGCGTAAGGAAGTTGATAATGAAGTATCCGGCATAGATCTGACAACATTAGCGCGGCCAGGGACAAAAGTTCCCTTTCCTTCTCACCTGTAGTAAATAGCTCGTATCTACAGCTAATATGCTTGGGCTTGGGTCATACAAGTCGGCTATGCTGTTTGCCTTGATAATACCCTGGAGGGCCAGTATGGTACCTGCGGCCAGCAAAAGGCCGTTGCGGAAGGTATTGTCGGTATAGTCACCGGCACGTGCGGTCTTGACGCGCAGCTTGTTGACGGCAACCTTGTGGTTGCCCTTTTCAAAGTATCTTGCATATAGATCTTCGACTGTTCGAATGTGTCCCTCAATCACATCGCTGTTGACGAACCAGGCTTGGTTCACTTTCTCATTCATGTAGCGAGATGTTGGACGTGCATTCACAGTCTTATCGTACTTTTTGTTGATTTTGCGGAAGGCAGTGCGATTGAGCAAGGCGTAGGCTTTGAGCAATTCCAGTCCACGATAGTATTCCTGGAGCGCTATCTTGAGTTTCCGCTTGGCTGTCTTGTAAGGCACCTCTGGCAGTTCGGGGCGACGAGCAAAGTCACGGCGGCTGTCCGGATGATCTCTAGGTCGGAGCGCAGCTGGTGTCGTGAGTTGAGCAATGTTCTTGGTGCTCTTCCCGTACTTGCCCGCATTGATGGCTTCGAATGCAGCGTCGATAGGGCTCATGAGTGTATCCTTCAGCACGTTGCTGTTGACCCAGCTGTGCTGAACTTCCTCGCCTCGGCTGCTATCTTGACCTCCATTGAGGAGATGGTCATCTTCGTGTTTCTTGTGCATCTTGGCATTGATTTTGTCGGTTTGTCGTTGGATGATATCATCGATGCGGCGGTCTCTCATGATGTGAAGCTGGTCGCGCAGGACAGCCAGACGATCGGTGGCTTCATCTTCCTTTTGTTTGTAGAACCTCTCAATCTTGTCCAGCTCGCCGTCGAGGAAGTTGAAGAACTCAGCCTGACGGAAGTCGAAGTCACGATATGCTTCAAGCGGCACATCGCTTGGGCTAGCTGGAGGGGTCTTGTTGCTGGCGGAGAACAGGCGGCGTACTGAGGGTCGTGGGTGGGACGAATTGACAGGCCCCGGCGTCGAGTTCATGCGCTTGGGACTGAAGACGCTCTTGTACTTTGCGGGTAAGGAGTGGTGACTCTTTTGGGGTGCCCTCGTCTTGCCCACCTCGAAAGCGTTATCCGTCTCTGGCTCTGCGGGTGGCGGCAGCGTCACAGTCTTTGCCTTGGTAAGGGGTTCGCGGGAGAAGCCAACGTGGGGAGAGACATTCTCTGGGTCAAGGGCAGCGCCGGGCAGCTTCAAGGATGGCGGGGCTTTGCTCTTGCCCGTAAAGCCTTTTTGTGTACCATTGGGAGGGCTGGTAGCGGCGAAGCTGCCATAGCTACTGCCCAGGTAGGAGAGCTCGCGTCGTCCCTGGTTCAAGGGTTCTTCCTCGGGCGTGCGGCCGAGCTGACTGCCCTGACTGGCCTGGCCACCGTCCGTCCTCCGCTGCAAGCTGTTCCGGCTGCGCGTATTGGTAATAGCGAGCGCCCTCAGGTCTTCTGTATCTCGGGCATTGCCCTGGTGCGTGTGCTCCCGGTTCAGGTACGTGTACTTGGGCGCGGCGTCCAACGGCGACGGCAGTACACTAGCAACACCACGTCGGCGCAGTCGGGGGGTCGATTCCACATGGCGGAGGGCGCGGTCGATGGCCTTGAGCTTCTTTTTGCCCAGCTAGAGAAAATATCAGTCCATGGGCAATACTAATCGCGGGCTAACGGGCCCGATAACGGCAGCGCACCTTGTAATCCAAATACTTGAGCCTCCACTCCGGCACAAGATCGCGCTCGAGTTCCCTGTCACAGTCAGCAGCCGTGCGTGGCCATGCGCGCAGTTTTCTTGTCTCACTTTGCAAACTTCATGGCAGTTTTGTGGGCGCGTCAGTAGCGAAAAAACGACGAGTGACAGGCACGGCGCGTCCCTTCGTGATACATGTGCGGTCCGCTACCAGCCGGTAATAGCTAATAACTCAACACGTGGGCGAACCTATCGGCGCTCGTAGGCCAGCTGTTCATGTACGACGACCCAAAGGCTCAATGGCGCTGCGAGGGCGGCTGGCTGGCAAGCTGAGGGGAATCTCTCCTCGTCCTCGAACCCACGAATCACGCCCACCTTGGCGGTTGGCAAAAAGGGTCCGCACGTCATCATTCGTCAAATCACCGTCCCGGATCTTCAACCGTATCCGGTGGATTGGCATCTAGACTCAGGGCGTCTCAGACACCGCCAAAATTGGACATTGCTTCACAATCAACGAAAAAAAAGCATGAAAAACAAAAGCAAAGGTGCATGTAGAGTACATAAGCGTTCATAATAAGCGTAAGCTGCTAGTAGTCCCGTCTACCATCCGCGCCTCTCGAACCTCTCCGGCGCACGGTATTGGTTGGGGTCGTATTGGTCCGCTCCATGGTTATCAATGTAGTGCTCGTCGTACATGCGCTCAGCGTGCTCTTTCGCGTCGCGCTTTGCCTTCTCCTGGTCGAACCAGTCTGCTCCCTTGGTCTCGGCAAGCTTGTCGATCTGTAACTGTCAGTCTCTATATTGAGGCATAAAAAAATTGAGGCATAAAATACCTCAGCACCTGCAAAACCTGCAAGCAGTTCTTTGGCGAATTGATGTGATACCGGCTTGCCTGGTAGTAAAAATTAGCAACGGGTGCATAAACATAATGTGTTAGCCGTCACATACCCTCTTTGCGCTGGTGGTCTTCAAAAGCCTTGAAACCTGCAAAGGCTGCTCCTCCAGCAATCATCTCATGGCCCAAGCTGGACTTGTGTTCCTCAAAGTTTTCTTTCTCGTAGACCCTCTGGTAATTGTCCTCGTTCTTGTCTATGCTGCTTGTCAGCATCCTACTCCGCAGGGTTTTGCAAAGGTATGTTGGCAAACAACTCACCCCAGAAACCCATTGTGGCTGATAGATGCAAGTAATATATATGTAGATTGGTTATGATGGGATTCAATGTAGCTGTTGTGACAAAGTGGGAGACGGATGTGTAGGTCTGAAAGAGGTAGACCTGACCTGGCTTTATACTCGTCTTTGAGTACTATCTACACCATGTTTATCGCGGCCGCGTCAGCGCTAGATAGCTACCATCTGCGTAGGGATCTATTGAAACAGACAACGCCAGCTATAAGGGCCGATCGAGCCACTCGCCAAAGCATTCATCAGCCATACAGGGTCCATTTGTGGCTCAGTTAGCCAGCCGTCTGCGGGGTCTTCAACGCCCCTTGACATCATTCGACCACACGTTGTGCCGGTTCCGATGTGTAACACGGTCTGATAGTATGGAGCATGGCTGAACGTGGTATAGATGCGTGCGTAATGCAGCGAGCCGTGGACTCCGGAGCGCGGGATTAATGGGCCGGCGAAATAAGCTTCCTTGGTATAGCTTAGCCTCTGGGTTATGCAACTGCAATCCTGCCACTTGGGCGGGGAACTCTGAGACGAGCTGGATTCATGCCTTCAGAACTCACCAGCAGCAACTCACGATATCAAAACGCCATCTCTAACAAAATCCGTTGCCATTAGAGAGCGAAATGGGGATGTTCCAAGGATTGAGAAAGAAAGCTTGGCTGTTTAGTCGGTGAAGATCTCCCGGCTCAGGCGATCGTTGTCTTGCCTCGAACCCCGCGATCATCCGCCCCCTCAAAGAGCTCAGCCTCACAACCTACCGTAACTTGCGACAACATGCCGGGCCGCCTCCCTGAAACAACAGACTTCCCTTCATCGGCGGTTTTAACCGTCACACCGCGTATGCCGAGGTCTGCCAGTACCTCCTGTGTCTCTGCTAACTAGCCCAGCGCCTTCCTCGCAACCGACCAACGTCTTGATCCTTCTGCACGGCCTCGGAGACACGCATGAGCCTTTCACCAAGCTCGGACAGCAGTTGAACCTGCCGGAGACAGCATGTATCGCAGTACAAGCCCCCAACCCGGTGCCGTTCGATCTTGGTGGGATGAACTGGGGTGAAGACATGATTTTTGACTCGAGCACCGGCGAAATGGACATGGACACAGGTCTACAGAAATCGGTGCAGCTGGTGCTAGACGATGTCATTCGCAAAGGACTCATCGAAAAGTGTGGCTACAAAGCGCGCGAGATCATGATATTTGGGTTTGCACAAGGTGGCATGGTCGGGCTACAGGTTGCCGCCGAGCTCTATGGCGAAGAGCTCAGCGGGGTAATCAGCGTTGGCGGTCCACTGTCACAATCTGTACCGCTCAAAGCGCTGCAAAACAAGAGCAAGACTCCGGTATTGGTCTGCAAGGCGAACAAAAAATCGGCAATTACCGACAGTGCAGTCTCCAAGCTCAAAGATGCTTTTGAGTACGTCGAAATCGCAGAGTGGAAGAAGAGCGGCGACGGTATGCCGAGCAACCGTGAAGAGATGCTGCCCATTATGCAGTTCTTTGCCCGGCGCCTCCGAAGCACCAAAGGCGTACCCGCTGGAAGCGTCGAACTTAGCTAGGTACTGGGCCTGGAAGCGACGAAGAAGCAGCAGAATGAGCACAAGACGGGGGCGCAGCCATGTACGTATGTCGACTCATCGCAACGTCAACAACGTCAGCAAGCAACCTTTCCAAGCGCTGGGTAGGTAGCAAAGAAAGGTCTGTGGGGCCATTGGGTCTCGGGAGATTAGGCTTGGAAGTGGGCAATATCAATAAAGATTGAAATGGAAATGCTAAAGCTCAGTGTTGTATTATTGACACCGCTTCTGGCGTTTGGTGGAGACTGTTCTTTCCAATCCCCGTTGGGCACGTGTAGAGGTGCAATGTGGCCCAAGCTCGTCATACGTCATGCTCTAGTGCCATCTGCTCGTCCCTCCACTCTTCTTGTAGCATCTGCACGTCTCACCGCTACGCACCAACATGGCAGTGCCGAGGAATTCACTACGAGCTTTCCTCACGCACGCGAGAGGCGCACTTCGCGATGCTATTGATTGCAGTCAGAAGATCACGTTTGTGATTGGCAATGAATCGGCCGGTGAGCATGACTCCCCGCTGCGCCCAAGGGCGTTTCCCGTACTCATGCAATCCAGACCTTGATTCCATGTCAAGCTCGATTCTCTACGCATACCTTCGGTCCATGTCGCCGCAGAAGAAGGCGTTTAGTTCAGTCTACGTGCCAATCACAAATATTCCAGCTGCCGATATCCAGTTGCGACCGGAGTATCTTGCCGTTTTCAAGCACGCTAACATCGAGTCCAAGCATTTGATTACACTGGATGATCTTCCTGCATTGTCAGATATCCGGTCCAAACTCGCACCCGAGAATACACGGTGGATTCTTGTAGACCACAATGCTCTCCAGGGCCAGCTGGGCGACATCTATGCTGACCGCGTGGCCGGCGTTGTTGACCACCATGATGACGAAGGCAAGGTGCCAGCAGACACGGGTGAAGAAGGTCGAATTATTGAAAAAAGCGGCAGTTGCACTAGTCTTGTAGCCAATTATTGCCGCCCGGCGTGGGATGTCCTCTCTGAATCGTCGATGTCTTCTGGGGCATCCCATGGACAAGATGACAGCTTGTCAAACGACGCGGCCTTTGTCCAGCAGTGGGACGCGGATATAGCCCAGCTGGGGCTGGCTAGTATCCTCATTGACACGGCCAATCTCCAGGATGCGAGCAAAACGACCGAGCACGACCGTGAAGCAGTCGGGTACCTCGAAGCCAAGATTATGCTTTGCCCCCGATTGGCTGCAAGCTTCGATCGGACTAGGTTTTATGAGGAGATTGATGCAGCAAAGAAGGACATTGGTAGCCTACAGCTGCAAGACATATTGCGGAAGGATTACAAGCAGTGGGATGAGGCGCAGAGACTGGGCATTAGCTCTGTTGTCAAGTGCATCGGGTTTTTGGAGAAGAAGGCTGGCGATGAAGGCAATGCGTCACCACGCGAAGCGTTGTTGCAAGCGATCAAGAAGTTTGCAAAGGATCGTGAGCTGGGTGTGTTCTGTCTGATGACGACGTCGACGTCTGCGAGCGGGCAGTTTGAGAGAGAGCTTCTTTTGTGGGCTTTCGACGAAGCAGGAGTATCAGCTGCCAAAGCCTTTGCCGCAAATGCACGGGAGGAGCTGGGTCTGGAAGACTGGCAGGGTTACAGCGACCTGGACAGTGGAAGCGAGTGGAGAAAAGTTTGGTGGCAAAGACAAGTACAGCACAGCCGGAAACGTGTCGCGCCGTTGCTCAGGGAAGCCATGACATGACTATGGTCGGCGGGTAGCAAGCTGTAGTGGGGAGAGTTAGACTGGTAGACGTATGGGGAGGGCACATGGCAGGGTAGCAAACGGTATTTTGGGCAAAGCGCTACGCCGAGAGGCCGGAAGGGGAATGGATGGGATTGGTATGTTTGCATGTGTTTTGCATTGTATGTATGTAAGTTTGGGATAGTGTGGTGTTTAGTCGTTACATGTACATCGAAGGGTGCATAGCAACGGTTGGGCAGTGCGAGGAGCGTGTTGCTTGGGCTGAGGTTGGGTAAGTGGGGTGGGGGTGTGGTTGTGTTTGGGTGGTTACTAAGTAAGAAGCGGTCTGCCTACAACGGGGCTAGCGGTGGTCGCGGGGTATTCTCTCGCACGCGACCGGCAGATGGGATAGTAGTGTAAGTCGAGGATGTGCAAGTGCAGGCATCCCGACGGCAACGGTTCAGCCGAGTGGATGCAGATGGGCACGCACAGAGACAGTACAAAGATAGATGGACACGTTATCATGGCGTAATCTGGCGGTGGCAGGCGAGGGAGGCGGCGAGTAGCAGGTCAGGTGCAAGTGCATGAGTGCAGCAAAGGCGCAAAAGGAACGCGTTTGGGCGACAGAGACTGCACGGCATGCGGCACGCCGATGCGGCTCATTGGACGGGCATGGCAAAGGGCATTACAGAGCAGCGGCGGTTTGGAGACGGGGGCAGCCAGCAGCGACTAGGGCTGCACTGCAAGATGAAGTGGGAAGACGTGCGGTTCACAGCAGGGCGACGCAATGGTTTTGGCGTGCAGCAAGTTGCATGGGCCTTGTTGACAGCATGCGCAGCGCTTGATGTGCTGGCAGCGCAGGGGCAGAAGACGACTCCACCCGGCCGCCGTCAAGTTACGAGGGCGACAAGCGGAGCGAAGGCGTGATTTGCTGCTGGCTGCTAGCGGCGCAAAAAAGGTGCAGATGTAAGTATGGGCGAGGGGAGGCATGTTTGAGAGTGCATAGGGTGCGAGGGCGTGGATGGATGGATGAGTGGGTGTTGTGGTAGTGGTGGCAGCAGTGGCAGCAGTGGCAGCAGTAGCAGCAATAGCAACAACACCACCACCACCACCCACCCACCCACAGCCAAGCATTACTACATACTCGGGGAGAATAGCGACTCGTCGACTGGCGAGAGGGTGGCGATGGTAGGCGTGCGCTGTCTTTGGAGCGAGGATGAGTGGCAGCGGGGATGGCCTGGCCGGGAACGTGTGGGCGGAGGAGCAGAGGGGGTCCCTTTGCAGCTGAGGCATTTGGGCTCGGGGGATGTGATTGGCGAGCGGGCGATGTGCTGGTCGTGGCAGGGCTGCAAGTCATCGCCGTGGTCGCCTGGCCCGGCGTGGACAGTAGTGTAGAGGGAGAGAGGGAGCAACCAAGGCGGTCTGCAGTCTGCCCTCTCCTCTTGGCCGTTGAGCGTGCACACACACAGGGACTCGACCCCCGCCGCCCAATCACACCCCGCCCGCCTCGCTACGGCCCCCATGGCCGCCAAAAGAGTCAAAGACGCGCCAACGCACACGTCGAGGCCGTCGCCAGCTGCGCCCAAAGCAGCTCCTCCTCTCCCAATACCATAGCTACATCTGGCCATGCTGTAGCCCATTGCTGCTACTCCATCCTCCGTCAGAGCTGCTCCGCTCCCCCCCATCATCGGGCTGACACGCCGCCACGGCGAATGGCGACATGATGCGACGAACCCAACTCACGGCCTCGCCCCCGGCGCAGGCGTCAAACACCCCTCTACGTATGTTCCTCTTTCCCGTGCCCCTCTTGACCCTCTCTGTCCCTCTCTTTATCCCTCCGTGCCTCTGTCTGGCTGTGTCCGTGTGCCCGTGTGCCTGGCCCCGTCGCTGGTCCCTCGTATCAATGCGCTCTGTACGATGAGCTGGCACTACGACCGACTCTGACCTCACTCGCAGCCGTGTCGCCCACCGTCACCCACTTCTCCTCGAGGAGCCACACGCCCTCGCACCATACTTCTCAAGCAGACGACCCGCCTGCTGAGGCTCCCCCCCGGTCGCCCTCACCTCGCCCTTCCAAACAATCCACGGCGACCATGGGCAGTCGACCTGGCGCGTCCCTCGACGCCGCTAGCAACGACCGCCATGGCCTCTCCACCCTCATTCACCAAAGGCCCCAGATGGCCGCTTCCATGTCTGCTCCCGCCGGCCGCTTGCCTCGACTGCTTCCCGCCGACCTTTCCTCGTACACCGACTCGTACCTGCCCACCGCAGCCATACCCCCCTCCGCCACTTCCCTCGCTGAACTCGCCCACCTGATCCGCCTCCAGGGCTACCAGGAGCAGCGCAAGGCTCATTCCAGAGTCCGCCTGCACAGATGGCTCGTCTCCAGCGCCCTCTCCGCACGTCTGGTACACTGCGGCGAGCTGGCATACCGCACCCTCGTGGACAACTTTAGGTCGGACGACAAAAAGGCTTTTGCCTCGCTATACAGTGCTCTCAACGACGTCCGTAACTCGTGTGACGCCACACGCCAGTATGCCCTGCTGGAGCCAGACCTGGAGTTTGGAAAGTCAAAGACCACCAAGTCGGACAAGTCCCTCTCGGCCTCGACTTTCCTCAACGATGTTCCCTCGAAGATCCTGGATGATCTTCTAGATTTCATTTCTGAAATTCGTACAAACCCCGAATTTCTTGCTTCTCGCATTTCCAGCCTCTCACAGCAAGAGCTGGCTGCTCTTACCTCGTTCCGCCAGGCCATGGACCCTATTGATTCAGTCATGGCCATTCAGGCCCGCGGTAGAAACCTAGGCTCCCAAAAGGCCCAACAGCAAGGCGGCAATCCTATCGAACGGCTCCTATCCTTCCAGCGCCACGATCCACTCTCCGCGCTTGTTTACACCATTTTTGCAAACTCGTCTGGCCCTGATTCTGCAGAGGACCTCCGCCGTACCGACGTTTGGGCCACCGTCTGCGCCAAACTAATCAAGGATACTAAGATTAGCCACAACTTCATCAGGACCATTCTGGACGTCTGGGCAGGCATGCGCGAATGGCCTGGAAAGGCCAACCTGGAGCTCTACCTCATGCAAACCCTCCAGGACGGTCAGTTCCTCCTTGAGAAAGCCGAGGAATCAGGTGTACGGGCTGGAGCACAACCAGTGCCTCGCAGCACCAAGGATACCATTGCTGCAGACGAGTTCTTTGACAAGGCTGTTAAGCGTTTGTTTGAAGTCGTCGATGACGAGCCCAGTGCTGGTGGCATCCCAGAGGGCGTCTTGGAAATCGGAAACGCCATCCTTCGCAAGTTGAACGAGGAGAACGAAAGAGGAGCCCGCAAAGCATCGCAGAACTTTTTTGTTTCACGATGGTTGTTTTCTTCCTTCCTTTTGAACGCAATCATCCACCCCGAGGTAAGTTCTCCCTTCTTCGGCATTGCCCGTTACAACACTAACATCTGACAGACACACGGCATCATGATTGGTCACCACATCAGTGAACATGCCCGTCAGAAGATTCTCAAGGAAATTGCCATTCGAGCCCAGAAGCAGGTGCTCGACATGACATACAACTGGTACGGCTTCCTAGCAAATCATTCAGCAAGCATGTTACTAACTCTACGTGTAGGAAGCAACAGATACCTGTCCTTCCGGAAATCCGCACCCACATTGAGAGCATTCTGGCTCGTTTCAAACACACAAAAACACCTTCCAAGCCCATCTTACTCCCTGCCAAGGCAATCACCTCGCCCAGGGAGACGGTCGAAGTGCAACCCTTCATTGTCCTCTCTCCGGCTGACATCATCACGCTGGTCAATGCGCTCTTCCCGGAGCGTCGCCCCTCATCGAGCCACATGGACAACGACAGCCAGCGCCGTGCTGGTCTAGCATCATCCGCTTCTTCAATCTCTGGCATGTCTGTTCCATTCCGCAATGCTGCCGCGTCGATGACCGACGCAAGCTCCATTCTCAGTGCTAGTGCTTCGTCCATGACAAGCGATCAGACCTCGCGCGAGCCACTTCTGGACAACAACTCGACGCCAGTTGAACAACAAACTGACTCCAAACCAGCCCCAACAGAGCTCTATGGAAAGCGTCTGCGCATGGCTTGCTCAGAAATGACTCGCATCCTCGGCGCTGAAGCTACATCCGGCTCATGCCATCCATGTGCTGAGCGATGGGCTGTCTTGTACATCTCCGCTGATGGCAAGCAGCTCAAGCCACGCATGCGCAAAGATTTCGATGACGAAGAAGAGCATGATGACGACTCCCCAGACAGCGACAGCAGCGACGATGAGGGTACTACGGATAGATTCGATCTCGGCCACGATTATCACCAACTTAAGGAGGCGATTGTCAAGCTTGTGGAAGATTACGAAATCCCCAAAACACTGGCTCCGGATAGCGAATCAAAGAATTTCAGCAACCGCATGACGACACGCAGAAGCGCCCGTGGACGCGGCCCGATCCGCAACATTAGCGAGAATCTTGGATCTCGCAATCCATACAACTCAAACCAGAGCCACAGCCAACTCACAAACATGATTGCAAGCCAGAGAAGCGGTTCGTCACGCCGTTCTCCCCAGATTCCCAGGAGTCACAGCAACCCACAAGTTGGCGAGAAGCAAGAGAACAGCTCGGTGCTCGTTACAATGTTGGAGACAGCCATGTACCAATGTCAGGCGCGGTCCGATTTCGTCAATGCGCACATGTACTACAAGACTCTCCAGAGTCTACGAAGACTCAGTTCTCCAACCCTGGTCAAGAACGGATACGCAGCTCTTCTCAATTACTTTTCTCGTGGTCCCAGAGATTTGCTCAGCAAAGCAGCCAACGCCATTGAAGAGTTTGAAGCATGGTTTGTGTGGCTCAAGCAGTCTCAGGAAAGGTCCGACAACATGGTCGACGAGATGATGCTCACTTTCAAGAACCTGAGAGACAAGATGTGGTACATTACCGATGTCCGCACTTCCAAGCCATATGAAGACGCCAAGAATGTGGCTCTTGCCCTCAAGATCATGGACCAGCAATCCAAGACGCTCAACGCCAAAGGCCCATCCGGATCTCGATCCCGCAACGCCAATAGCTTTTTGCGACAAAATGAAGCTCAACTGGTTGACCTCATGGCGGCTTCACAGGATTTTGGTGGTCCGAACAAGCTCTCAGACGAGCAGTCGGAGATTACCCTAAAGTGGCTCATGCAGTACGGTGTTGAGAACTTTTGCAAGGGCGAGGAGCGGATACACCGCTTCTGTCTTGAAGTCGACAAATGTGTCACTAAGGTTATTGGTGAGGGTCTATTGGACGGTCCAGTACTTTGGGCCAGCGATTTGTACAAACGCGACCAACAGATCCTTGAGAGCGGGCGGCAAAAAGGTGATCTCTTCCTGACTGGCGTCGGCACCCTCTCTATCGCGGGTGACGAAGAGTACGAAACCCATGGTCGGGCTGGGTCGCGCAACAACGACTTTTCTCAACGCCCGAGTCACGGCAGTCTGCGTTCGGCCGCCAACGGCAACCGTCCGTCGATCTTGGAACAAAACCCCTGGAGCAGGAATCCTACGGAGTCGTCTGACTACTTTGGCGCATCGTCACCAGTCTTGGCTATCGACCCAATGGCTACCTTTTGGTCGCCATTCCAGACACAAGCGCAATCACCGACAAACGCAACGAGCATTCGCCCACGAACTGCCTCTTCTTCCAAGGGCACTGTCATGCTGAAGCAGTCGGCCACAGTCAATGAGGACAAGCGTCGCTTCATGCTCGACTTGAAGCAGACCCTCACTGGCCTTCTGTTGAGTGATCTCGGAATGATGGTGTTTGCGAACGGCAGTGAGACCGATTCATGGTTCGGTGGTGATTTGCTTGACGACTGTATCGAGCGCCGAGACGAAGAGGAGCGCCGACGCAAGAACAAGCTGGCCAAGAAGAAGAGCACAAAGAACATCCGAAGGCAGACTATTGACCAACGAAACTTGCCGTTGGAAGCGCTTGGCCGGACAGAGCGCAGCTCAGCTGCACCTCCTGTTGCAACCTTGCAGCATGCCGCAGCTGCCGATGCCCATCAGTCAGCTGGAGAGCATTCGTCGACTTCCAGCGATGCCACCTCACGATCGTCTGGCAATGCCACTGCAAAGAAAGCCGGACTATTGGAGTTCCCATACAACGTTGCCTTTCAACGACTCCTAAGTAGGTTCCAGACGCACCCCAACCCTTTCTCCAAGTTGCATGCGTTGTATGAATTGGAGCTTCTCATCATCGCTTCGTTGTCTTCTCGAACTGGTCGATCCTATAATAATAACAACAATAACAACAACAACATCCGCCGCGACACACTTCCTCCTGTTCCCCAATCACCCACTCTTGGTGCCATGCCAGAACTTAGCTCTCGTGAGCCAGCCACCCAGACTTCGCGCGCACACAACCTGGAAGAGGCAATTGCAAACTGCGAAGAGCGTCGTTCTCAAAGCATGAACGTAGATCGCGTAAGCAATGCGTCGCCGCTACCTCGCAACGGCGCTCGCTCTCCAGTCGGACCGCCAAGCACAGACATGATTGTCGAGGTCATTCAAGGACTCTTGCGAGACTCCAACATTCGCCCCAAGACTCTTTTCAGAGACTTGCAGTTCATCGCATCCTTTGTACCAGCGCAGATGCTCGATAAGACTGCGCGTGGTAAAGCATTCTGGGACGTCGGTCTTGCAGCCCTCGGCTTGAAGCAAGACGTCTGCCGCATCATGGTCGAGCTCGTAGATGAAGTCATCACCCAGAACTCGAAACGCGATGCAGGCAAGGCAAACAGCAGCAGCATGACCGAAAAGGTCGGCGCATCATCGTCAGCCCTAGGTGACGAACCAATGTCCAAGTACACCATGGAAGATGCAGGACGCATGCTTCTCATCACTGCCAAGGAAGGCGATTCAGTTGCCGAGCGCGAACTCGCCATCTTCTACCTCACCTCCCCTGAACTCATCCACCGCACCGTGCTGCCACTTACTAAGCCCAGCGAGGTGTTCAAGACTGAGCTTCTGAATCGCGAGAAACGAGCCTCGCAGGATCCTGCACGCAGCGATCCCATGACCATGTGCGTTGCGCAACACTGGATGGAGCAGTCCATGAAGGGTGGCGACCAGCTTGCTGCCAAGTACCTGCGCCAGCGAAGCGAGCTGGAGAACATCAACCCAACCAGGGCATAGTATGTCTTTTTGCGCATTTGGTGTTCGACTTCTGCATTGATACCCCCGCGTTCCAACCGTTAACTTGAGTATTTTCGCGTGTTGCGCACACGTAGTTCACGGCCCAGATGATGGATGGTCAGTTTATGCATAGCGAGGGAGTTTCTTAAGTTTGTTATCCCCTGCTTTTTTCATTCTTCTTCTTCATTCAGATTTCTAGCAAGCATGATTCCCCCCATACTGTTACCTTTTAAAGCCACTTGAGATGAACTTTTACGTATTTTTCTTTTCCCGTCTGACCCCCCCATCTTCTTACATTTATACTGGCGCAACGCGACGGGAGCGTCGAGGACACATGATGCTCTGTGTGTGTGTAGAAATTTAGGAATTGGATGTACGTCCAACGGTAACGCGAACATGGATGGTAGGCTAAGTGTGGATTCAACGACCAGTGAAATGATTTTCTTATTTCAAAGATATCCACAAACGAAATGACATGTATGGGAAAAATGACGGGGCAGGTAAAGCCAATGATGTAGTAAGCCACGAATTTCCTTGTTTTCTTTTCTTATTTCTACTTTCTTTCCTTCATTCCTTTTTTTTAATTTCGAGACACAAAGAAGACAGTACAAAGTTGAAATTAGGGTGGTATACGTGTCCATTTTGTATGAAATGCTGGGTATTGGTAAATATATTGCGATAGACGACCCTCCGTCCCCCCTCTTTGTTCTTTGGTAAATTTGACTATGAATGAATAGGTTTAAACTGGAGTGCTTTTGAAGTTTTGTTTGTTCAGAATAGTGAAGTATGGTGTGTGTCAATTGTATACTTGCAACTCTCAGCATCGGAACTTGGAGATGAGAAGAAGTGTTTGACAGGCATCATGCTGCAAAGCGTAGTTGAGAGACTCTGTTGAAGCGATCAGGGTTAATTCAGGCTTGGTTAATACGTTCATACTTCATGTACACATATTTTGGCTAAAAACACTTTTTTTTGTATCATCAATATGCAATCATTTATACAACTCGAGTACACTAATTCAGATAAATTAGAGTACTATACACACACCCTTTGAATTTAGCTGTGAGCCTCAAATATCGCGCCATGAGCTCGGCAAAGCAGTAATCGAGTCTTCACCGTCGTCATCTTCGGCATAGGCCTGATATCGTTGTAGCGTCCTTGGTTGCCTTGTAGCCGCACAACGTGGGAGTCTGATAGTCGATGCAGCGTACTGGGATGGAAGTGGCTGAGTTTGCAAAGCGGGTGGAATCTGGCTGTGCTGGGAAGACGACGATTGCTTTTTGTCATTGATACCCTTAATCGCGCTGACCAGTGTTTCTGCCTGGTGCAGCAAGTCTCCAAAGCGAGGAGCTACTGCCAGTGTCTGTTCAACAGCTTCCTCATGGTCGTCGCTAGAGGAGGCGCAGGAAGACTGTGCAAGTTCCCCAAGTCCTGATGCTAGCGCAACAAGTCGCTCTACATCGTCGCCATAGCAGTATCCATCCAACGACTCCGCATCGTCGTCCTCGCTCCGATCCGAAAGACTCTCAGACGCTGGCCTCTCCACCAAAAACAACTCCTCAACCTCCGCCTCCTCCCCCTCAACATACAACATAAACTCCCACCCTCCCCGCACCGTATTCCGTATCTTGGCCACCCCCTCCTTCAGCATCCCCACCTCATACCCCTCCAGCTCACCCCTGATAAACTCCCACTCCTGCCTATCTCGAAAACACGCCCCGTAAACCCACACACACACTTCTTCGCCGTTGCATCTCCACTCGACAACTTCATGTCCCTCCACCTTTTCCCTCCGATACGAAACTTCGTTTTCCATAAACCGGTAGGACCGCCGAACCGCATACCTTTCCTCCGCAGTTCTTCTCTGGAGTTTAAAGAGCCACCGCACAACCCACGCCACGACATGCACCCCGAATTCAAACTCCAGCGCTTCCCAGCACCACTCGAATCCTGTCACTCTATTCTCGCTATCGAAAATAGGGAAGCCGTGGCCTGAGTACCATGCTTTTTGCTCCACAGGCGTGAGTTGCTGCGACCGAGATAAGCGGAGGGATATGATGCGTCGTAGGCTGAGAATGTGGGCGAGAAGGGTTTGGTGGGATGTTATGGTGTGGGAGGAGAGGAGGGAGGTGAGGTAGGTACGGAGGTGGGTTAGTTCGGGGGTGCGTAGGGGCGAGAGGCGTGCGGGGAGGAGGGGGAGGGTGAAGTGTAGGGTTGCGCCGGTGGGGAAGGGGAGGGTGAAGGTGTTGGGGCGGGAGAGGAAGGAGTGGGTTGAGGGGGGTGGGGGGCGGGTGAGGAGAGACATTTTCATATGTAGTTTGGGGGTAATTTTGAGGGTCTGGGTTGTTGTGAGTGTGGTTTTTGGATATACTGGAGAGCTTTGGTGGTGTGTTGGGGATGCTGGAAGGCTGGGAATGGGGGCTTTATGTACTTGTGGTGGAGTTAGGAGTCATGGTAGGTGGTTTGAGGTTCTTCCATGAGGAAATATTCAAGGCACATGGCTGATTGCTGGCGGTTGGAGGGTAGGTAACTGAATAAACGGAGTGATTGAATGGATTGAGGACTCACTTGGATATCACATGAGGTTTATCGTGTTCAATATCAATAACTTACGTGACTATGACGTGTGCAGTGTCAGGTACACCTGCATGTGGCCCGTTTACTAACATGAGGATCTGTTCGAAAAATGAAACTACGTTTAAAAACTGGTAATATCAGCAGGCCGAGATTGTTGATCATTATGTGCCATCATCAGCATACATAATTCACATAGAATCGTCGACATATCAACCTCCCATGTGCTGATGGATGATCCGCCGTAGTCTCAGTGTTTATCCAGGACTTAAAACAATATGTTGTCTTTCTGCTATAAAGTACTAAAATCAAACTGGTCAACAGCAACTCAATACCGTCATCCACCAACGATTGTCGCAACACGAATTCAGAAAGGATGGATTTTTGATTTCAACAACAACCTACTATCTCCTACTTTTCATTCAATCGCTCAAACAGCCAACCTCTACTCACATTCCATCACTGATAACAAGACTACTGTCCACTAACCACCCTTGCTCCCTGCCTCTCCACGCAAAAGTAAAATTCAAACACATCATCAATCCTCTTCAGCGTCCTCTGCACCGCAGCCTCAAACTCCGCTTCCCTCTCCCCATGTCCACTTTTCAACCGCTCACCAAGCTGCCGCACGCAATTCGGGCCCAAATCCTCGAGATCCCCCCTTGGAATCGGATGCACAGCATGAATAGTCCGCTCCACACTCCCCCACTTCTCTGGAAACTGCAGCTTGGCGTAGGGATCGACATCGACTGTGGTCTTGGTATAGTGGGGTGAGGCTTTGGCGAGTTCGTCGGTGGTGTATGGACCCCACTTTATGACTAGATCTTCGAAGTCTTGGGGTACGTAGTCCCATTCTGTGGCTGCGTGGGCGGGGGCTGGGACTGGGTCGCGACGCATGGGGCCGAAGGGGATGCTGCGGCACGTGTGGTGGCCGTGGCGGCAAACGTGATGAGTGTGGCGGCAGGCATAATAGTTATGGTGAGGCATGGAAATTTTGATAGTTGATAATAGTGTGGAAGTTTTGAGAGGGTTGATGGAAAATTGAGCGTGGTGCTAGGGCTAGATGCTTTGGTATTTAATTGATTAAAGAAGATGTGTTTCTAGATGTTGGGAAGATTACTGAGCGGGAGTGCGCATTTTATAAGAAAGCCAAAGTTATCTCTTGTATTGTGGCGACTGCGAAGGTATAACTACTGTTTGGTAGAATCATCAGGAGTGTATTGTTGGTGATTCAATGAGTAAATGTTCATCGAGTCCGCACGTTGTACCTATATTTCGCAAGCCTGACATGCTGGCAAATACGTGTCGTAGAGATGCACCTGCCATCTTTCCTAGCCCCGTAATCTCTGTTGGTCTCTGTCAATTTTATAAGTTCCAGATAACGCAGTGATAACGTAGCCAAGATGGGGATAGACCCTGATCGCAGTGGTTCTGTTCGAAACTGCTGTCACAAATTATTTCACTACAGGGCACGCTATGTTTGGAAAGACAGATATACTTGAACTGAGTGAGGGAAAACAGCCATGCCCAATCAGCCCCAGCACAACACATTGGTGAAGATTATGTATTTAGCCCATGTTCTTTGAACTATAAGAGTGCTATTCAAGTTCAATGTGAAACCATTCGCCACCCTCTGCTGCCTCTCCGTCCATGATTCCGTCGATGTATGCCTCGCCAACGACCATGTATTTTGTACCTGTACGCCTAAGAATGAAGGGTGTCTGCGCTCCACTGACCAACACTATAAGATCACCCTCCTTGACACTCATGGAACTGATTCCTAAATGACCCTTTTTTGTGATGAGAGGCACCCTGCAGTCACTTATCCTTAAAATCTCACCCGACATCTGATGCATGTGCAATGGAAATTTCATGATCCTGTATTTGAAAATTTGCTCTATCAAACCATTTTGGAATTCGGGGAAACCGCCGTTCTCTGCGCAGCTTTGATACGCTTCTTCTAGTATGGTCAGAGCTTCAGGGAACTCGCATGCTCTTTGTAGCATGTTATTTTTTCCAATTCTCATACCTGCATGCGAGGCTCTGGCTGCGGTTTGCATGCGCTCCTTGACGTCCAAGTATGGTTTCTCGACATAGTATGCGAGTTGCAACATTACATCCAGCCATTCAACTGGGGATACGGCTCTGGGCATGGAGGGCAACCTGCTGACGTGACCCAGTTGAAGGACCTCATCAACTTGTTTGACGTATACCAGTAATTTCTCAAGCTTACAGTCTTTGCTTGGCAAAACGAAATTATGTTCCTTCTTCGAACCACAGGCGTTAAATGTGGGAAAGAGTCTGTCATCACCGACTAATTGCAGCATTGGCGGGTCTGGTTTAGACCAATCTGGTACCCAGGAAGGCAGACCATTTGGCCCCTCAATACCACAACAGATTGATAGAAGTGAGATATGACCTTTGCGTAGCATAGCAGTCATCGTAGTCGTGTATACCTCCTCTTTGGATTTAGTGTAATCCGGGAAGACTCCTAAGGCCTCTAAACTATCTTTGTCGTTTACAAGACCTAGGAGAGCAAATACTTTGTCTCGTGGATCAGTTGCTCCAAGAGGTTGCTGGACGCCGTTTCCGATATATGCAAAACTATTATAACTGTTCGTTCGAAGCATCAATAGCAACGAATAATCTTGTTGCTGATATATTTGGGACATTGATACCATCAGGTAGACCTTTGGAGACATAATCGTCAATAGTTCTTGTTGATAATCCGAGAATGACCGGTGTTGCATTGCTAACTTTGAAATTATGCCTGCAAAGGCATAAAACACTTTCAGGGCAGCGTGAAATCGTCGGCGGGATATTCGCTTCGCTCCGCAGACCATTCGAGCTTGTTCCGGCAAAGTTATTTCCTGCAAAACCCAGATTCGGCTCCACCATTGGCGTCGGAAGAGATGATCCAGATCAGACAATCGAAGCAGATAACGATGGGACTGAAAGCCACCCATAATATACAAGAGAATTTCGAATGCGTGTAAGGATATCGAGAGCCCGGCGGGATTGGAAGTGGACTCAGTAAGATCACCCTCGTGCGATGCGATCCCCAACATTACTTTCCACGCGGTCAAGCAGAGTGAGGTGTCTGTAGGAAGACCCAGTGATTCCGAAATCGAACCCAGTATATCTAGGTGCTCCAGAACAGCATCACTGTTGTGCGCTGACGGTCCAAGCCACGCTATCACTTCAGATGTCTGTCGATAGATGTCACCCATTAAAGCGACTTGCCACCCCTTTTCTTCATCATCCACCTGGTTGATGCATATTGCATCGATCCAGATAATGAAACTCTCTGATTCGACTATGCCGCTCAGTGCTTCGAATAGGTTCCGTGTCACTTCGAAAGTACATCCGTCGACTAGTATGCGCCTAGGGTCGCTCTTATCTCCCCAAACATATGACAAGGCCAGGTAGGGCGGATGTTTATCAAGACTAGTGTGAAATAGTCGACATGCGGGCTGGCAATTGTTCCGCCATTGAGTTTTTGGAAGTAGCTCTAGAAGTCTTATCTCGCGCCTTGATCGGTTCAGCTGCTGGTAGTGGAACGCGACTGTCATGATCGATCAAACTGAAAATCGCTTGGAAAGGGAGAACCAAATCTGCTTCTAGTATAGTGCAAAGGGATGTAGATAAACATATGATATTGTATTGTAGGTAAACGTGTTACACAGTAAGGCTGTATAGGCGTTGGGTGCCTAAAAGTGTGGGGCCTGTTCCTTCACCCCGCCAATCATCCCCAGGATTCTCAATATGCAAACTCTAACTTAATACCATCTACCAGCACGAATATTCCCTTCGTAGAAGGAACCTCAGGCTACCACGGATACCCACCAGAATTATGTATAAATTTGCCCACCTCTGCGTCCCTCTTTCCTTCCACAAGTTCCACGACACTATCAACCGTCTTCTCAGCACTTCGCGCACCAAACTCTTGCTTGTTGTACGGTCCGAGGTTAGATACTGTGAACCCAGGGTCATAGCAAAAGACCTTGATCTTCTTGTCTGTTCCCCCTATAGCCCCAGCGTCATCCTTGCCCGACTCCGGCTCTGTCGCATCGGTCTGCTTCACGCCGAGTCCAAACTCAACGTACAGGCATGCGGTCAGCATGTTGAAAGCCACCTTGCTTGCACGATACGGAATGCCTTGGATCTTGTACATTGGGCTTTCTGGGAAGAGTCGCCGACCAATACTTCCAGCACCAGAGGATATGTTGATGATCCTGGGGTTCTCGCTTCTCTTGAGAAGGGGTATGAGTGCTTTTGCGAGGAGCCACGGACCAGTGGCATTGATGTCGAAGGCTGCAGCCATCCTTTCGCGCTCTGTTGCCCCTTCTGGAAGCGCGACGGCGGCGTTATTGAAGAGAATGTCGAGTTTGCCATGCTTTTCTCGAATATGTGCAGCGGCTTGATTTATATGGTCGTCGCTTTGCACATCGAGGTGCATCAGCTCGGCGCTGCCGGGGAGGTTACGTGCTTGCAGATCTTGCAGGGCCGTAGAACCTCTGCTGATGTTGCGGGAACCCAGGAGGACGTGATAGGTGCCTTTTTGGAGAAGTTGATGTGCTATCTCGAAGCCAATTCCAGAATTCGCGCCGGTGATTAGGGCAATCTCTTTGGCAATAACGGATGTCATGGCGGTGGCTTCACTGGTGACTGCACTTATATCCAGGATGAATATTGAATATAGTGCAAGAGTACGGAAATGGTGTATCGAGACTCTTTTCGAACACGTCCTGCCAACGTAGCTTTATGTACATGTTGCGTTGTAGTTGACTTGCATCCTTCGCGGAGATGTACATTGTAAGTCCGGTTCACTCAACCTAGCCTGTCTACGGGATTTAGACTTCAGATCGCAGATCTGCACTCTATGCACGATTTGGCTAGTACTCTGTTGGATTTAGCCACTGTGTAACACAAACGCCGGGTCTAGATTGCGAGGGCCGCCGGGCGTTTTTGCACTTGCATGCGGGCTAACGACATTAAGACTAGAAGATTTGCACTTTTCAAAGCAGAACAGATTGCACATGGTATGTGTGGGAGAGAGTAGTTCTCATGATCTCATGTTCCTAGATTTGATCCATAAATCCAAATCTAATCAGGGGCTTTTGATAATCGTAACGCTAATAACTAATATGCTAAAAGTTCACTGCACAATGTCCGTCTGCCCCCGAGCTTGAGGCGATAGCGAGTCTGCTCTCATCTCCTTCGTAGCAGCCTTGGATAAATTCGATCGATTCTGCTGCGTTAGCTCTCTACCGCGCTCAGTAAGTTGTAGTTGTGGCATGTCTCTTCGTACTGCAGCGATTCCACCTTTCACGCTGTTCGCTGTAATTCCTCTGGCCCGAAGTATACTGGTAGCAACTCTCGATGTGTCTCCATCATAGCATACCACATATACCTGCCTGCCAGCAAGATCATAAGCACTGATACGATCGGAGGTGAACGTAGCCTCTAGCTCCTTTCATTGAGTCTCGAGGATTGCGGCATCAAGAAATGGACTGGGCATAGAGGCATTGCAGCTCTGCAGTGGCAAGTTGCATGAGCGTGGTATATGAGTTCTGGCAAAGTCTTCTGGTTTTCGTAGGTCAAGTATGACCGTCTGGTTGTTGTCGCCTTGCGCTATGCTGGTGAATTGCGAGAGTAATTGAGTGGGCTCTAGTTCCCAAGCATCATCGTAACGGTAAAGGTCGACTGCTGTGAGATTCTATTTCCATGTCAGAATTACACTGAAAAAGAAGAAAAGACAACCATACTTCATTGTGAATAGGTGGGAAAGCTTCGGCACCAAGCTTGTCGAAATACTCATCCACGTACTGGATAGGGAGATCACAGCAAATGAAGGCACACTCGATGAGTCCGTTAGAGCCAGCAAGTTCTTTCAGGGTACCAGCCGCTTTTCGCTTGCCCAAATAGTTGAAGAGTCCTTTTACTGTCAGTTGTTGCTGTACGAATAGATGATCTAAGCACCTTTCAGGTTGAAGCCGGACGATGGTCCACAGATAAGGCCTTCACGACAAAGCTGCAGGCTGAGGCCAAATGCGTCCTTTGAGCCGACCTCCTCGATAGCATCTACAGAATCGCGCCAAGGAAACTCGACGGGAGCCAGTAGCGCAAAAGAACGGGGACCGGGAACTCGGTCGCCAGGGGCTGTACACACACTGAGCGGTATGTTAGTTCCTGTTCTAAATCCAACAATGATAAGCATATCAACATACCCCAAGCGAAACACTGACGGATCCTGAGCCTTGAAGTATTGTCCTAAGCCCGTCATAGTACCCGATGTACCCATACCAGTACATATCAGTCGAATATTAGGCAACTGCTCGAGGATCTGAGGGCCGGTCCATCTAACGTGAGATTGCCAATTCTGTAATATTTAGTACATGTTTGAAAGAATTTTACGCGTAAGCAACTTACTGCGTCGTTTTCATATTGATTCAAGTTCAAGACTGATTCATCCTCTTCAGCCATCTTCTTGGCTCGTTGTATACCTCCGCGGCAATCTGTAGGATCGGGTTGAGACGGGCCTCCGAAAAGTGTTCTTTCACAAAGTTCAGCTGGGAACCGTGGAGAATCAGTGACATACTTACATGTCTAGCCCAAAGAACTGCATGAGCCGCAGTTTAGGACCACTGGTCTTGTTGCTCAAGAAAGCACGTGTGTCTTTAATTCCGTGATTGATCCGTGAAAGTAATGCAAGTGAGATAACGGTCGATCCGCTCGAGTACTCGACGACGGTCTTTGACTTTTCTGGCTGCACTCCTTTCTCCAACATGTTTAATGCCGGCATGACCTTGACGTTGTTTGCAGGATGCATGGACATCATTTTGGCGTGTATGCGAACACCGTCATTGTAAAATGGGTTTAGGCTGGGTGGTAGTTCTACAAGTGGAAGCATTGGCTGACAATCAGGGTCAAAATAGTTCCGAATTGCATCGGGACCCGAGTAGGCGTTCAGATAGTTCCGTTTAGGCATTTTTGTATTCAAATAAAGTTATGATGGATAAGGCACGAGGTATGTGATAGTAGAGAAGCTCTCCTCTTTAAAGTGAATGCATTCACCGGGTCTACCCGACCAATGTGGACGAAAAATATGCACATTATATTTTGCTCCGTGGTCGCGACTGTAGGGGCCATGTCATCCATCATGGTTCCGAGAAAATAACGCTGCAATATAGTTGTTACATGATTACGGTATAGTCGGTGTTCATACCTTGATGGTTTCTAAGGCATATTGAGCACATTGTGTCGAATCAAAGACATGGGGTCAATAGGCCCTTTTTCTGTTTGCAGAATAGCGTTGGCAGGGCAGTACTCCCTGTTCGCTTCAGCATCCATGACCTCCGGCCAATCCGTTTCACATGTGGACCCTAACTTGGCAGGTCGACATACAACGTTCATTCCATGCATGCTGTAGTGTATTTCAAGGTGCTCAAGTGGTAAGCGGTCAGACCCTTCAAAAGCAACGTAGATTGGGCATGATGCACTACCCATGTGTATAGCCTGTTGATCGACGAACCAGTGTCGTGTACTAATAGTACTACGTATGGTACTAGTACACCGCTAGGGGCCTTGGCATCCAGTGAGCATCTTAGTGGAGCAAGTTTGCGCACGTTTTGTTGCCATCTATTGACGCACAATTGTAGACCGGTGGAAGATTCCCTGAGCAGCCGTCGGCGATACACAAAGATGGACTGGATTCTAAAGGCCTGGGCTTGCAGAGACCGGTAAGCACATTATAAGAAATTGGCGCTCTTAAGCCATTTGGTTCCAATTGCAGTGCGCGCTGTCTGTGTACTTCCAGGCCCGGTGATATATAGCATCCCCTAAGAAACTTGGAGTGATTGCAGTGACGACAGTGGCTGCCTTTTTCTCCTCTCTTCTTCAATCGAATGCCCAAGACTGACGCACCCGGTCTTGAGTACACCATGGACACTAAGCCTACTCCCGAAGTTGAACCACACCCGCCAGACGAGGAAACTGGGCCGAGGTTCAACGAGCAAACTAACTATGTGCCGGTCAAGACTATCATTACTGTGAGAGTGCTTGCGTCCAATATCGTTCCCTGTGCTCATCAAACTAGATATTCCTGGCCTGCGCAAGTATTGACTTGCTAGCATTGTTAGACCAGACTACTCTTGGAGCAAGTTTAACCATTGTCAGCAAAGCTCTTGATGCTGACAGTGAGCGCGCATGGATTGCAGGCGCCTACTTTCTCACATCGACCTCATTTCAGTTACTGTATGGCCGGCTTTCCGATATATGGTCTCGCAAAGTCATCTTGATCTTTGGCATCGCAATATTCTTCTTCGGTTCATTAGCTGCGTCATTAGCACAATCAGCCGTTCAGCTCATCATCTTCCGCGCGTTCACGGGAGCTGGAGGTGGCGGTCTTATGACAGTCGCCCAACTAATAGTTTCTGACATAGTGCCGCTTCGCGAAAGAGGCAAGTATCAAGGCATACTGGTATATCACATGCTATTCATGTTGAAGAAAGTAACTTACATTACCATAGGGGTCTGTTGTAGCACTAGCCAATGGAATCGGACCAATCATTGGAGGTGCACTCGCATCGCAAAGCCCAGACTCTTGGTAACACCTTCCAACGAGACGAAATCCATCATGTGCTGACTGCTTCAGGCGATGGATCTTCAGGCTAAACCTTTTCACAAGTCTCTTGGCTACTAGCGCTGTGATCTTCTTTATGCCATTACGCAAAGTTCACGGTGCATGGAAAGAGTAAGTTGTTAGATCCATCTCAGAGTTCAATGCTAAGAGAACAAGGAAAGTAGCAGCTATCGACTTTTTTGGAGCTTTCCTAGCCCTGGCTGGCTCTACACTACTCGTGGTATGTATTTCATGTTTCAGTCAGTGTGCTAAGGCTTACTAGTAACAGTTAGCATTGACATGGGCTGGTGGTGAGCACCCATGGGAATCTGCTCACGTTGTTGCCACTCTTGTTGTCGGAGTAGCAGTCTCCGCAGGTTTCATCTTGTGGCAATGGAAAGGCACTAGTGTGCCATTAGTTTCGAGTAAGTTATGGCATCGGATCAAGCTGATAGATTTTATCATTCATCATGCAACTGCTATGAATCACTTTTACTGATCATCTTTAGTGGAAATCTTCACCTCCAAGGTCGTCAACGGGGCTATGTTGACAATGTTTGTTAATGGTTGGAATTTTCTTGTCCAGATCTTCTACATCCCATCGTTCTACCAACTAGTATATGGTTATTCAGCTGTGAAGTCTGGAGCACTGTTGCTACCTATCACACTCACACAAAGTAGGTTTTGTTAGTTATCCAAAGAAAATTAGATGGTTGCTGATAGGAGAATAGCGCTTTTTAGCACACTCTCAGGTCTTGTGGTGCATTGGACTGGACGTTACCGAGAATGTCTTCTCATAGGATGGGCAGTATGGGCAATTGCGTTGGGCTTACTATCAACGCTTGATAGTCCTTCGCTTGGAAAGCAGATAGGATATTCCCTTCTTGCTGGTTTCGGACTTGGAAACACACTGCAGCCAAGCCTGATTGCCGTACAAGCAGGAGCCGAACGCAAGCACATGGCAGTCGTTACAGTAAGATATATATACTTATGCCTCTTTGACATTATTACTCAAAAACTAACACTGAATACAGTCAACACGTAATTTCATACGTAATCTCGGCGGCACCCTAGGATTGGCCATTTCAGGAACTATCATCAACAATGCTGTTCGGCATTCACTGGCGCCATACGGCCTCTCCAGAAAAGAACTGAACCTACTTCTTAACTCGCCAGACCTATTTCGCGAGTTAGTAGGAACACAGCGTATGGATCAGATTCGCGCCTCGCTCACCTTAGCATACAAGGAAGGCTTTCGGATCATCTTTATCGTGGGTGCGGCTCTCAATGCAATTGCCTTCGTCGCTGCTTGGTTCTTGATGCCTCAGATAGAACTTGCACGAGAGGACGATGCTCAGCTAAAGGAAGAAGGCAAGAAGAGACATGAAGAGAGGCTTAAGAAGGCCTCTAAAGCCTAGAATAGCTATTTGTTGCTATCTCACTCCTGTTATCAGTTTCTATTCCAGACCACTTATCACTCTTTACACAATCATTTGTTCTTTTACAAGTTAGTTCCTCTGAATGTGTCATAACACAGCGGACTTTAGAAAAGAAACTCGATATCATTCTCGCTAGTTACATTGCCATAGTTGGTGTGTTCCACATGCATCACCCCTCAGGCATCCTTGAGCGGCCAATTGATTCCCTTATCCTTCGCTCCTATATTCCCCAACCCTGCGCAATTATACATGCCTACAGGGTTATTCTCCACAGCTCTCATGTATTGTAGATCAAGGCACTGCTTGGTACCCACGCTAGCCTCAAGTGCAATGCGCCCATCAGCCATGGCAATCCAAGTCTGAGACTCCGCCTTGGGTGCGCATTCGCGGAGAGAGACGAGCGCCATGTCCTTCCACCCAGATTTGGGACCGGCGTCCATGCACAGAGTTGTGGAGGCAAGTTGGATCGAGGTGCTGTTTGATGGTGCAACAAGATACCATGTTTGCGAAGGAGATATGGTTAGAGATTGGCTTGTGGGCCGACTTATTAGCTTATGTATACAACCTCGACGTGTAGAGAGTGCTTGATGACAACTAACACTACAAGAGATGCACCTGCGGTGCGCGACTTTGGAACGACGACGAATTTAGCATCTTGAGCTGAGGTGATGTAAACAGTGCGCTGCCCTTCTGGTGCCTGGGCGAGGCTTTTTGCCACGAGTGCAAGGCCGAGGATAATAGTATATAGCATGGTGATTCAGTGAAGTTGTTGTGAGAGATCCACAGGACGAAGCACCTCTAGATATTCTTTTAAATTGTTGGCTTCAATAATCTCGCTCGCTTGGCTAAAATCCACGCTTGATTAAAGTATAGAGATATGTACCGATGGTGGGGATGAAGCGAACGGCAGTTGTGAATGCGGGGGATGTGCTCCGCAGCACTTCAAATAGATCACTTATACTGTTCAATATTTACCCATTAATATCATGTCTTCGGTAGTTACATGTACATCGCAGCCAGGACACATTATTACCACAAGAATTCCTGTTCGTATGACAAATTAGATGAGATGCTCCCAACACCGAATGATATGTTGTTTGATAGCTGTTTGGCACATACCACCTTCTCCAACTTTTAGTAGTATTTTCACTTTTAGTACCGCCAGATATGATCACTCGGCATTATGGCAGGAATTGAGCCTCATTGCAAGGAGATTAATAGTTGCAGTGTTTCTGTATGAACTGATTAGTTCACCACCTTCCCTTTTCATCTTATGCCCGCCGCTGTTTCCATTTGGTGGCTAATAATTTTCTCTTCCTACTGTATTTCTTTTCTTCGTGCATTGTTTCTGACATATGCAAATTCCAAACAAGCAAACGAACCAGTACCAACAGATTACCCCTGAATCCACGCATGACCTTACTCTTGTTTACCCACCTCCGTTTTGTTTTCCCCAAGTTTAATTTGTTTATAACACTTGTAAATTGCTGTGGGACATGCGTTATTTAGTGTTCAGAGATGCAGCGACTTCCTTTTCTTTCTTTTTCCATAACCACCACGTGATTAGCATGACTACCAGCGTAAGTATAAAAGTGACTAGAAAATATAGCCACAGCCAAGAAGAGTACATGCGCCCATTGAGATCGTTGTTGAAGTCGAAAAATGTGGTGCTGAAGAATGTCTGGAAGGGAGCTGTTAGAAAGGATATGGCGACATGCAACTCATTGATGACTTACAGCAGTAAATGTGGCAGGAAGAAAGATCATTGTCATTGCGGCGATGATCTTCATTACGGCGCTATCACGTGATGTGGAAATGGCTACACTTTGCGAAGATCGTGCCAGGCTAGTGCTAGTACTAGCTAGACTGAGACTGGTCGCTGCATCACGTTGAGCAATGCCGCTGTATATCTACGACAGTGAGAATGGCTTTCGGTACTATTCTCATCAACAGTACATACAGTCTGAACTAGAGCTTGACCTCTTTTAGAAAGATAGTCAGTTCTATCCTGCAGTCCCACATTCCAAGCGCGCAGATGTTCATGCGTCTCCGATAGTAAATTTGCGATATGCGAAATATCATTCTCTGGCTCACCGTGGGCCATAGCTTGTAATCGATATCGATCTGTAACTTGGTCCAGGAAATCAAGCAAACGCGCAGTGCTTTTGCACGACCAAGCGATATATGCAAGCTGAGTGTTTGCTGCATTCAGAGTCCTCGACAGTGCCGTAAAGTCAAGATTCGCCAGGTCAATGCTATCATGGTGATCGAATCGGATGCCTAGCGCTCGTTCGTGCCAGTAGATCTGGTCATGCCACCGGGTAATGACTTTGCCTAGTTCGGAGAGGTTATGTTGAACAATCATACTGGGAATTATAAAGGCAGATTGGTTTGCAGCACCCTCCTCGACATCGCGAGCGATGTGGTCGTAATTTGCCGTTGCTAAGCCATGCATGAAAATGTACATCTGGCGACTGGGGAAATGATATGTAAGCGAGAGACTAGCACATACATAGTTCATCGCGCCAGGAATAGATTGGATGACGAAACCTGTTAGAAGGTATTTAGAGAATCTCCCTATTCAAGTATTCGCTCACTTACTGAGATAGTTTTCCCGAACGTCATGAAGCGGTGTATGGGATAAGTGGGCGGGTATTTGAGGTTGTGTAAAGGAATTGACCAAGGCCCTTTGATCCAGTATACTAGGATAGACGTCTGGTATGCGTGCAAATGGCGCAATGAATGTGTACATTTGTAGAGACAAAGAGATTGGCGTTAAACTCCCGTCATACAGCCCTGTCCGCTGTGAACAACTGAAGACTTGATGAGTGATTTTCTACTACGGCTAAGAATAGGTATGCACACAATAGTTTTATTGTCTCATGGTCTGGCTGCTGTGAAGAACTAGGCTGCTTATTTGGATGTGTTTGAAAATCATTCTGGATATATGTCTCAACTAGACTTTTTGTAACTTGGGATTTCCGGGAACTGCCATCACTGCGTACCTCAATCAGCGATACGGGAGCGTTATTATCTTCCACAAAATTCACTGATTCGTGCTTGATCTTTGTTTGTGACGATGGGGCTGCTCTGCGGATTGAGCTTCTCATCTTCGCTGTGATAAGGCTATAGATGATAGGGAGATGGTCCTGAAGACACCTTCAGAAATTTTGAATGAGCTAGAGCGAACCGGGGTGGACTTTTGGTCAGAATTTTGTGCAAAGAAAGCAGCTCAGAAGACATGTAGTTGAGGCTGTTGGACAGCCTTGGTGGGGGCAGCAACAACTGGCAGCCAATGATTGGCGCTTTTCGACGAAGGCCCGGCAATGGCAGAGCACGCTATACTCTTTGCGAGAAAAGTGTACGCCTCGTATTTCTGATAAGATGCGGGCATAGAGATAGTGACTGTACAAATAGGTGCTGCGTAGGCAGGCGATTCGCAAGGTACACGTCCACTCATTGTGCGACTCTATAATAGTGTCAGCAATCAAACACTGACAAGAAAATGCATGCACACATCTAAGGTGCGCACCTCACTGATACGACAATAGCTGACACGTACACGTCTCCTCCATCAAAAGTCAAAACTACACTAGCTCGTTTACTAGACAAAGGCATTTTACATTTGATTGCGCTAGCAGAGGCGCGATAAAACAGTTTGAGTAGTTGGTATTTAGTGCCTTGCATCAAAATTCCAACACACGCAGAACTACACAGGTTGACGTGATGCACTTTGCCATGGGCATGATCATCAGATTTTTTAAAATGGCCTAAGGTTGAACTAAAAGTCTAGGACAAGTGCTGGGAAGCGCCGGTTAGGAATACAGCCGTAGAGGCGTCATTGCCATGGTTTGAGCTTAGTCTAAATAGATTAATCACGCCAATGCTGCTCTTTATGAGCTGTTCAGGCGTGTTTCTTGGAACACATCTTACGATGGGATGATTGACGCAAGAAAGGTGGTTGTGTGACATAATAGCGGTCTAATTGTAGCAAATTGAACCGAATGCGAATGGATGTATTTATCCAGCATAGCCATCAACAATCTGTCGTGTCATGTATCCCCCACTCGCATGTCATTAAGTTCAAGATAAGATGAGTTGAAAGTGTATCTTACAGTAAGATGACCTGTACTTGTAGCGGGATAACTACTAGGATTCCAAGATTACCATGTCCTGAACAAAGTTCCGACGCTATCGTATCCACCACACTTGATCATAATAGCGCCGCAGTCAAAAATAACTATTGGTGCAGAACAAGGATCAAGATTCTGCACGTGGCCCGCAACCGATTCAGTTTGCCAGATGACGCAAAAGAGTCTTCCGGCGAGACGCTTACCCATCCTAGTCGGGTTCGGATAACATGAGCTGTGAGGCTCGGTAACACTGCCAGCCGACAAGAAAAAAAAGCCATTGCGGCTACTCAACCAATACAAAAAGAAGACACGCATTGAAACAAAACACCATCTTTGGCAGATAAGGCAATAAAAAGAAAACAAGGGACAACAAGAACAGGAACGAGATAATTTCCAACCCTTGTCCACGGAGACCATGTGCTACAGTCATCGCTAGTTACCCATATCCTTTTCCTTCCCCATCATAGACATACACACACATGAAGCTGGCACGGGAGAAACATCACTCACGTGACGCGACCTCATCTCCACAACTCCGAACCTTAACCCGACGATCAAACTCTAACCCGTCCCCCAATAAAAACACAGCCCGCCCCTTCGCTCCGTCCCCCCAAAAGAGAGCAGAGCACGGACTGAATGTTTTGCTGCAGGTACCAACAGCTGCGGTTCGGGGTGCGAGGAACCCATCATGAACTTTTGCAGCCTAGTCAGATACTTGCACACACGCGCGCGCGCAAGCGAAGTCCCCAAGGGAACGCCAATAGGGAGAGCGATAAATGTAGTTTCAGATAGACTACAATGGGGATTCATGGGAACGTGGGGGTTCAGTCAAGGCGACGATGATTTCCCCAGGGTACAAAGTAATAACAGCAGTGAAATTTGGGCAATTACGTGCAATCGCATGGTTGATGGGTTCAACGGTGCGCGTGTGGATGGAAAACAAAACAAACAGACGTAACTATGGATAGATGGATGATCAGGCAACGCGTATCGCGCGTCTACAACAAAACATGCGCATACGCGTGCTGCAAAAGATCAAGAAAAATCAACATCAATAATGTCAAATGGCCTCGGGTGCGTGCGTGCGAGACGAACATGAGCGAAACTCAAATACCCACGATTTTCCTTTCCCCATTCCATGACCCTGACTGCTACGGTGCAAAATCACCAATACACATCAGGGTCCGCACTAACTTCACTTGCGCAATATCACTACCCTGAAGTCAGTCCCCCTTGGGAAGGGAGAGGGGGAGGGGGAGGAAGAGAGAGGACCCCGGAGATTTCTTGAACCCACCCAACCCCCCGTCCGTCCCTTCCCTTACCGCCCCATCCCGCAAAACATTTCTTGGGCGCGTATGTGTTTGCCGTGGTAAATACAGGGAGCGGACATTATGATCGCTTTGCGCAGTGTGGAGACACCGAGACCCGCAAACGATCATGCCATCGTATTGCTTAAGTGCACAAGCTAAGCAGTCTCTCCGGGACCGGCAGGGTGTCCGTGTTGTGCAGGAAAAAGAGAGGGTCAAAGTGGGGAGAGGGGAGGGGAGGGTGTGTGTGTTTTTTTCTATCGGCCCGTCTTTCAAAAGCGAAAGAGGAGACGTGATTCATGCGGTGTTTTCGGCGCTGACTCGTTTGATTCGTGAGGGCAGAGCAGGAATCTAAAGGAAGGTTTGGAGAGCTAGCTGCGCTGATACGTGAGGGGTTGGGACGCGTGATTTGGTTAAGGGAAAAGGGCAGAGAGAGAGAGAGAGAGAGAGAGAGAGAGAGAGAGAAGTTGCAAGGCGTTCTCAATGTACAATTGGAATTGCTGGCTGGCCTTGAGGAGAAGGAAAAAAAAGTGGCTATAGTGCCAGGCGTTGCCAAACGCGATGATACTAGCGGGTTTTGCGCGTATGTGCCACTAATAGTACCATGTTTTTCTTCCCAGGGCCGCCGCCCACAAGGCATGAACTTGGCACTTTGGTAGAAACACAAACGTACATAGCATAACAACAATGCCTACATGCATATACATTGATCTACTATGCCTTCGCTACTTTTCTTGCATACTGTAACAGAGGTGGGGAAAAAGAGAACACGTATGAGTTATACGACCGTCTATCCTACCTATTTTTGTCGTTCTTCTAAGAGAAAGCACACGTATTCCAAACACAGAGGCGGTCACAAATACGAAGAGGGGGGAGGAAACCCACACAGCCACTCTCCCGCCGCACTAGGAAAGATAAGAAGAAGAAGAAGAAGAAGTAGTAGTAGTAGTAGTAGTAGTAGTAGTAGTAGTGGGAAAACGAGGCTTGGAAGCAGCTGGCACACGGCGCATGGCGCGGGACCACTCATAAATCAACGAAGAACACAAAAAGAAAAAAAAGTTGCGGTTGTGCTGTTATCTTGTGTAGGGAGATAATGCAGACAATGACATCATCACGCACGCGTCTTATCGACGCCCAACCAACCAACCAACCGAGTTCTGTGTCGCAGCCTCACCTTGAATTTTAAGTTAGAGAGTGATGTAACTATACTTACTATACCGGAGTATAACTCTCTCCACACAAAAAATGCAACCTCGCCTCTTTCGCACACGCAAACGTGCAGTTTTTTTTTTCTCGCGGTACAAAGCTATGGTAGTAGTCCACGTAAGTCGCCTACTTACGCGTAATTGGCCGTGCTGCAGATCGTCCGCAGTTGCAAGCCAGCCAAACGTTGTTGCTCAGCCCAAAAGTTTAGCAAAAAGTCAGTATACGACAAATGGAATGGATTGATATGTAGGTACCGGGACATGGGGGTGGGGGCAGTGCAAGTAGCAAGTCCAGTGCTTTGGTTGGTGCTTGGCGGGCTGAGGTGCCAAAGTTTGTTGCGAGCTGTCTTTTCTGATGCGGGGCAGTTGGAATCACAGTCAGAGGAGGGAACAACGTCTTGGCGTGTTTAGGGTAGAGTACATGTAATGCCGTCATTGCATGGGTGCTTGGTAGTGAGGCGATGCCGTTGATGCTGTGATTAAAAAAAAAAGGGAATCCTCAGGGATACGTCATGGGGGTTGAACACAATGGAAGGGAACCGGACCTATTCATGGATCCCATGTTGCAACTCCATCCTAGCCATATGTACATGCGCGTAAGTGGCACCAACACAACATCACCACAATCATCACATGTACATGAACCAAGGTTATTGAAGATCGGAAATACTTGTATTGCTGTCGCTACGCTAACAAGGACATCATGTCTTTCATTATCCGAGAACAAGCTCTGGACTAGATGCGACTGAGATGCATGCATCCTAGATGCGAGATTTGCTGAGATCAAGGAAATTACTGCTGAATGGCGGGCGAACACTTCGCGTTGATTGCCAAGATAACAAAACAAAAGTAAGCAGAGAGGGTATCATAACCTCTGACAAGCGAGATGATTGGGAGCAAAATAGAAGAAAGGAACAAAAAAGCAGATATCGAACGAAGCCAGGTCGTTGCGCCAACGGTACGCCAGGTATTACGCGCTTGTAGTGGAAAATAGGTTGTGAGACGAAGGGTAAAAAATAGAGGTATACACGAGCTAGGCGGTAAGAGAATGTACAAGAAAAGATGATTGTCGCAACCGACAGGGATGATGCATGCAAGTCGTCTGTGCGTTGGTGGAACTGCGGGGAGGAGAGGCGTTTCGAAACAAAAATGGCGTCTTCGATGTGCGGGTAGGTTTACAACGAATCCATGAAATCCATCAGCGACTTGCGGCGCCGGATTGCGCGGCTTCTGGCACTAGAACTGGGATCAATTTCGTTTCTCGGGCACTCTGGGATGACGAGCGTGGGCTCCCTCTCATCAGCGCCGCGAGCAGTCATGCGTCCAAGTGTGGTTGAACGCTTTTGTTGCATAGTAGTGCTAGTGCTGACATGCGGGACTGGGGGTGCAAGGTCCGGCGAAGGGGTCTTTCGTACAGAGTCGCCCCCACGAGACTTGGGACGCAGAATGGTAGACGCGCGGCGAATCTTGTTTTGGGCAGCGAAGTTTGCTGCGCCTTCAATGGGGGCTGTATGAGGCGTCATGGGAGCTGGGGTGATGGGTGTGGGTGGAACCTTGCCGTGCAGGCGCGAGTCGAATTGCTTCTTGGCAGGTGTAATGGCAATCTTGGCGAGCGAGAGCTTCATGGAGATGGAACGTAGTCGGCGGTGGGCTGTGGGTTGCTTCTTGATTATCGGTGAGGCGGGGCTAGTGGAAGAGTTTTCATAGGGATCTGAACTGAGGAAGGAAAGAGCTGGAGAGTTTGGAGTTGGTGGGGGCAGGTACGATTGGCGATGGCCTGGCTGGTATGATTGTGATGTTGGGTATTTTGAGAGATCGAGACGGGAGCGCGAGGGCATGTAGAGGGAGGAGCGAGCGGATGCAACTTCTCCAGCGGCTGAGGAGGAGGGCCTTGGTGGGGCATCGCTGAATGCAGGTGAGAAGCTGCGTGTTGATGCAGCTTGGAAGGATGAAGAAATGGAGGCCGAATCTGTGAAGGTGCTGGGCTTTTGAGTAATTGGGCTATGGCTGGTTGAGGGTCGGCGTGCCTCGACAACGGCGGGTGGAGAGATGGGGCGGGAGAGCGAGGATGCAACCATGCTTGTAGTGGGCATGACCTTCATGGAGAAGCGCTGTGCCTCGTCTGCCTTTTGCAGCTTCTTTGCTGCTGTGATGGGAATGAGGTTGGCAACGGATGCGGATCGTTGCTGGACGGGTGGGCGATCAGTTTCCATGTCGACCATCTTGGGGCGGCCGGCGTGGGCATAGGCGACGGCGACGGCCATGTCGCAACTGCGACCCTTGTCCCACCTGGAGATTGACATTGTCTTTGCGGTAGCTTGGGTGGAAATGTCGTGGACGACGGCATCTTCGTAGTCGTATTCTGAGTCTGAACCCGAGGCTGAGCCATCATCGGCAGTCAGGTCCTCTTCGCTTGAGAGATAGCGTTCCTGGAAAACTTTTGGTGCTTTTGCTGTAGGTGGGGTGGGCTGCTGTGAGGCGGGCGTGTCGATGCGCAGTGTGTCGGAAACATCGTCGCACAGGTTGGGGCTCGAGGCGGCACTGTCGGTGCTGCCGCGCTGGGGGCGGGGCGCGAGTTCGGGCTTGTCAAAGGTCCATTGGGACAGCTGCGAGGTGACAGCGACGTCGACCATGGTTGCAGAGTGGAGGGTAGTGGAGTGAAGTGTGGTTGGACAGGCGTCAGTCAGGCTGTGGGTGGGGGGGTATATGTATATAGGCGTGGTCGGAGTGGTCGACTGTGGGCGTTCCTTGGTAGGCGCCAGCCCGGCGGATGGGTGAGACTGGAGTTGCACGGCGTTGGTGGTGTAGGTGGGAGCTGAGGGCGTCAGTGTTAGAGAGTGAGGTGACAGGCGGTGGGCGGGTATATTATGGCGGACGATGGTGTGCCGCAGGCGGAAAAGTGTAAGAAGAACCGGCGCTATATTATAGAGGGATAGGGCGTGGGTGGATATATTGCAGAGCACTCTCCAGCTTTGGACGCGGCCCCTGGCACGGCGTCGAGGTTTCAAGTACAACCACGACCGGGCACGGGCTGGGAACGGGCCAGGGAACCCAGCAGAGCCAGCAGAGTCAAGGCGCGAGTCAGTGGAGCAGGCCTGTGCGCGATGCCATCATTAAACGTGCTGTCGCTGTCGTAGGACTAGTTGGATGGTGTCGCTGTCGTCGTAATAGTCGTTGTAGTGGGTGATGATGAACGGGGGGGCAGGGCAGGGCAGGGCCTCATACCCACACATCCACACATCCACACACCCCCCTTCTACAGTGTACACCGGGTTACCTGCCACACACCTCGCAGCGCCGCCATCTCATTGCTGCGGCCAGCTGCTGTGTGTGGTGCTAGCGAACGAGCGTGACGGCGAGAGCGGCCCTGAGTGGCTGTTGGCCTCGTTTCACGCCCTCAGTCTGCACACGCACACGCACACGCACACACAGCACACCATAGGGCCACAACACAACGGCATTGCGCACTCGCCTCCACCCATCCATCAACCCATCCATCAGCCCAGAAAGCCCATGAACTGCACCGTTCCCCAGCACCCGGCGTTGCGATGGCAATGCGACGAGTGGGCGGCAGGCGGCCGTGATCGCCATCCCTTCATCTCTCGCGCTCCTGTCTTGTCCGCGCTCGTCACGCTCGCCTGCCGATTGCAAGCGTTCCTGTGCCGGTCAGGGGCAGCGGACGTGGATGGTGTGGGGTTGCGAAGAAGCTAGCCGACGCCATTGCCGGATTCGCTCCAACATGCCGCTCTGCAGTCGTATTGTCTGCCCGCTCCACCCGTCGTGACATTTTCCATGTCTTGGCTCTGTTCTCTCCGTCGGCTGCTGCCATATGTTGTTGTTATGTACTATGTACTGTATACTATCCGTTTCCCTGTCTGCCTCTGCATCTGCATCTGCATTTCGACATGTTAGTCTAGACTAGACGGCTGTTTACTCCATGTGTATACATGCACCTGTCCTCTCTCTGCTCGGCGCATTCACCAACCCACTGGCCCAAACATTGGTATCTGGCTGGCTCCGAGTCGAGGGTTGTGCCGCCGCTGGGCAGCTCAGGTACCGGGACGTGCTGATGACCTTGCCTGGCTGTGCCCTGGCTCTGGCTCTGGCTCCGGCTCCGGCTCTGGTGCTAGTACCAAATAGTAGTATTTTGCTCCTAGTCCTAGTAGCATCCTCGGGCCCATGTCACCTGCAGCTGCACCACCTGTGCCTGCGAGCGCCGTCACCGCCATCCCCTTTCTGTCCTGTCGCCTGCCCACACCGCCAGCATGCCCTCAGACCCACCTACAGCCTCTTCGTCGATATCAATAGCCACTCCAAACTCAGCCCGAGATTGCAGCCCTCTGCCCTGCCCACGCCCTGCTGAGCGCCTGACCAGACCGCCACATCAAGCTCGTCTCGCCAATCTGCCAGCTGCACACATAGATTGCTCCACAGCGATGGCAACGCTCGCGCTCGGAACACAGGCCCGTGCCACCTTCTCACCACCAAGCGCCCCGCCGTCCATCTACCTCTAGCTGTATCCATCTAAGCATCGAGTGATTACTTGCATTGTAGACACGCACTCACACCCTCACATCCTCAGCCCCTCTACTCTGCCTGCATCATCACAATCATCGCGTGTTGCAACCCGCTGCACATCCGTTTCACCGCTCGCCTTTTTCTTCTTTTCACCCCCGCCCTTTCTCGAACCGTTTGTGCGCCAGCACGCTGCAAACGCCCTGCATGTTCCTCGTCCTGCAGCAACGCCACGCCCAACCGTACCGCGTGGTATGTACCCGAACAAGTCCCTAGTACGTACCCAAGTACCTTCGTACCTACATATCCAATCCACTAGCTCACGACCCACCCTACCATGCCCTGCTGATCGCGGCATTAGTCACTCCACTGCCGCTTGACCATCATCTTTAGCTCCCACTGCCATGCTGACGCTGCACACGTTCGTTCCTGAAGCCTGCTCATTCCACTCATGGTCTCAGCTCCCTTTACGATGCTGATGTCATGGCCGCCCCGTCGCCGCCTGCCAAGCCTCACCGCCTGACTCCTAGCCGTGGCCTGAGGAAGGAACCATCGCCCCACCTGCTATTAGTGTAGTGTACATCCTAATACTTCCCTGCACCACGTATTCTCTGCTTACTCACCCTCCACCCGACCCTCTGGCTTCCCTATTAATACTACTCACATGGCTATACTTACTTACCATCAACCACGCTGACGGCACCCCGTGTTGCATTTCCATCGCCGCACCCATCCCAGCAGCCCTTTTCGTGGAAACAGCCTCGTGCGCAGTGTGACTCGGCAGCACCCGACCAACCCAAGGCTGTTGTCTGTAAGACATGGGTCTACACCGCTGCCCCCAAACTCGCCACAATCGGGGCCATGTGTTGCAAGGCGGAATACGGGCACCACTAACCTGAGCTTTGTCTGCTAGTAGCCTCAGCAATGACGCCAAGAAACATGGCATCTAGGCAGACATTGCGCTTCTTCCCTCCGTGACAGTCGCCCCGAGTATATATGAGCTCGAGACCTTTTGATCATGAAAATGACCAAACCATCTCAAGGCTTGAATCAATGACTAATACGCTGCAATCCACGGCTACGTATGGATGACATCTTACCCTCTGCTCGGTCTCAGACAAAGCAGAACAGCGCCTAAAGGGTTCTTGGTATCTCTATAGTCTGCGATATTTGTCCGGGCGTCATAGGCGTGAACCTTAATGACGCTTTCTTCGACAGGTGATATTTCAAGTCATCCACTGAAAGTGACCAAATCTTTCCAGAAAATGTATAGTGTTTGCCACGTGACCTAGCAACTAGCCCGACAAGGAGTCTCCTACCATCATTGCATCAACTCGGCGAATCATAGCCCATGCATTACATCGGATCGATCAATCTTATTTCTTCGCGTACCGAATACCCCCAAACCGTTCTGATATGCAGCTAAACGTGCATGGATTGTTTGCTCCATCTGGCCTAGTGCACCTTCCTGACCTTGCACACACAAATCAAAGTTAGTCTTGCCGCCATCTAACAGCCAACCTTGCGTGTTTGCTCTATTCTATTGCTCACGTCTCTGCCTACTGGCCACTGGATTCCTCTATCTGACGCACTCCTTCTCGACTACTCACCGTACAGCATTGCGCAGCATCCGAATACACCAAATCTACTGCGGTACGTCGCTATGTATTCCCCCCGATGCTGGTGCTTACTCCATATCACCGCCATCCTGCCGCTGCCAGCATTCATCTACGTCGTCGATACCTTGCTGGTCCATTCACAGAGCAGTAAGCCCTCGACAGAAGGCTGCATCTATACATCACTTGAGGGGTCACATCAAGGGTGTTAAAAGCGACCACCTCCGCTACAGTCAGCTCTGTTGTTTCCCACATCGTTTCCTAAACCATCTTTGTGAATACCCGTTCTCGTAGTCCACACTATGAGGTATTCCATCATATTCACTGCGCTTGTTGCTAGCGCTTCTGCAAGTGACAAACCGGCCGTGAGCCCCGTAAGACGTCGACTGCATCTTAGCAAAACGCTTCATGCTCTAACAATCTCCAGGTACTGCTCAAGTCTCAAATCCTGCGTGATAACTTGTTGGCCAGTGTGCGAAAACTGGAAGACTTTGCCAATGTCACTCCAAACAAGAGTCGAAGCATGGGTAGCCTAGGACAGCAAGCAACACTCGAGTAGCTCAAAGACAATCTTGATGCCCTCAACTACTACGATGTTTCCCTCCAGACGTTTCCCTAGGTAATTTCCTGGAGTGACCAGATAAACTCCTTCTCCATCAATGGCACTGCTCTGTCGAATATTCTCCCACTGCAAAAGTCACTGCTCCTTTGATCATCGTCGAAGGTGGATGTAATAGAGTATGCTTGTGAAATCACCTTGCTAAATTATCTGACTTGCAACTAATCTGAAAATTTCCAGACTGATTATACTGCGGAGGTAGCTGACAAGATTACCCTCATAGCCCGTGGGACATGCGACTATGGTATCAAATCTGCTTATTCTGGCCCCGCTGGAGCTGTCGGATCTATTCTGTACAACATCGATGACAGAGGCCCTGAAGACGGCACTCTGCTCGCTCCTCCTCGGCCTGAGGGTCCATACGTCCCTACCCTGAATATCATCAAGAATGTATCTACTCCCATAGTCGCGGCACTCAAACGCGGAGAAAAGATATCTGCCAGTTTTGATGTCTACTCAGGTAAGCTGTTCAATGATTCGAAGAGGTAAGATGGCTCATACGAGTATCACAGACATCCGCAACATCACTTCATCAAACCTCATTGCTACCACCAAATCCGGTGACCACAACAACAAGCTCATTGTCGGTGCTCACTCGGATGGTGTGCTTGAGGGCCCAGCAATCAACGACGTTGCAAGTGGCCTAGTTGGGGTCTATGAGGTCGCCAAAGGACTGTCAAAATACTAAATCAAGAACGCGGTAACATTTGCCTTTTGGACCACCCAACTGGCCGGTTATCTTCCCGGCTCAACACATTTCATCAAGAACCTCACTCCAGCTGACAATGCCAAAACCCGCGCTTATTTGAATTTCGATCTGGTACGTCTTGCACTTCATGCTCTGTAGACGTGGCTGCTTACGGTTATGTTCTAGCTTGGCTCGCTCAACTACGTCCATCAAACCTACGATGGCGATGGCAAGGCCTTTGGCACGCCTGGACCCGACGGCTCCACTCAGATACAAAACCTCTTCTAGCAGTACTTCAAAGCTGCAGGAACAAGCACCATCCTAAAGGAGTACGACGGCCGCTCCGATCATGTACCTTTTGTCGATGCTGGCATTCCCGTCGGAGGAACTTCGACAGGCCCAGATGTGCAAAAGACCCCTGAGCAGGCTGCCATTTTTGCCGGAACAGCTGTTGCTACCTATGCCAATTCCTGGGAAGGGTTCCCAAAAAGGACTACCAGCGTTGCAAAGAGAAGCTTAATCCGCGCTAGAGATAGTAACGAGAAGTCATATGCTTAAGGGATTTAGGTTGATGATACAATCTCTCAACTATGTGAAATCATAGACTTGCAAGACATACGAAGAAATGAATCTGTCATAGACGCAACATACATGCAATCAAACATCAAGTTTGAAAGAGACCTCTAACTGCAACTAAATCCATCTCCTATCAGCGCCTTGATGTCTAGAATCTCCTATTGTACTTTTCTACTACTAAACATGCAGCGCAATAGCTTAGTCGAAATCGCCATACTCGCCACGCTGACACCATCATCCCCCACCCAACCTTATTCACCTACTTTCGTTCATGATTCGGCCACCGGGGTACGGCGGAAGAACAAGGTCAGAGGAAACACGGCCCATAGCTGCACAATTCCATATCCCGTCCTGCACGTACATATTGCACGACATCGCAAGCAACACTCCCCCAAAGAAAACCTCATTAATTAGCCCTCGCACTCCCAATAACCCACCCGCCTTATCGCCTTCACCCGGCGGGGAAATCCCCCCAAAATTTTACCGACCTTATCTAAACCACATGCCCCCATGATTTAATTCCACATATGATGTGCACACCCTTTCCAAGCCGGTTGCCTGTCAGCGCGTTTGAAATATAGTGTTTAATAACCGAGTGCTCGGTAGATGTGGGTCTGAGCCCGCAAGACTATTGTTTGAGCGAGTGCGGGGACCGTGTGCTTGGAAATTTGGAAATTTGGGTGTACGAGAGGACATTTGGATAGCGGGTTGATTGCGTCGTGCGAGCAAGGGTGGAGGACGTGGGGGGGGGGGGGGTGCGGAGATTGCTGGGAGAAGGTCATGTGACTGGGATCACGTGAATACTTGTCTGTACTGTGATTGCATTTCCAACTCAACTTTAGCAAGTCAAAATATGCATAAAAATTATGATCAAATTGGTTTTGATCATCAATGATAGAAAAATTTGAACATATGGCTTACCTTGCAGCTATTCCTAATTCATAGAAGTGGGTATAATACATCAAATCATAATATTTCGTAGTTACATATGATCATCGAAACATGTTCGATATTCTTGAGTGAGCCGTTTCGCCGGTGAATTGTATTCAGGTGGCCAATCACTCACAAATCCCCGCTGTCGTGTGTTTTTGTGAGAAATCTTGAGATACTTTTGCACCTCAAGCTGAGATCACGTGGTGATCGCTGGCATGCAGTACTAGCTCCAAGTCTCCAAACTGTCCAGACAACTCCGCCCTACCCAATTCTGACGTCGGTACAGACTACTCCGCATCGCCGATCACAAGTCTAAAATAGACCACCGTTTCAAAACACTATATATCCAAGGTACCAATGGATGACAGCATCTAGATGCACTGCTTTCAGCTCAAAATCTAGAACTATAAAGGGGTTCAGTTGGCATCGCGTTGGAGCATTAATCTCTGCGCTTGCAAAAATCAAAGAGCAAGGCGCGATAAGACCATCCAAGCAAACCTCCCAATTGTACACGGCATATGTAGGCCAAGCCGGGAAAAGCAACGAAAATGTTTGTTTGATGCGCCCGGAGGGTTCCCCGCAGACCTTCAACCTCTCGTCTGATTGCGGTAAGCGGCAGAACATCTACTTATGTACATGTCATTACAGCGCATCCAACCCACTTCTTGTACCTCGAAACACTGCATGAGACAACAGTAGCATCTCTTGCACTTGTCTCCAGGCCTCTCTCCCCTATCTGGCTCAGCGCGAATCTATGTCACATATCATGCATTCGATCCCTCTCCAATTGTTGCTTTTCGGGGCTTGGGACCTGTCGGCGGTTCCAGAGTCGACATGCATGCCCCCCCCCCAACACTACAGCTGTGTTTCCAAGATCCGTGTCTTCCGTGGTGGCGATCATCCAGGGAGTTTTGAGTTGAACAAACGAAAAAGAAAGAAAACAGAATTGTGAGCATAACACCTGGGTGGTACCCCTCGTCGAGAATGTAAACAAAAATCCCTCTTCTCCCACATGATAGATCAAACTTTGTTCGCCCCCAGTCAGCCTTGGGCTTTGGTTTTGCTCCTCTCCTTGTACAACATATAGCAGTTCGGCGGCGTTTGTGGCCGAACCGTTGGTTTGCTTCGTTTTAGTCTCGACATCGACTTTTCTCGCCTACAAAGAAACATGATACAACAGGCAATGGATATAGGTGGGCATGGTTACGAGTCTCAGTCGGCTTCCAGTATGCCCATGCCGCGTAAACTATGGGAGCACCCGGATCCAAAGTCGACGGCCATGTGGAAATTCATGCAAAATGCGAATGCTAAACATGGACTAAAGATGGAGGCGAGTCACTTGCCTCTTCATTTTAAGGTTTGCAAATAAACAACCAGTATCTAACACGTGAGAACAGACCTATCGTGATTTGTACGCGTGGAGTGTTGGCCCAAATCGAACTGATTTCTGGGAAGACGTGTGGACGATGTCCAACTTGATTCATTCTGGTTCCTATAAGCAGGTAAACTCTACAGTCTAAGACCTCTGCATCGCTCTTCACTGAACATACTAGGTCGTCGACACCTCGATCCCCATGGAAGAAAACCCCCACTGGTTCCACGGCACATATCTCAACTTTGCAGAAAACATTCTCTTCACCGCATCTGACATGAATTCATCACGTTGCACCACTTTACACAAAGAAGACGACAAAATCGCGCTGACAGAAATCCGAGAAGGAAATACAGATGTAGCGCATCTAACTTGGGGTGAGCTTCGCCGCCGCGTGGGCCTCCTCTCCAATGCGCTGCGTGCAAAGGGAGTGCAGAAAGGAGATCGAGTAGCCCTCATTGCATCTACTAGTTTCGACACGTTCATCGTCTTCATGGCTACAGTCAGCTTGGGCGCGCTCTTCAGCTCCAGCAGTACCGACATGGGCGCAAAAGGCATTCTTGAGCGCCTCTTGCAGATTAAGCCAAAGTACATCTTTGTGGACGACTGGGCTGTGTACAACGGCAAGACGATAGATCTGCGGCCCAAGATTAGCCAGCTCGTGGCAGGTATGCAAGACGTACCGGAATTCGAAGGCGTAGTAACACAGCCGCGTTTTCGTGGCTGCCCAGCAGGCATAGAGGGACTGGGCAGTACGCAAACACTCGCGACCTTTCTGCAAGCAGCACAAGGCAACGAGAACCTTGTTTTCGAGCGAGTTGCGTTTCGCGACCCTTTTCTGATTGTGTACTCTAGTGGGACTACGGGTGTGCCGAAATGCATTGCGCATTCGACTGGTGGCGTGCTAATCAACGTGTGCAAAGAGAGTATTCTGCACAAGGAAGTGACACCGGAAAGTGTGATACTGCAATATACAACTGTAAAGTCCTACCTTCTTTACCCATTCCTGCCACTGACAATAGTCGAAACAGACTGGCTGGATCATGTATCTCGTATCTATCCAGATCCTACTCTTCGGGTGTCGCAGCATCCTCTACGACGGCTCTCCCTTTCGCCCAACACCCCAAGGCTTCCTCTCCATCCTCTCTTCCCAGCGCGTCACAGACTTTGGTACATCGCCCCGCTTCCTGCACGAGCTCCAGAAAAGGAATATCCGGCCACGCTCGCTGTTCGACTTGTCGCACCTTAAGAGCGTAGGCACAACCGGCATGGTACTGCCTGAAGCGCAATTCGCCTGGTTCTACGACGACGCCTTCCCGGCCTCCGTCCACCTCAGAAACATATCCGGCGGCACTGACATCGCCGGGCGGTTCGGCATGGAAAACCCGCTGGAGCCCCTGTACGCAGGCGGGTGTCAGGGCCCGTGTCTAGGCACAAAAGTCGAAGTCTACAATGCCCTGATCCCAAGTGGGACGCCTGGAGAAGCAGTTCCAGACGGCGTTGCAGGCGAGCTTGTCGCCACGGCTTCGTTTCCCAATCAGCCCGTTTGCTTTTGGGGCGACGACGCCACGGGCAAAAAGTACAAAAGCGCCTACTATGCGCGCTTTCCGCATGTCTGGACGCACGGCGACTTCATCCAGATGCATCCCGTCACGGGCCAGATCTTCTTTCTCGGCCGTGCAGACGGCGTGTTGAATCCATCTGGCGTGCGCTTTGGGTCGGCGGATATATACAGTGTGATTGAAGCGCATTTTCCACAGGTCGCAGACTGCATGGTTGTCGGGCAGCGCCGGCCGCAGGATGTAGATGAGAGCGTCATGTTGTTTTTGAAAATGGCACAGGGTCATGAATTCAGAGAGGGCCTGGTCGAACGGATCAAGAGCAAAATTGCGGAAGAGAGAAGTAAAAGGCATGTTCCGCGGTTTGTGTTTCAGACTTGGGAAATTCCGGTACGTTATGCGTTTTGTCCTTTTTTTCTTTTTTTTCTTTTTTCTTCTTTTCCTCTCCTTATCCAATTTCTTTCCCCCTTCCCCCTTCATTCTTATGAGGAGAGAGAGAGAGAGAGGGGGGGAAGGGCAAACATAGTGTGTCGAAATATCGTTTAGTGCAAAAGAAGAAGAAAAAAAGCTAACAAACACTGTTTAGACGACTGTAAACCTCAAGAAAGTCGAACTCCCTGTCAAGCAAATCGTCTCAGGCAAGAAGATCAAACCCAGCGGCACGCTGCTAAACCCCCAATCGCTACAGTTCTACGAGCAATTCGCTAACGTGGAAGAGGTAGTTGAGAGGCTGAATAAAGAGAAGAAGGTGAGGAGGAGATGTACATTGTAGTCGTCTCCCACCCCATCTCTCTTCCCCTTGAAATAGCACCCATTGGCACGGTTGACTTGACTGGACACTTGAGAATGTGCTAGTATTGATTTTTTTTTCTTCTTTTTTCTTTCCATGACAACGATCGAGATGAATGTGGTGAACGGGGAAGTACGGAGAAAGCATGTGTTTCGATACCAAGCCTAATGTTCGGGGTTTCTGGGGCGTTTTATATCTTTCCATGTCTCTCTTTTTTCACTTCCAAAAAGGTATATTCTTTTTCTTCTTCGTTCATTTGCTACGTCTTAACACTTTTGGCTATTGGTAGTTAATGTGGAATTATTCATCTTGTTTGAAATGGAAAGCTTTCACATTGCTAGCGTGGATGGGAGGGTAGGTGGGCGAAGATATAATAGCCAAAACATATTGCATGGTAACTGGAGAGTTAAATCAATCGCAAAACGTGACATCATCAGCTGGGTTATCGCATTCACAAAGGCATTTCCACATGTTCACTCCCACTGAAAATGTGTAAGTAAGCCGCATATAAGGACCATGTAGCCCGCAACATTGCTATAAGAGACATTTGCAACCCCATGCAAGCAAAAACCCCATTTCCTCAAAGTATGGCGTGACATTCTCTCAATGAGACAGTTTTTGCCCTCGCCCATTTTACGCCTGTAAACGCCCTTGATCCACACTCTCTTTGTTCCCCTCTGGACATTCCCCCCATCTCTTCTTTACTCCCCCAACACACACCCCGTTGATATATATCGCATCTGCTCGTGCAATCACATTCCCACACTCAGATCTTCTCAGCAACCTTGTTCTCTGCTCACGTGTTAGCTTCTTGCCCATCTCCCAATTCAATCCACTTCACTCCCCCACCCAAAAACCCCACCGCTCAAAGAGAGAAAAAAAAACATACTTTGCTGCGTCAAAAGAAGACCGTATCGCTTCTTAATCGTAACCCTGTGCCTGCTGTACTTGTCGTCGGGCGAGAAGCGCGCCGGGTGCGCGCTCTTGCTGACCTCGCCATCAATCACTTTCTTGAGCGTGTAGATGCGCTTCGACGGGTTCGCCGGGTCGGGAATGTACATGAGATGCATGCTGTGAACGGTTTTCACGTTAGCTCTGCGTTCGGTATTGTGTCTTCTGATTTTTGCGCGCGCACGCAGGGCAGGAAGAAGGCGAGGGAGGCTGGAGACGTACGCTGCGAGATGTTGGTGCGCAAGAATTGACTTTACGGGGGTTTGCGAAGAAGAGTAAATGTTGGCGACGGGGACGAGTGGGTGAATCGCGAAGCAGAAAAAGCTAGTCGGTAGGGTAGCTTCAAGGAAAGTTCCAAGTAAGTCGGCATTTTTTTCTCGTCGGACCACCGAGCTCCCCATTTTCGCCAAGACACGCGCTCGACCGCTGCATCCCTGCAACAAGACTGGCAACCAATCAGAGATTGGGGAGTTTGCACTGTTTGCACCCCCGATTTACCCAGAAGCCTAAACCTCCACATCATCCACTTCGCATGTTCAAAGGTCCCTGCATCCCTATATCTCTCTGCGAAGACCCGTGTATTCTCCTCCAAGTCCAGTCATTCATTGTCCTGTTTCGCACTCTAGAGAAAAAATAGAAGGAAAAAAATTCTAAAAAGATCTCAAGAAGAAAATGTCTCGCCTCACCTCACTCATCCTCGTCCTCTTCTCCCTCACATACCCCATAGCCGCCCAATTCGGCTTCTTCGACCAAATGTTCGGCGGCGGGAATCATGGCGGCGGCGGTCACCACCATGGTGGCGGACACAATCATCATGGTGAGGCGCAGAATGTGCGGAGCGATAGTAGTTGGTATCAGGCGCAGTATGAAGGCGGTAAGTAACTACATTCCCCCCCATTATACCTACGTATATTTTATATGGAAGTTCCACGGCTGATCTCAAGTCAACAACAGCACAATGCTCACACTACCTCTGCCCCGGTACTCTCTCCTGCGTCCATTTCCCGCATCACTGCCCCTGCGCATGGGAAAGTGTAGAAGATAAAGTTGAGCTGGGCGACGGAATTGCGATTTGCGGATCTAAAGGTGGATGGAGCGAGGGCGAGTTTGCGAAAAAGGTGGATTTGGCAAGGAAAGGACTGCTTTGAGTTTTCGTTGGGGGATACACGATGCAGATGGGGGAATGGTGATCAAGTTTTGGGGATTTCGAATGGAATAGGCGTCGAAATTCGATTCATACACTCATGCAAATGCGCGCCTGGATCATACCAAGGATGTCATATTCACATTGAAAAAAAAGAGGGCGTTCATGAAAGCCAAAAAAAACGCCCCTGTAACCGCTTCATCCAAGATCCTCAACTAATATCTTAACAAAAAAATGAACATTCATGCCCGCTTAGCATACTTGTACCGATATGCCTGCTTTCCATCCTTCGTATCCCTCTCCTCTTCAATACCCAATTCCTCTCTCCCCCACTGCCTCATTACTACTTTACCCAACATCTCCCTCTCACTCTCCAACTCCCGGACACTCTCACTCCACTGCCCATCGCGTTTCCCCACGAGCGTCTTCGCCTTTTCTTTCATCACTTTACTCAATAAAACTGCCAATTTTTCATCCATGGCTTTGTTCACAGCCTCATGGTCTGCTTCTTTGGTAGCGAGGAGAGATTGGAGAGATGCGTTTTCTGCGCGGAGGGCGGAAATGGTGGATTCGAGTACAGAGATGGTGGAAGGAGAGGAGCCCGAGCGCGTGGACTTGTGCGTCTTGCTTTCTTTACGGAGGGCCGAAACTTCTGACTTGAGAGTTTTGATGTCGGCAAGTTGGGTGCGGATGATGCTGTGGAGACTAGTAATCTCCGTAGCTTGAGCATTGGTAGCCGTGGCGGATGAGTTGGTTATCGTGTCATGGTCATCCACAGTGGATTCGTCATCGTCTTGGCTCTGCACCTGTTGTGCTGCACTGTTACGCAGTGTTTCGACTTCTTCTTTGATCCGCTTGAGGTCTCGTGTTATGCGTCGCTTTTCGCTGCGCTCTTGCTCCAGGAGTGCGCCGGCTTTGCGCACGGCATCTTCGGCCTTGTCGCGGACTTCTTCCATTGTGGTATCGTGTTCTTCAATCATATCTTCGTGTTGCGCTCGTAATTCTTTAAACTTGGTCTCGACCTCGGCCTTCAATTCCTTCATCTTGCTGAGCTTCTTGTCAATGTCGCTGACACGGCGGTCTGCCTCGGCTCGGGCCTCTTTCAACAGATCATTGGCATCTTCCAAGTCTCGTTCAAATCGTTCAGCATCGCCTCTTGCTTGAGCACTTTCACGGTGTGCTTCTGCTAGTTGTTGGCGAAGATTAGCATTGCCAGCTTCTAGGCTTTGCAAGCGGCCCTGGTACATGTTGATTCGATGCTCAGCCTGCTCCTGCTCCTCAATAATATTTCTCATCTCTTGATCCTTGGTTGCGAGCTCAGACTGCACAGATTGAAGCTGGGATTGGAGAGATCGTATACGAGCCTCCAGCTCAACAACCTGGCGAGGCTGTCCATCATTGGTAGTCTGATCGTCCCTAGGAGCCGTAATTCGAGCTCGAAGTGACTGCACTTCTGTTTCTAGAGAGATCGTGTGTTGAAGTTGTTGGTCTTTTGCAGCATTATCTGCACGTACGGAATCCAGCTGGGATTGGAGAGAGCTAATTCGAGCCTCTAATTCATCAGGCTCAGTGCGCTGGCCGTGCCCAGTAGAGTCCTTTTGCGCCCTCTCGAGTTCAGACTGGAGCGCACGAAGACGAGTGTTGAGCTCGAGATTTGTTTGGAACAATTGCTGCTTAGCTGCGGCATCAGCCTTTGCACACTGAGCTTCGAAACGCACATTTTGCAGTTCCCCTTCAAGCTTAACAATGCGTCGAGTCTGCTCGGAGGCAGTTGCTTCGACTGCAGACCATATTTGATTCTTTTCCCGTGCCTCCTCACGTGCCAGCTTTGCTTCAGCTGTCGCCGTTTGGAGATTGGACTGAAGAGCATTGGCTCGTGCCTGAACTGAAGACAGCTGCTCGGCCAGCAACAATCGTTTATTCTCCGCACTCTCGTCCGTTTTATCAGACCGTTGTACCTCTGTGCCTTTCAAGTCTTGGACCTCCCGCTCATGCGAAAGCCTAGCGTGCGACAACTCCGCTTGCACCTCGTCTAGGCTATGGTCTTTTGTCTTGATCTCTTCCGCAAGCTGTCGGTTCGAATCTTCGAGATTGTTCCGCTGGCGCTCGATTTCTTCAAGCGACTTCAAGCGGACATCAGCAGCTGCGCGAGCTGCATCATGATCAGCACTCTGACGCTGCATGCTCTTTTCCAGGCTCGACAACTTTTCCTTGTGTTTGTAGTTCTCAGCACGGGTGCTTTCGAGCTCGGAACGAGTATACGACAAGATGGTTTCGAGTTCTGTGATGCGCGACCTCGAAGACGACTCTTGCTGTTCGAGCTGATGCTGTAGCTCTGCAATCTTGTTGCGGGCGACGTCCTGTTCGTTCGTATCAATGATGGCCGACGTATGGCGTATGACGGTCTCTAGGGTGGGTTTCCGCGGAGTATCATAGTCTTCGACGGTAGGTTGCAGTGATCGCGCCTTTGGTGGTGAAGACCTAGGAACCTGCAAGAAACTACGCCGGGGCCCATGGAGTGGCGTTCCGGTGAGTGCGCCATCCATTTCTGTGTCTGGGAGGTTGCTGAGGAAGCTGCGAACCTTTTCATCATTCTCCATCGATCGTTCCGACACCGCTTTGCTGTGCCGTCGTTCTTCCGACGAGCCGTTTGCGCGCCTATTGGGTGACGCTGTACGAGACAGCTTGTCTGACCGTTGCCTGGGCTCTTCGACTACAACTACCGGTTCACCCACCTCTGTCGCCTGCCGCCCTTCGCTGCCGTCTGGTATAGCATCCATCCTTGCCGTCGGGCGCTTGGTATTGGCCTCTTTCCGCGACTTGATTTGCGCCAGGGGCAGATCGGCCGTCATCCAGTAGGTCATGTTCATGGTGAAATCTTCTGGTCCCTCGATCTCGCTCGTGTCTACACGGTCAACGGGCGGCTGATGGCTATGCTCAAGCTCTGTCGATTCAAATGTCGAATTGAGGCCTAAGGCGTCTAGATCCATCTCGTACTGCGATCCATCTTGCGAGGGCGGACGCGACGGGCTGCGTTGGGGTGATTGGAAGCGCGTCGGGCTTGCTGTGTATGAGGAATGCGATGGCGGCATTTTGTATTGACGCGTTGTGCTCGCTGCATTCAGATTAAGACTGTGGTGCTGGAGTGGATAAGAATTGGGCTGATATGGATGTCTGTTTGTTGTGGAAACGCATTTCTAGTCTAGTGTCATGCACGTCCGGGGTTAAGGAAGGGTTCGAGCTTATTTCCGGCGCGTTTTGACCCGGCCCCACGAGGAACGCGTGTGGACCCTTCTTGTCTGGCTCCCCCACTACTATTGTACATATGCATGAGTATGAGACTGCATGGACAGGTGGCCGCGTGCATCTCGAAGACGGTAAGCAGAGAACTTGGAATCAGTACATTACCGTTGGATTGTGATAAATGAAGAGAGAAACAAAACATAAAAAACACTCCCACCATCATGTCGACTTGCTACCGAGAGTAGATGCAGAAAAAGAGAACAACCCCACACCATTTTTGCGGCCAGTCAGCCAATGCATGCGCATCCAAGAAAAACTCCACCCAGGCTACAATAATGCGTACAATCATAAAGTACCAATCGCTCCACATGAGCACGGCTCTGTCCAATCCATTACTCATTCGCAGCTGCCACACCGTTTTCTGCACCTCGCAAAGCACCTAGCGCCCGTTGCAATTCTTCCTCTGCAACCATGACTGTACCTGCCCGCGCTGTGCTTAAATAGCTCATTTCAACAGGATCCTGCAGTTGACTCGTCGTCTCGCCCACCAGCCGACCCGCCACGCCGCACACGATACCCGTACTCTCCATGGGCAATTCCCTCAGATCAAGTGTAATAGGGGTAAGGAACTCGTCCCTCGAGCCCAGCAAAGTATCTTGAGCAAAGTGCGGTAGTAGCGTGTGATCCACGAGCAGAGCGGCGGATTCGGTGTCAGTTAGCGTGAGGGATAAAAATTTCGGACAAGGCTGTGTAATGAGACATTTTACGAGGCCAAGATGGAGTGCGTCATCGGCAACAGTGGTCCTGCTGTTGCGGTTGCGCGCTTGGTTCATGCCATCTCGACGGCCCGCGCACTGCACTAGGCGGATGCTAGAGTCTACCGTCGGCACGATGTTGCGGCGCTTTAGGGTAGCAAAAGTCTTTGTTTGCAGTTCGGAGATGGTAGTTGGGGGCGGGCTCCTTGGGGGTTGGACTTCCAAAGAAGCGGCCGAATGCTTGCGACCAGGTTGGAAGGAGTTGACGTACGACAAAGTGTCTTTTTCAAATTGAAACCCGCGCTCTTCGAGTGCTTGTACGACTTGGGAGCGGTGTCGAAGGGGCACGAGAATGTAGTCGGAGAAGTAGGTTGTGATGAAGAAGATGGGTCTAATGTTGCGTCAGCCTTGGATCGTCTTGCACGCAGCAATAATACTCACATGCCCGCAAGGGCAAGAGGACTCGTCAGTTCGAGGACACGTTGGCCAGCATCCAGTCCTTCGCCGTCGACTTGCATGACGACAAAGTCGTCTTGAGTAATGTTTACAGATTCTCGGGACTCGGCATCGAGAAGAGCAAGGACAGGTACGAACAGTTCATTGGCAAGCGCCCTCGAGCACACAATAGAACACTCGACCGGGGTGATTGAAATGTTTACGAAAGGATGCTCGAAGGGCCAGCTGTTCAAAGGCTGTACAGCACCCGAGCTACTGTCAAAGCCATCGCGAGTTGCATTAGGCAACACTAGCTGGAGGATGGACTGAAGAAAGGTATGGTACAGGCGCAATGGAATGTGTATCAGAGCAAGCTCTGTATCCTTGGAAGTGATCATGTTAGCTAAAGCCGACTTGCGAGGAAGAAAAACTTGGTGCGGCAGGGGATGATAAGACGTCGACCCTGCGCAAAGGCGTGCATGAAGGACCCGCCACCAAGGCCGCCCCCGATGTAAAAGGCAGATTTTTTTTCTTTTCTTCCCTGCAATGCAGCAAAAGGAGCATGATAAATGGAGAATCGACGTACCAAAATGCGGATATTGGCAGATAGAAGGATTAAAGAAGACTCCATTACGCAGGCCAACGGCAAGATAAGAATAGTAAGACTGCGATGGTGGTGATGGATCGCGTGGTGGCAGGGTGCCCACCTGCAGCAGTTTTCCGATTTGGTAAGTCGTATAGACCAAACAGGCTGCTAGCACAATGGGGCAAGCGTTTGAGGAGCGTGGGAAAAAGCAAGGGGGTACTTTTTTATTCCGACGCTATCACGAGAAGGAAGGGGAGATGCGGGGGGAGGTGACCAGACTATCGGTTGATGTGTTCTTGTCCTATGGGCCAGTGCGAAGTGTCGTTTTTGAAGCCGAAATTCATCCCACAAAGTTTGCTGAAAAGGGACGAGTCAGGTGGGTGATGAAAGCAGGAGTGAGAGAAGCAGAGGAGAGAGGACCAGAAGCCGCTGTATGCGACGGCAAGACGTCAGAGTGGAGGGCAAGGGTAAGGGGAGGGCAAGGTGGTCAGGGAGAAGTCTGGGGTAGCAGATGCAGGTAGCGTGGGGATGGCTGCAGATTGGAGAGGTGCAATTGGCTGGCGGGCTGGTCGAGGGTAGCAAAAGGGTCGACGAGGGTTAGGGGGAGGGTTAAGGTTAGTGTTCAGGGCAGGGAGTGCAACGCGCGGGCAAAGGCCTGGGACGGCGTGGGATGGTCGGTCGGGTCCGAAACAGGCGCGGCGCGTAGGGCGGATATGGTGCCGCTGACGTCGATGTTGAGGATGCGTGGGGGAGAGGGTTGTTGTGTATGGGTGGATGGATGAATGGATGGATGGACAGGTGGATGTGAGCACTGGGCCTGTACGTACCGGTATGGGTGCGTGAGAGGGAGCCGGGGGTGGGTGGGCGTTTTCGAGGCAGCGTCGATGCTTTTGTATCTGGCGCCGACATCGACATGGCTAGTAAACGGTGACTCGACGAGGGAGAGACTCGGAGAAATTTCCACGCCCGTCCGCACCATACCCATCGTAGAACTGCATTGTCCTGGGAGGCAAAACCGCAGGTGGGCGAGCAGCGCATTGGACATGAGCAGAGCATGAGGGCAGCATGAGCCGTGTAGATGCCAGCGGCCGTGTCTTCTCTTGGGGTTGCACTGCGCCGTTATTGCATCAGCAGCAACAGCAGCAGCAGCAGGCGGCTTTCTTTGAAGCCCTCTGGCCTTGTGAGAGCTCAACACCTACTCCAGAACACTAACTACTACCACTACTGGTATGGCCCCACAGGCAGGCTATCTTGCTTGACTCAGCACTGCGATATGTATGCGCCCGTGCTACTGCTAGTCGCCATGCTCCATCTCCATCCAGCGCCTTTCCACTGTCCCGTCACCAACCGAGGAGCGTCACCGCCGGCCATATACAGACACACACACACACAAACACAAACACACACACACACTCATACATAATACCAGGACTCGGCCCATGGGCGTCAGCTTTGGAGGCGCCGTCTCGTGTCACCACCACGCTGCCTACCCCGCATCGCCGCCCTCATGCTCATCTCATCTGTGCGCCTCACACCGCAGCAATGCAATGACGAGCCAGAGCACACGACTCGCTCCATGACGTGCTCGCGCCTCCAGGCCAGCACCACGGCTACCTGCAGCTCGGGAGAACTGCGTTGACAAGGCCGACTGCCGTAGTACATGTACCAATACTACACTACCTACTTACACGTAGTACACTTGTACACATGTACAACCTCTGAAGACCCTGAATAGGTCCGATTCCATCCCCTCCTCCGACCCCACTACCACCACCACCGCCACCACCATCGCCATCGCTGCGATGCTCTACTGGTATCGTTTGCTGCATATGCACTGCACGTTTCAGAGCCTGAGAAGAGAAGAAGAAGAAAAAACGCTTACGCAGGGCGTCCTCTGCATGACCGGCGTGGGGTGTCATTTCCAACTGCCACTCTGATTGCACTCGCTCCCTCTCTACCCCTCGCCAGCGCATCCTTCGACTCCGCTATTCCCACCCATTGCTTTTGTGCCTCCACTCTCAACGGATGTCGGGACACGACCCGCTATACATGCCATACTCTGGATCCCATGGACCTTGCATCCAACACTGACTCCCTCCAAGCCAATCAATGCCGTCCCCACAGAAAGACGGTGGCTTGCCCAATATGACCATGGCCAACCATTGCACTCCACCACGGTACCACCGCAACATCGACTAACGATGCAACCATTTATCTTGCAGTAAGCCTACCGTCGACTTCCTTGCCGAGTCTCGCTTCTCGTGTTCACCCTATATTGCACACGACCCAACTGGACACTAACTTGCTCTGTAAACAACTTGCCACCGATCACCGATAAACGACATGCTGCTTGATTAGACAAATGCCGCACCAAACAACTCGTGACATGTATCTTGTGCCACAAGCCCACCAATACAAGACGACCCAACTATCGGCCTCAGCGCCAGAGAAGAAAAACAACGACACAATCCCAAACAAGCTCCATGAAGCGTCGTGGCTCTGATGAATGGTAACGCGTCACCAAATTGTAAAGTGTCGGAGAGCAAAGCTTCCGCACGGCACATGGAATGGATACGATTCCCAAGTGTCAACACGGATAAATGATATCCATCCAAGCGGAGCCTTTGACTTTGATTACAAACATTTTGACACTGGGAGTTCACTTCTCATGCCTTAGTAGTAATGTGACCTTGGTTTCGGGAAGAGAGCGAGAGCGTCCGTCTTGAGCTCGGCCGAGCTTTTGCATTATTAGTAATGTCTCAACGTCTCAAACAAAGTCACCCAGAACGATACAACCGCCTTAGAGTTCTGCTTTGCGTTTCCGCAAGTTGGGCTCGTCATACATCGTTCTTCAGTCGTCCAAACGGCATATGTAGAAGCGCCCTAGCGGTCTTGCTTGGTAGAGGAAGTGGCGAAACAATGCCCTCCAAGCATCGCCGTAGGATTTATAACTAGTCAAGACTACACAAGAAGCTTATCCTAGCTATCAACCATAATTCAATAAGAGTTTAAGCTCTTTTTTGATTCACACTAAATCTCGGCGTGTCCACGGTAAACCAGACGCAGAGCTAGTACTTGAGGTGTAGGCATTATGATGCTCGGTAATTTTAATTTAGTAGAGCTCCGCATACGTTCCTTTTGCGGTCAGGGTGTAACCTGTAAGGTTGAAATCAAGCTTAAGCACAATATGTAGGCATACACATCTGGAAATAAGCTATTAGAAGAAGACTGACCGGCGCCCGAGTCTTGAGGACCGAGGATTCCCACTCTCACTAAACAAAGACCGACACTGTTGACAATATCTACATTTCCTTCAACAAGCCCTGACCCGATGATACATCACTATGGACTGTACGGTTTATTCATATAAGTTTCCACTCCCAGTATCCCTTCAGAATGAATTATGGTCAGAGTACCATAGAGTAGAAGCCAAGCTCAGTTGCGAAATGACATGGCCCGGACCTCTTGATACCAAGACATAATCAGCCGAATAGTCTAGCATTGTCTGCAATAGTATATAGGGATCAGTGTCATGGAAGTTAGAGCACATGCCCGACGGGATCCGCGTTTATAGCGAGGCAGTAGCTGGCATACTATCAAAAATCATCTATCGATCATTCATCTATAACCTCTAGGAAATCTCCTGTCAGTTTCCCTATCAAGGTTGACCTACTGCCATCTCGCCGCCAACATAAAGTACCTCGCCACCATCATCAGCCTTGCGCTAGCCCTCGCCCCAGCGGTCCTCGCCCAAGTCGCCTGCTGCTTACAACCAGGCACAGACCTTCCATCCAATGTCATCTGCGGCAAACCTGGCGATGTACCTGCTTGCGTGAGGTTTACCCATCTTCAAGAAAACGTGCACTTTGAGTTACTCAAATTCTAAAACTTCTTATCTATAATGCCCAATGCAGCTGTTTCAGGGCTGCGGACGGAGAGGTACTTACAAATGGATGTTGCCTGCGGGCTCGTATGGGCCTGCGTCCAGTGTTGGTTATCCAGGTGGCGGAACGGTTCGTTGTGTCCAACGGAACAAAGTATAGGCCCCTGCTTGATTTAAAAGCCTGATAGGAATCGTCTATAGGCTGATCCTAGTTTACATTTATGTAGCCTGGAAGAAATCGGGTTTTAATGGATGATTCTTACACTTCTATTCTATTTCTATATACAATAACTAATGTAATCCCTAGAAGATAAATTCTTTGTGGCTGGGTTTCATGACACATCAAGTAGACGCAGACTTGTTATAAAGCATTTTATTGAATGCCTCTCTAAGCCAAGCGCTATTCAGGGCCATCGGCAAAGTGCTCCTCCGCATCGGATCAAGCTCCAGCATCGCAGCAATCACGACTCGCGCTTTCTCGAGCGGTATTTGGCACAGCAATCTATCCTCATCTTCACTTTCTCCACACGCTCTCTCATCCCTCATTTCCTCCGTGTAAACCCCGAATGCTTCATTTTCTTCTAGCCCTCCCAATATCATCTCTGGCTCCCAAGGATACACACCTAACCACAACCTCACAAATACTACAGCCAGTGACCATACATCCGCCTTCTCCATATCAAAGAAGCGCTCTCCGTGAACTTCTGGCGCCATAGTAATCGGTGTTCCAATCCAATTAGCCCAGCTTCCAATCCGTGCGCCCGTAAGCAAGTTCCGAGACACTGCTGCGCTACCAAAATCGATCAATTTGACCGTGCCATCCCGCGCCACCATGATATTTTCAACCTTGATGTCGCGGTGCGCAATCCCGTATTCATGCATGTGGGCAACGGCGTCAACTACTTGCGCGAAAAAGCAACTGATGGCGTCGAAGGACCATGCCCGCTCAGCCCATCTGTCATAGTCGAGAAGGTCAAGCAGGGCAAAGGGAACGTATTCCATTTCCATTTGCCAATAACCCCTCGTGTCGGACCCGACATAGTTCAAAGAGTGCGTTGCCGCGATGTTAGGATGCACAAGCGTGTGGCCAATCCAGTACTCGTGGTGTATCCGGTCTGGAGTGGTGGACTCCAGGAAGAAGCGTTTTAACGCTGTAGCGGATGAGGTGGAAAATAGGACTTGTCCATCTGTGCCCTCTCCGACAGTGTTGTTTTCTTTCAAATCAGGGGCCAGATCCGGGTAGATGGTGTTCAGGTCAGCAAGGCCGGGTCTGCATTGCCATAGGATTGAGGATGCTTGGGACCAGTTGAGGATTAAGAGGATAGGGATGGCGCTGAGTGGGATTGAGAGCATGATGGGAGAAAAGAATGAGAAGAAGATGGGTCTAGAAGAAAGCAACCACAGCGAAAATGTACCTCGTTATCGATTAGTGACTGTAATAGTATCATGTGATCGAATGCCTGCAAGGTTGAAGTGCGGCTGTGAAATGCCGAAACTGGTCACAGCTACGCTCTATGGCTCTTACGGACTATTACTCTACTATCATGACCAACGCAAATCGCCATAATGCTGGGTTTTTAATGGCCATAGAATTCCAGGGACGAATCTCACACTGCAGCAGATGTTGGTGAAGCTGATTCATAGTATCCTTGCATGAACCTAGGCGAAAAATAGAAAGACGCCACCCGCGTTCAGGAGCATGTATAGTAAACAACGGCTTTGCGGCACAAAAGAAGCTCGCGCTAATCTGTGCTGAGCAGGCATGCTGATGATTAGGTTGCGCTGTAACGACGTCCCCTTGTAATCAGCTGGTTACTAGCTACTACTAACGGCTGGCATGGTGGCTTCTAGCCTATGGCGGGCAGCGCCGTTGAGCCCGGTTAAATGTGCACGTCTACCAAGATCCCATTCCACTACGTCGCCGTCCTCCGGCCCGATATGAGGCTGGAGGAGCTGAATTTAGCGTGGAGGCTCAGCCTATATGCTGTCAACTTATCCTTGATACTAAGCTTTTTAGGGTAGGAGAATGTGTGAGGCTGAGTGACAACCGTCAGCACGATATCTCGGAAGGATCGGGTCCCACCAATGCGTAGCAGAGACTAGGCCCAAAGTGGGAATTTAGGATCGCGACATCATGAGATGGAACGCCTAAAGTAGTTTTGTAATCTCCGAAGTCGCGCATGCTATCTGTAAACTAGCTATGCATGTAGCTCACCGTAGTAGTTATCCGCTTTGGGGGGAGCTCACCAGCTATTCTAAGCGGTATAGGAAACTACTCGTGTGCCGGTTTGTATAGTGCTGCGTAGCCTTCTGTAATGGCTGAATCTACATTGTGTGTGTAGTCTAACGAATACCTCATAGGACCAGAATAAAAGAGTTAATAAAATCTAGCCATGATAACACATATCTCGCAAAAAAAAAACCCCCTATCATAATGTGACTAGGAAGATCGAACATCTCAAACAATACGACGACAAATATGCTTCCTGCATCAGCACGGATGTGGTCATCACGCTTGATCGAGTGTAGCTGGAAGTCGAGTAAGCAGTTTCATCTGGAACGCTGAGCAAAACAGCCGATACGAAGGCAGTAAGTACATACGCTAGGATCAGTAGCATGGGTGTTACCATCATCGTGTCCGGCTGAAGATGGAGTATAGGGAGAAGAGAAGTATATATTCAAGCCGAACGCCCCGTTAGAAGACTCACAACTCACAGCTCACTCCTTGTCTCCTCTACCTCCTCTTCCATCTTACTCAGTGCAACCTCACCAACAACCATCGACTCCACCTTCACCATGAAGTTTTCCAGCATCGTCTTCCTCCCCCTTCTGGCGGGTGCGGTCTCGGCTGCTGCCATTCCAGCTCCTGCTGCCCTCGCTGAGGTCGCCGTCCGCGAGGCCAGTCCTCCCCACAAGACGGCACCATTCAAGGCGCGTGAGGCCAGTCCTCCTCACAAGACCGCTCCTTTCAAGGAGCGCGAAGCAAGCCCACCCCACAAGACTGCCCCATTCAAGCGCAGTCCTCCACACAAGACTGCCCCATTCAAGAGGGACGCCGTGGAAGCCCCCTGGAAGCGTAGCCCACCCCATAAGACCGCGCCCTTCAAGCGGGAGGCTAGTCCTCCTCACAAGACCGCACCCTTCAAGGAGCGCGAGGCCAGTCCTCCTCACAAGACTGCACCCTTCAAGCGAGAGGCTAGTCCCCCCCACAAGACTGCTCCTTTCAAGGAGCGCGAGGCAAGCCCTCCCCACAAGACCGCACCGTTTAAGAGGGACCCCAGCCCACCCCACAAGACCGCACCCTTCAAGGAGCGCGAGGCCAGTCCTCCTCACAAGACCGCACCTTTCAAGCGGGAGGCAAGCCCTCCCCACAAGACTGCTCCCTTCAAGCGGGAGGCAAGCCCTCCCCACAAGACTGCTCCCTTCAAGCGGGAGGCAAGCCCTCCCCACAAGACTGCTCCCTTCAAGGAGCGCGAGGCCAGCCCTCCTCACAAGACCGCACCATTCAAGCGTGAGGCTTAGGGTGGCTCACCTGACAAAAATGCTTCCTACGAGTGCACCCCAGTCGCCGGGTAACTACCCAAGACTACCTCTTAGCCAAGCTCAAGATATTGTTTTCAATTAAGGCTTCAGGGTGTAAAGGAATCACTGTATGGATGAAGGCTGAATGATGCTATTGGCAATTGGCATCGCAAGTTCAACTGAAGTGGTATTCTTGGAGCTATTTTCATATCATATGAGTAATGAAGATTATAAAGATATTTACCAAAGCAGAATTTTGGATGAGTGATGTGATATTGTACCCCCTGCACATGAAACCCTGCTTTGAATTGAATTACTGATACTACTTCATTGAATAATGGTTAACTACCGTACTAAATTCCTATGATATCTCCTTATTAGCCTTGCCTCAAGAAGCACCTTGCTAAACTATTTCGCCGTACTCGCATAGTAGAGCACAGGAATTAGAATGATGTTTGGCTCCTCATTGCTCACTGTTAGATCAGATTCCTTGAATGAACAGTCTTTATGCTCCCTCTCTACAAGTAATAGCCATTACTGCTAAGTATAATAGTGAAGTCTGGAAGCTCAGAGCATCTCGTACTCTAGATAGTAATGCCTTTCCCCATCAACCTCAACTGTCCAGTAATCTCCTCAGGGTTCTTGTCACCAACCTCACGTTGCAACATGGACGTCCAGTCCAGAACCAGATTACGAAGATAATTCAGTGGAAAAGGAACGTGATGGAAGAGCCTGCCAACAAAGTACGCCGATTCGACCATGTGTGTAGTGTGTGCCAGCTGATATCCCTCATACCGCTCGAGTGCATTCGCGACCGCATTTGTGTCCGAGAGGTCAATTTTGTATAGACTTTGCGCTATGAAATATCCGTCCGAGATGGACATTCCCGCGCCGTAAGCAGCGTAAGGTGAGGTAGCGTGGGCTGCGTCTCCAGCAAGACTCATCCGGCCCTTGGACCATTTCTTGAGTGGCACCCTGTCGCGAATTGGCCACATGACGACATCCTCTGAGGCGGTGCTGTTCACGAGTTCACTGAGGGGCCCGGGAAATCTTTTCGACAGCGTTTGAGCACGGCTTTTGAGGCTTTCTTCCACGGGCTTGCTATCAGGCCATCCCTCAACGAACCACCACTGAAGGCCTTTGCGGCCCTGGCTCAGAAGAGGTCCGTATGTTCCCTGAACTTGGGGGTCGTGGGTGATGACGCATTCGTCAGGAATGACACCATCGGCAGTGTCAAAGGTGAAGCCGCCGATCACGTGGAGGTCTTGGTTTCTTCGAGGACTTTGACCCCATAGGTGAGTGCGGACAGAAGAGTCGATGCCATCAGCACCAATGATGACAGCTGCTTTGATGACAGTACCGTCTCCCAACGTCATCCGAACACAGTCGCCAGTGTCTTCGAATGCAGTCACGGATTTATTGAACTCCATGACGCCCTCGGGAATAGCCGAGAGCATCCGTTTGTAGAGATCTGGCCGCAAAAGCCCAAGAAAGCCGCCGTCGTATTTCTCTATGACATCGTCCGCCAGCCGTACCGTAGCACGTACATGTCCACTGGGATTCCGGAACGTGGTTGCAGGCGAGGCAGCTCCGAGGTCAGTCGTACTCACGCCCATGCACCTGAGGGCGTGTATGGCTGGTGGCCATAGATTGAGAATGTTTCCTGCTGGCCTGGCATAGGGATATCGTTCATACACCTTGACGTCGATGCCGGCTTTGATGCATCCGAGCGCTATTGCCATGCCAGCAGGCCCGCCACCAATCACTGCAACCCCGACATCGAACTTTCTATCGCGTGCCATCAGTCCAATACAGTAATGGTAGATAGAAAGATTGCCAGAATATTGGTATGAAATCGATAAGGGCGAGCACCCGGGAGGTTCAAAAGAATAATGCAAAGAATGATAGGATTAGAAGGCCCATGTGGTCTCTATAATAAAGACTGATTTCTGCCATATCGGATTATACTAAGCTGCACTATCTCCTTCTTGCCGAAGGATCGGGATCTGGTCGTGGTGACCCCATTCCCCAGACCAAATGTCCCCAACAAGCGACTCCGCATTCTCACAGCTAGCTCAACCTCTTCTGCATTGCCGGGTCCAGATAAGACCCCACAGCCAACCATGCGCATTATGCGATACCCAATGGGCTGTGAAGCTAGCGAGTCGCCGATGCATGACTAGGGTGGGGTTGGATCCTTGGCTTGGAAAGATCCCGAGCCGACGGATGTGTGCTGGTTGCCACCACATCCCCCCAGCCTTCGATTGATCAGTACGACTTCGGTATTAAAAGTTCTAGCCCTCCACATGCCGAAGTGAAACAAGGCAAGCACATTGGCGTCTGAACTAGGAGACGATGCCTAGGCTTGCAGGAGTATCAAATCGGCGTTTGAATTCCGTAGCGACGGGGACTAGATGAGCGACACCGGTAATTGTGGCTCTATTCCACAGGTCAGGAGCATGTTACTCACAAGCCCACAAAGGCGCCTCTTGATTCTCTAGTATCGGCAAAATGAGTGCATACTGTGTTTTGTGTTGCGATAGTGAACAGTTGGGTCTGACGTCCGGTATCGGGAACAACGCATCTCGATGCCTAGGTTCCGGTCGGCATTTTTTTGGCTAGACCTTGAGTAGTCAACTCCAGCCCAGAGGTCATTCCTCATGCATGCGCACGGATATGACTCTTCACACTAACTCGTTGTGAGCGGGGTCTAATGCAGAATCCAATAGCGCGTTTGAACGACTACATCAAGTCTCACAGCTGTATTTGAGGCTGGTTGTCCCGGCCATCTAAAAGCTGAGAGAAGTTTGCCCAATTCCATCCAAGCTCATCCATAATCATTGGAGAGCTATCCTCAATCCACCAGTCCGAACAGGCCAAGTCATTTTGACCGTCAAGGTTACTCATCTGTCCAGTTGGAATTACGCTAAAAGTCTCCCCACTACCCTGAACCAGTGAAGCATTATGCTCTGGAACTTGCCACAGAGGATTCCATGCCGAAATTGGGACCTGTTCTCTAGTGGTGAGCTCTGGTGGAAGCGCGGAGCTTTCAGCTTCTGGTCGCTGCGATGGCCTTGATCGATAGTGCCTGTGAGATCCTGTAGCGGCTGTTACAAACGTGTTGAGCTTATTGAGAGCGAATTCGAGCTCTCTCTCCACCCTGCCTAGGGTATGTGCATCCTTGACTGCAAGCGCTGCAGCTTTTAGAAGCTCGCGGTCCATGCTTGCCATCCTTGAGTTTTGCCGCGTCACGACGAACACAGCCAGAGCGCCCATAGCATGCAATGGGCCAGCAAGACTTGGGAGTACAGGATATGTCTGATTCTCCGATGATTCCAGAAAAAGACGTAAGATCTTGCGCGCTGAATTTGCAGCTAAGCTCTGCCCATTCCGCACGGCGTACTCCCATGGTTCGTCCTTAGCAATGACATCGACAGAGAGACGAATGGCCTTCTCGCTAATGAGAAGACTGTTGCGGGTTACAACAATCATGCTTTCCGTAAAATTCAATGTCAGTGTTATACAGTATTCTATTCCAAATCCTTGCCACTGAGAAAGGGGATTTTTACGTACGCTGTGTGATATTGCATTGCAATGAACGATGCAAACGGATGTGATTTGGAATTGAAAAATATATCCATAATCGGGCTGTGTGTATTTATAACGCATTAGCTTCGAATAGAAAGCTCCCAGGCACAGTACTGTGGCGGTTATGAACAGGGCAATGAGAGCAAGTGAAAAAGAAGACCTGGAACTCACCTGTAACAAGACGGGCAAACATCTGATGCCCAACTCATTAATCTCACGCAGGATAGGCCTATTGTTCGGACCTTTTCTCTTATTATATCTGTTGTGTTGTCATCATTTTTGTCGTCCTCCTTCCGGCTAACCTGGACGCATAATCTGCCCACATCGTTTAGTACCGTAGCCAGACTCAGAACGACCTCGCAGATGGGGTGCTGTAGCCGCTGCCGCGACTGATTTGTTGAATCAGCATTGTCCATTCCATGCTCCCTGTCCCTTAGCAGACTGGAGTCAGGTAGCAAGCCCGAATAGTCATCTACAATGAGTGACGCTCTGCCGAGTTCAAAAGAGAGAAATTTCTCAAATGAAAACACACTCATCCAAACATTTCGTCTTTCTTCCCCAGGCGGCAGGTGAGGCGATTGTTTCAGAAAGCCCAGCGAGATAGCCATGGAAACAGCTAGGCTCATTGTATGTCCCGCTGCAGCCAGGTTCTCATGACATCGCAGCGCCATGGACAAAAGAGTGACAGCTCGGAGGGCGTCGATCGTACTCTGCTGCAACACGAAGCCAAGAAGGCTCTGCGAATACTCCAGACATCCCTCAGCATCGAAGCCAAGATCTTGGTTGGGCTTTGAGCTGTGGCCGAGTATCATGACAAGATATACCTGCATTAGCGCCACGAGCCCATACTGTTGTGTGAAAGACTTGGGACCATTTGCATATGCCACCTGGGCTATATGCCTGATTTTGTCTGGCTGGAGGACAGGAAACACGATGTTTGGGCCCTCGAGAAACCAGTCAACCAAGGTTGATAATGCTTCCTGTTCTGGAAAATCCCAAGTTCCCAGAAAACCTGGTAAAACCGAGTCTTTTTGTGTAGCCCCGCTGTGATTGGCTGGGTCGCTGTCGGACTGTTCTGCTTGGCGAGGGCCTGATCGAGGGATCTGGAGACGGTGACGTGCAAGATCTAGCCAGCTGGTCATGAAGTCGAGAGAGGTGTTACCGGAGTCTGCGTGTATGATAGGCAAACTAGATCTGAACTCAGGTCTATCATCATCACCCTGTATGATACTAGAGCGATGGGTCGATGTACCTTGAGCTTGACGTACGGGATAGCTGCAAGGTGGATTTGAGACGATGGTGGCGTCATTCTCTGTTTGTGGCGGACTCTGAATACTAGATAAAGTAGTGTTTTCTTCAGCAGTCATTGTCTCGTTTTCATGATCCTGTTGTCGCCGGCCTTGGCGAGAAGTCGGTGCACTTCTCCTATCTTCATGAGCTGGTATTGCTGACAACGCGACTGCACCTCTTGAAATTGGATTGGAATCAATCTGGTCTTGTCTTGCCGTCTCCTCTAACTCACTACGATGCTGCCCTTTACCAGCTTCATGCCGCCGAACGTCAAGCCATGGTTGACGGCGGTTTCTGGTGACGCACTGAATTCCGGCGGCTGAACAAGCATAGCATGATGGTTGGCCCTCATCGCAGCGAGTCTTGCGCGAGCGACAATAATCACAGGCGAAGTTGATTCGACGTCGTTTCGACGACGGCCCTGGGTTGTCGCCGCTAGTGCTGCGAGTCGAGGTCGAGGGCGATGATGTTAAGAGATGGGAACCGGTCGCGGTGGTGGCGGCTGTCGCGGCAGGCTCGTTGTGGGCTGCACTATGCGATCGCATTGCCGACGAGGGCATGGTGATACCGAACCGAGTGACAGTAGGTGATGCCGATGATACAGAAGACGATATTGGGAGAACGCAACATGTCAGGGGGTACCTCGGCTCGGTAAGTCAAACTGACCCGCCGCACTAGTTTATTACTTGTTCGCGGGTTGAAAGGCGGGGAAATCGGAAACATAACAGACTAACGCTGGCAGATAAGAAATTGACCGAGCCCGGAGCGCTTGACAAGACCCCAAGATTATGATTCTCCAGATTTTCCCCACACCCCAGATTCAGTCTAATTCAGATACAGCTAGCTCTGGCTTAGTTCTCCGTGATGTGGAGGGAGAGGCGATTGGAATCTGTGTACAAAAGCTCAACGTCGTTATACGTGTCTGAAATGGCTATCCAGTGGACCTAATAGCAGCCCGTCCTATCGTCGACAAGACACCTATTCGGCGAAGACAGGTTGTCTGCATTGCTTTAAGAAGGGTGCTTTGAGTTTATTCATTATCTATTTATCACTTAGTTCTTGTTTGTACCTCTGAGGCCTATCACAGCTTCCCTAACACCTTATTCCAAGGAAAGGAGCGCGATCATGAGTAAATTGGAGGATGTGGAGTCGAAGACTCAGGTGGAGTTCGTGGAAAGTTTGAGCGACAAACCTGGTGACCCAGCCACTACTGATTATGGAACTATCAATCTTTTTCAAGATGGATCTATTGTTCTCGTTCCTACCCCCAGTAGTGATCCCAAAGGTAAGCTTAGAGAAACTACTCTCATTTTCCATCTTGCGCGCCTAACTTAGCAAGCTGTGCTCCTACAAGGGCGTTCGGTTAACCTTCTCGATTTCACACTGACATTCCCTTCTCGCTATAGATCCCCTCAATCTACCGACTTGGCACAAGTTCTTAATTATATTCCTTGTCGGACTATACAGCGCTATTGCTGTCCTCGGAACCTCTGGCCTTGGTGCTGTTATGCCCTCAGTCATGAAGGCCTACCCCAACGATGATCCGGCCCGCGTAACCGATCTTGTCACCTATCCAACTCTTTTCATGGGTATTGGTAACCTCATATCCATGCCTCTAACGCTGACAATTGGTCGCCGGCCAGTGTTCCTATTCTCCCTGATCCTTCTCATCATCACTGGTTTCTGGTGTGCTTATGCCACCACCCTCACAAGTCACATTGCCGGCCGGAACATCTTCAGCATGGCGGCAGGCCAAAGCGAGGCTCTTGCGCCTTTTATCGTTGAAGAAATCCATTTTCTCCATGAGAGGAGCAGCAAGTTGTCGTGGTTCGTTGGCGTCCAAACTGTCGGTACGGCTATCTTGTTTGTCATGACAACATACGTTGTTCCGCCCTTTGGCCTGAAGTGGTGGTATCTCATCATCACTTTCTTGGTCATCGCCACACTCATTCTTTCCATCTTCTTCGTGGTTGAGACTATGTACGAACGCAAATTGGATGAGCACGACATTGGTTCAGCAGATGAGAAACCCATGGCTGGCAAGAAACGCGACCTTCGACCGGACATCTACGGCCCACGCTCTCTACGTCATGACTTGAAAGTTTTCCACCACAAACCAGTCTGGTCCCGAGTTACCGAATTCTACGTCGATACTGGAAAGGGCTTTTTTATCCCTACTATCTTCTGGATTTTGCTCTTCAACGGTGCTTTCTTGGGCGTCTACATTTACCAGGCCTCTACGTTTGCTGTTATTCTCACTCAACCGCCGTACAAGTTTGCTTTTGACGTGCTAGGATGGGTCCAGATCTTTCAAATTGCAGTTGTCATGGTTCTAATCCCACTCTTGGGATATGGTACTGATCGCTTCTCTAAATGGATGAGTAAGAGAAGCGGCGGCATCTTCAAGGTACGTCCAGCATCCTATGTCTTGTTTCCGCGTTGAATTCCGTAATTGTCCTGCTTGTGTTGTCGAATTTTCGCTAATATCTTGGGTTCTTTTCACTTATTAGCCCGAATTCCGACTCCTATCTCTCATCGTTCCAACTGTAGCGACAGTGTTGGGCTGTGTTATCTATGGCCAGGCTGGTGCTCATCCTTTCCAGTACCACTGGATGGGAATTGCAGCCCCCTTTCACATGTGTTACCTAGGTTTCCTGACCGCTAATCTGATTGGTATCACCTATGCTGTCGATGCTTTCCCCCAGAAGGCGGGTGCCTTACTAATGGTTATCTGCGTTGGTCGAGGGTTCATCTCCTTTGGTCTGAGTTACTCCACTGTTCCAGCCATCAAGGCCATTGGTTATGATGGCGCTATGAATATCTTAGCTGGTATTATCGGCGGTCTCATGGCTCTTGGTATACCGATTTACTTTTTAGGCCCTCGCATTCGTAAGTGGGCTGTCAAAACCCTGTGGCCAGGGCTTACTGAAGCAAAGTAAAGTCTTCGGCTCGTCCAATTTGAGAAATTGAGATAAATTATTAGATTTCTCGAATAGTTCAATTATGCATATGATCTTTCCTTACCCGGATTTATGCTTTTAAATCTGTCGTGTTTACGTTCCCATTGCATAAAGTTAAACATTTGATCACTTCATCGAGCCTCCGTTGATACTCAATCACAGGTCTCCATAGGTTATGATGAGATTAAATGAAAGAGACTCAACTGCTCAACTGTTAGCGTATCGTACCAAAATCACGAGAAGGAGTTAATAGACGACTTTACCAATGAACCTATGTCTGTATGTAAAAGGAAAGGAAGGTATACAGAAAGCAGCCTTGATCTTTTCTTGAAACTTTCTATATCGATTCTAAAGCAGTTTTTCCTGTAAGGATGTCTGGTTGCAGGTTTATGATATCGAAGATAAAGATATCAAGACCTAGACAGTCAAATCTTGTTATTTTTGATAATTGAATTTCATTTGATAATAGTGGGTAAGCTAAAAGTGACAAGGGTATAATAAAAGCGTCTTTATATCCAACCCTCTCTTCGAAATCAAGCCGACAATGTCCCAATGTATGGAATTCCTGTTAATTCAAACCCTCGCTTTGACAATTCTACTGACTTCCTTGGCTTGCCCGTGTTATAGGGACAGGGTTCGTTGCCGCGTATGATAGGTAACCCACCTACATGCATAGCATTGGGCCAGTGAGTGGTGCTTTGAGTTGTGTAGAACGCGTCCTTCTTCCGCAACAGGTCTTCTTCCGAAGCTTCAGCGACTGGCATATAACATGTGTAGATGCAGAAACGCGGCCTGTCGCCTGTTGGACTGAGATTGTAGTGAGGTGTGCGGCTGTCCCAGAGGAGAAGGTCACCAGGCTCGGCATTGAGTTTCACCCACTCGCAGCCCTTGTCCTCTAACCACTTCATGCCTTCCTTGGTGAAGCCGTACCACTCTTTGGTCCAAGCCCAGATCTTATTGGGCTCATCCTTGAACTGCTCATGGAACTCCTCGCTAAGCAGATGAGCGCCTTTGCAGACGATGAGGCCGCCATCGTTATCCCCATTTGGGAGCAAATTCACCAGCCCTTGAAGGCAGCGAAAACCAGGCTTTTCCGGATCTTGATCCTGATGTGGCCAGGGGTTATTTTCCTTAAGGTCTTTGCGGTTTGGGAATGCCATGTTTGTTCCATCAAAGGAAACAATAAGGTCTTTCGTATCATACGCCTTCTCAAAAGCTCCGACAACTCCCGGCTCCTGGCGCACTGACCAAGCGAAGGTTTCGTGTGCAATACCGTATCCAAGACACATGCCCTTTTCGTTAATTATAGGCATCTTCGATTCCACAACGGTCGATGGGTCATCGCGTTTAAATCCTAATCCGCCAGCACTAATAAATAATGCACGATTAGCTTATGTCTGTATCCAAGACGGGTCTGCTTTGTGCATAGAATTCCAAGTGTAGGTTTACTTACAAGTTTTCAAGCCAGGACATCATCTCATCAGCATAGCCATCCGCGCGATCACGAGGGATGGCACCTTTGACCACGACATATCCATCTCGGATGATATCGTCACGCCAATCACCATACACAAGCCCTTCTTGACGGAACAGTCTTTTTGGACCTGATGACTGAGGCTTGAATGTGGGTACCTCCACAGGCGCTTCTGACATTGCAGTTTGAACAGTGGTTGACATGGTGTCGGTGTCGGGTAATAAAGAAGATAGGCACGAGACTGGCTTGTATTTTGTTGGTAGAGTCGCACAATACCTCTGTACTCTTGCTCACTCTTGTGATAACTGTTGCTTTCTTGTCTTATATAATTGTCTTAGTAGCCACTTCTTTCAATCTAAGTCTGCCGCTGACGAGAACGCGATGACTGGCAGATACCCCTCACAGTTGGGGAATCGGTTCGGTTCGGCTCGGTTCGGGAAACCATTTGCTCACAACTTCCGCTAGCCGCAAGTGGAAGAGTGTGGGGTCAAAGGAGTTGCCGATAGTGGGGACTTCAGCATCAGACTAGTCATTTGCCCATCAGAATTAGTTCCTCCCAGACCATTGTCAGTGTTAGCATCCAAGCACGATACCTGTATGTTCGGATAGCGTGGAGTTTTGTCGGAAGCACATGTGGAGGTTAGTCCCGGTCGAATATGACACCTCACTCCGCATCCCGATTTGGGGATCCATTGATCTCTCGAGACAGTATACTCTTAAGAAGTGGAGTATCTCTTCTTTGTTAGATACCTTCCTTCTCAAATCTTTCTTTTTTTTTCTCCAGTTCAATCGTTAGGCATCCGACACGATGCTTGTCAACCAGAATAAGTCCGGCTCAAATTTCGGAGTCGAAATCCCTATTGAACCGCTTACACCAGCTCAAGTTGGTGAAGGTGGTTATGAAGGTCTAAAACCGCGCAAGGAAGTGCTTCCTAAGGGCTGGCGACATCCTTCACACCCTGAAGCGAAGGCTTTGCCGTGCGATATCCTCGTGGAACATGACGTGGCCATTCCTGCAAGGGATGGTGTTACGCTTTATACGGATATTTTAAGGCCAACGGAGCCTGAATCTGGCGTTGCTCCCAAAGTCCCAGCACTCATCTGCTGGGGACCGTTCGGCAAGAAGTTTAATGGCATCGACTCTCTGCGATACATGACGCCATGGAACCTTGGTGTTCCCACAGACGCTCTTTCCGGCTTGGAGAAGTTTGAAGCTCCAGATCCAGCAGACTGGGTACCCAAAGGCTACGCCATTGTCAACATCGATTCGCGAGGCGCTGGTGATAGCGGTGGTACCATGGTTATTATGGGTCAACAGGAGGCCGAGGACGGTTACGACGCGATCGAACACATTGCCAAATTGCCGTGGTGCGATGGCTCGGTCGGTCTCGTTGGCAACTCCCACTTAGCAATCGTGCAATGGTTCATCGCTGCTCTGCGTCCACCGAGCCTAAAGGCTATCGCGCCCTGGGAAGGCTGTGGTGATCTGTACCGCGAGCAATTTGCACGTGGTGGAATTTACGCCGGAGATCTCTTCGACCAGCTCATTGTCAAACACATGCTACACGGGCACGGTAATCTGGAGAGCTTCCGATTAATGTTTGAAAAGCACCCGTTGGCCAACCGTTGGTGGAATGATAAGAGACCCGACATGAAGAAGATCAACGTACCAACATACATCACTGGTACCTGGACCAATACAATGCATGGAATGGGCGCTATCAGAGGATGGCTCGAGGTTGATACTCCTCAAAAATGGCTTAGATGGCATCCATGGCAGGAATGGTACGACTTGTGGGGAAACAACCAGGCAAAAGAAGAACTATTCTCCTTTTTCGATCATTTCCTAAAGGGTGCCGACAATGGATGGGAAAAGACCCCGCGAGTCCGGATGGCTGTCTTGCGCTTTGGAAACAAGGAGCCCCAATCATACGAGAATATAGTCGAAGAAGACTTCCCGCCTGCCCGAACCGAATACCGCCAAGCTTACCTTGGTCAAGACCAGAAGCTGCTCTTTAGCGATGCAGGCTCAAGCGCTACTTTGAGCTACAACTCTGAAACAGACGATTGCGTCACCTTCACTCATACTTTCCCGGAAACAACCCGAATCATGGGCCTTCCAAAGGCTGTCTTGTATATGTCTTGCCCCGATCACGACGACATGGATGTTTACGTTACTATCGAAAAGCTGGACAGGAATGGTGATCAGATGATGAACCTTAATATCCCTTGGGGTGGCATTCCAGCAAAATCATTCAGCGAGTTCAAGCCGCAGGAAGCTACAGAGGTAGTGGTGTACAAAGGTCCATGCGGCATCTTGAGAGCATCACATCGCGCAATCGACGAGTCAAAAAGCATGCATCCGCACTGGCCGTTCCATCCTCACGAGGTAGAGGAAAAGATAACTCCCGGTGATGTTGTCCGTTTAGACATTGGTATATGGGCTACGGGTATTGAGTTTGAAGCTGGCGAGAGCATCAGAGTTGTGGTAGGTGGACGCAATAGGTGTGTGAGCAATTTCGGGTCCCATAAACATGTCAAGAATCGCGGAAAACATCAGGTTCACATCGGTGGTGAGCATAAAAGCCATATCATCCTACCATTTGTGTAAATAATAGTTAGCTGCATGTAGAATAAATGAACATCCAATCTTCTTTTTATACCTCTACTAAGCTCTTGATAAATTTGCTTCTACATACAATCTAGTCGTCTTGCGCGGCGCGTTCACACTCATGGTGTCAAGTAAGTTACCGTTGCCGCAGCATAGTTGAGTAGGTGCGGTGTTTTGCTGGATTAGTAGCCTGGTCGTTAGCTGTGAGGAGGGAGGAGATGAGGGTCTTGAATAGGTTGAGGTTGGAATGTAGGTAGATTGCCCTTCTTCCCACCTTCTTTCTCTGACTTAGATTTACTAGTGCTGTATTCGAGAGCGTTTCCCTTCTACCTTTTCCGGGCATAATCCTAGATAAATCAATCCCATTGACTTCCTACGTCGTTCAACCTCAGCAGCGCCTCCCCCCTCTCCCTCCTTCGCGCATTCGTCATCAAAATTACCTTACTATCCATACAAAACCACCAGTTGCGATGGAACGCTTCACCTACCTCACAGCTCTCCTCGGCCATCTCGTGGTGCGGGGACCAACCAGCGGTGTTGCTGTGGACGCGATACCCGGAGGAATAGTCATAAATGTCGTGTATGAGGCGCTGAATGGGTTCGCCGCGGGTGCCGTGCGTGATTGGGGGGCGCTGGTGGGAGGAGAGGTGGACTGGGGATGTTAAGTGTCAGGTGTTATGCGTCAAGCATCAGGCGAGGAGAAAGGGGGAAGGGAAAATGAGACTCACGCACACAAATCAGCTTCTCGCGTACCGAAGGCCAGAGAAGCGCGTCCAGGGCTGGGTGGTGCGGGATCAGGATTTGCTCGCGAACAGGGTGGAGATTGGGCGGGAGAGACGGGTGCGGGGTGGGCGGTGACGTGTGCAGTACGAAGGGGTTGTAAACGTCTGGAACAATATCAAGTAGGGATGCAGCTGTCATGCAGGCTCGAAAGGTGGCCGTTATGGGTACATCGATGTTTACATCTGGGGTCAGCGGGAAGGTGAAGGGTGAGGGTTAGGATTCGGGGTCTGCGGAGGTGTTGGACGACGAAGGAGTACTGGATATTGGTAATGCCACTTATTGGGGTTATCTGGCGTAGGTAGATTTCGGATATCTTGGAGATGATCAGTAATGAATGATATTGATGTCATCGGAGTCAGATATGCGAGCCTACTACAGTCGCTAGATAGGGAAAAGTCAATATTGACGGCATCGAACGCTAACATAGCACCATCTAAAGAGAAAATGTTGTGCTCTTCGACGTTTGAGGTATCCTTAGGGCAGATAGTAAAGGGTCCAGAGTTGACTGCAGTCTCCACAGGCAGTGCGAGACGCAACTGAATGAATGATCGGCCGCCGTTCTGTGCGTCTATTTGGGCCTCCAAGGAAGCAATCTTATCCCGGCACCTTTGACCTACATTTAAATTCAGTATTATACATGTAGATAGCTGGTATGGAATTAGGGGTTATTACGGTATCTCCGTTGTGCAAGTACATTAAGGGCTCGTTTCCGGTCTTTATCCCCACCAGTATTAGCACGTGTTCGCAGTCTAATGCAAACGAACCAATACGATTAATTTAAGCCTACATCGACAAACTACTGTCTACTTATTACCATTTTCCACCATGTGCGAGTCCGCAGCTTAGATGTATAAACTCAGCTACCTACCTGGGTTGCCAAGCTCCGGTACTGTCGCTGAGACTTCGGCCTTCCTCCTCTTCTCTGTAGGCATAATGGCTAACTTTATCTTACAGTAGTTCTAATTCCAGGCAATTCTCTAAAGTGAGTTGGATAACGCGATGTCTGGGTTGGACACGAGAGTGTTGTCTCGTTGGCTGGGTAGCGAGCATAACGTTATGTTAGAAAGGCACTAAGCCTATTTCGAGGCAACCATCTTCCGGGCTGCCCGCAATATGAGGCTGCAGCTAGCGAGGATGGAAAGATGGACAGCATAAGCAGAGAATAGTGAGATGATAAATTTGCTAGCGGTACAGGGAAGAGAAATTAGCTCGTAGCATACTGTGTGGTGTCTAGAAGGAAATCACATATTATTTATCAGGAATGCGAGTTGAGCCGAGCTGTGGTTACAGCCTCGAGGCATCGCTGCAGTCATATCGTAAGGGCCCTCGTAGTGCTAGGACCGTTCAGTGCTAGCTTCAGAATCACTTAACGTAATGGTCTTCTAGAGAGTAAAGCAGTAAGAGCTCGTTAAAGCCCAGCTGCTCCTGCAGTGGTGCTGTACTACATAACCCCATCTACCTTTTCGACACTCGATCATCGACCTGAATTTTGGTAAGTGATTTAATGCTTGGCTAGCTGATCGTCAACTCATTGGAACAGAGCGGATAATGTCTTCATTCACTCCTAAGTAGAAAGAGCCGCTACTTCCTGCGAAGCACGCCAACGAGCACGAATCCACGAACTCAATGTCCAATGTAGCCATCAAAGCTTTTATGTTTCTGCGCATTGGGGTTGGAGTAACTTGCTTAGTTGGTCCGCGCTTCACCTGTGGGCCATGTACGTTGGTTACGCCTTCCATGATGACCTCTTGACTTGAAAACTGATTCGTGCTGCTATTAGTCAAGATAGACGTATCCGTAACTGATGAGGTGTTGTCCCGATTTTTCGATACTAGTGGTCTTGTGCTAGGAGTATTACTTTTAACTGCTGGAGACAACAAACTGCCAGATGGTGGCAGGCGCGAGGTCAAAAGGACCTTATGGGCTGGTATAGCAACAGACATGCTCGATACGGGCATTGTCTTCTTTGGATTGGCGGCCGGTAAGTCAAGTAGGGCTTCTGCTGTGACTGTATCAGGCGGTGCCGTTGCGTCTATAATTGTAGGAGCTGTGGGCATGCGTGGCCATTAAAGATGGGAATCCTGCGACATGTTCGAGGAAGGAGATTTCTCCACGTTTAAAGCATGGAAAGGAAATCAACAACTTACCAAGCACAGTCTAGGTGCATGACGGGTGTGTGTAGGTCGGGTTAGCTACTTTTGCATTCACCGCCTTCTTGCTGTCGCGAGATGTCCTGGATACCTTGTGCTGAATGCTTAGTTCGTATGATAGAGACAAAAGACAGCTTGAGATAAAAGAATAACTTCAGCCCAATAGCTTAGCATGGTGCTAATTTCTCCATATCCTATTGTTGGAGGTGATAGCTTCTGGTAATAGCAGTTCACATGACGTACAGCTTGCTTCCTGGCGGATGTACAATATGTTGCTAGTGTATTAAACTCAATTCTCTAATGGTACATGCTATACAGTTGCAAACACTTCTAGTTCCTGATAACGCTGAATTCTCCCACAAGTCCGGACAGCTAAAGAGAAGATGTCCTCCGGTACAAATGCCAGCATGTGCGCAGAGCACCTAGTACTCTTGTAATCCAATCTGCATCTTTGTTTACAATGCTAATCCCCAAGCAAGATACTTTGTGTCGTCTCACTTCCATTTTCCCGTGTTGCCTTGTCGATTGCGCACTGTCCCAGGGTCGTTAGTTCTTCGACTAGGTCATCTACAGCCTGGATCTGGCGAGCTGCTTTTTCCATCCAGCGACTTATTGGGATTCTTCGAATCATGGGCGGAATGCTCTTCAACAGCTCAAGGTCTTTGTGAGATTGCGACGCGAGAGGTCGGTGGAGAATGCCGTAGAAGAGAGTGAGGAGAGCCGACATCGGGTAGTAGAGGACCATCCTAGAAGACGCACTGTGTCAGTAGGTCGTTCGTTTCAGGATCTTGCGATTTATTGATAAATATCGAACATTGGAATAAATGAGGGAGAAGCATCGATAAGCATACGTACCAAAAGCTGTTCTCGTCGAGGAGATGGCTCGCCATTTGGAGATAGACCAATGACGACCGACTAGCTTCGATGCTCAACTCTAGACTGCTCCCCACACCCTCCATCTCATCCTGATTTCCAGATGTCCAAGCCTGACATCTACTTGTTGCCTGGTGAATAGTAGCAACGCAATGGTTATAGTCTAGATGCAGCATCGTCGAAGGCATAGCTAACACGTCCTCTGGTAGTGTCGCACGCGCAAATGCAACAGTGGGCCTGTATGAAAGGGGAATAGATAGCCTCCAACATTCGAGGTCATCGTCTAACTCACGAATATCTCTCAAAATCTCCGCATCCGTTTTCTTCAATGCGCGAGCCGAGTATAGAGCGTTGTAGGCCTTTGACTTGATGATGCTCAACCATGGGGAACCGGGGAAGGGGTCTACAGTCGCGAAGTCCGTTTCGGTCCCAAAGCCCATCATTTGTGAAAAGATCCGCCGAGCGTAGGTTGGTGGAAAACTAGTATCACAGTGTTCATCTTGCAGACACGGCGGCTGTCCAGTTCGGAGTGATAACTCTTTGTCCATGATGTAAATCAACCAGAAGATGTTCCGCAATAGATATCGCTCGCGATATGAAGGATTCGCGGATACGATGTTCACATCATCACACAAAGGATAGGTCGTGGTATGTGCACCGAGCATGTATATGATTCGGGTAGCGACCGAATCTTGGATAAGAGCATTGGCAATATCCCCAGAAAAGAGATGGTACATCATCTTAACTAATATTCAGCCAATGTACGACGCGAAGGACTCAAAAGGACATTGATACATACCAACATGCACGAAGTTTGCAATGTTTCCACCGTCATATGTAGAGTGTACGTCGTCAATATCCGGTGCGCCGTCCACGAATATTTCTCCGCATTCGAGGTTATCTTTACCGATTGGCAGACGTTGAAGAAGGACACGAATGCCAGAAAAGCAAATATACAAGCTTGTGCATTGTAAACATCATCGGACGGGTCGCCTAGTGTTGATGAGTAGGCCGCAGAAATTGTAGTCTCAAGTCGAACAGGGTCGACAAGGGGGAAGACGCAACAAAGGAATGACTCGCGGTATAGGGCTAAACACTTCTCGACTACTTGCCGATCTGGCATGTTAATCGGCAAATGTACGTTTACTACATTAACCGATGAACCCCAGTTTGAACGCGCGATATTATGCCAGGACTGGCGAAGTGCGGTGATTCGCTCAAGTGACGCGTCTTGGCCTGTACGGGAGCGGATCCATTGCTCACCAAGCTCCGAAAACAAGGGAATGCCGTTGCTTGAGTTAAAAGATCCTAGTCGCCAACCTGCAAAGTGAAGAGAGCCCAGGGCTGGCTGCTCAATGGACGACGGCGTTGAAACATCGTGTGCTTCATTATTGAAGTCATCCTCTCTGGTGAGTGAAGTATCTGTTGCTGACTCTGAAGGACCTGATGAGGGTTCACGGGGTAGAGATGCACCTGTCTTTTCTTCTAGTGTCTTGGCCAGAAGTCGTTCCAGTCGATCGACGCGGTCTAGTAGCTGGCTGCGATGCTGTCTACTGGCAAAGGTGAGTAAAACAGCACAAAAAAGGCGAGTAGCTGTTTTGCATACTTGGGACGCCTTTTCCTCACGATCTTCCTTTCGTACGAACACTGCAAGCCACGATGAGCACACCATTCACACTGTGGGGTAGCTCCGTCGCATTTAATCTGCAGAGCTCAAAGACGATATTAGCCACTAGATGCGAATAGCCGCAATGTTGTCGGCTATGAGCGAAAGCTGCTGACCTTCTTGTTGTAGCAGACATCACATGCCTTGGTTATACGCTTTCGCTTCTGTGGTTCGATTAACTGGTCCTCGCTTGTCTCCATTATTTCAGGCTCCATCCGGTTAGACTGCTTTCCCTGGCTCGCCCAACAGGAATTATGGAACATGCAAATATGCAAATATGCACACGGAAGCGATTTTTGGTCCTCAAGTACCGAGAAGGTGGTTCTGGTTAGGGAAGCAACTCATACGTCCGGGTCGGCGCGGAAGAAGAACGGAGAGAGATGTACTTCCGAAGACCGACGTTAGGGAAATTAGGAGCTCGAGATGACACTTGCACGTGACTTCGTAGGTATAGTAAGGTTCCGAAGAGGTTCCGAAAGGTCCGCTTACATAATAAAACCCGCGACTCTAGCCAAATCCGGATCGTGTCTGAAGCCCAAGCATATCTGACTAACTAGCCCTTTCCCGTTATTGATTTCTATGACTCTCTAGTCGTGAGAATTACCAATGCTCTATCAATTCAGCATAACAACCGACAACGGAATCCTCCGTTGCAATATCATTTCCCCGACTATGGGCGTTCTCTACTTCCGAGATAGCGAAGCATGCCAGCTTTTGTACGAAAGTCGTCATCACCTTCGGCCGACCTCCGATATCATGGATGCCTTATCTAATTTTCTCTACTATTAATTTACTTTCTATATCCCTTCGCTGTTTTGAGGAACTCTTCAGCTCTCTTCCTTTTGTGATAGACCTTAGCTGCTATTCTGATATGATCTTCTTCACTATCACCATCTTAACCCTTTAAGTTCAAACCTCTGTATCTTTTAAAAAACGATAGTCATGTTAGACCACCAGCGCTCGGAGACTAGCAGTCCCCAGTCTCCTAGTAACCACCTCTCCATGGCCTCCCACCAAAGCCATCACAACCACCATCGTCGCGAGTCTGAAACTATTGCTGGAGAGATCCTACGTACCTTGACCCGCCAGTCCACATACTCAGAGAGAGTTCGAGAAAGGGAGCTTCGTGATACCGAGGAAGTGGACGAAGATGAAATAAGAATTGGCGATTGGAACATGGCTCATGAGGTCAAAGAGATGAATGCAAACAACAGTGGACAAAAGCCAAAGCATTTGGGGGTCACTTGGCAGAACCTTACCGTGAAAGGGATTGGCAAAAGCGCGATGATACAGGAAAACTTCCTCTCTCAGTTCAACATATGGCAGAGGATTGTCGAATCGAGGCAGCCCAGCAGCATGAAAACGATTCTGGAAAATTCACATGGGTGTGTCAAGCCTGGTGAGATGTTGCTGGTGCTCGGTCGACCTGGAGCTGGTTGCACTACTCTGCTCAATTTACTCGCCAACAAACGTTCTGCCTATGCTGAGATCCAAGGCGATGTCCGCTTTGGCAACCTGTCCTCAGAGGAAGCCTCCAAGTACCGTGGACAGATTGTCATCAACACCGAGCAAGAAATCTTTTTCCCGACCCTGACAGTTGGTCAAACCATGGATTTTGCTACAATGATGAAAATTCCCGACAAAGGCATTCGCGGGACACAGACCGAAAAGGAATATCAACAGCAGATGAAGGACTTCTTGCTACGTTCTATGGGTATTGAACAGTAAGTAACACACGGTGCAAAATACATGATTGGCATCGGGTTGGATTGCCCTTTCGCTTGATTCGACGTGGATCCTTCTTATCTCAAGATATTTTGCTAACGTCCTACCGCAACTTCCAGTACGCATGATACCAAAGTCGGGAACGAGTATGTTCGTGGTGTCTCAGGTGGTGAGAGGAAGCGAGTGTCCATCATCGAATGCTTGGCGACTCGAGCAAGTGTCTTCTGTTGGGACAACAGCACTCGCGGTCTTGACGCAAGTACTGCTCTGGAGTGGGCCAAGGCAATCCGAGCCATGACGACGATATTAGGTATCACAACAATCGCAACACTATACCAAGCTGGAAATGGCATCTTCGAACAATTCGACAAAGTCCTAGTTCTCGATGAGGGCAAGCAGATTTTCTACGGCCCAAGAGATGAGGCACGTCCTTTCATGGAGCAGCTCGGGTTTCTATGCGATCCCTCAGCCAACGTCGCAGATTTCCTGACTGGCGTAACGGTCTCTTCTGAGAGAGGCATTCGGGCCGGCTTTGAGGCTTCATTTCCTCGCTCGGCCGAGGCAGTTCGTGAACGCTACGAGCAATCCAATATTCACCAGCGAATGCAACTCGAATATGCCTTTCCGGAATCAGACTACGCACAGTCAAGCACAGAGGACTTCAAGCAATCTGTTGCAACGGAGAAATCCAGACACCTGCCAAAGAACTCGCAATTCACCGTACCCCTGAGCAAGCAAATCTCCACTGCTGTCATGCGTCAATATCAAATTCTCTGGGGCGACAGAGCAACCTTCATCATCAAACAAGCATTTACCATTGTTCTCGCATTGATGACTGGTAGCTTGTTCTACAACACTCCCAATACAAGCGGTGGTATTTTCGGCAAAGGAGGTACGCTATTTATTAGTGTGCTCTCCTTTGGTTTAATGGCACTCTCTGAAGTGACTGATAGTTTCTCTGGAAGACCCGTTCTCGCCAAGCACAAGGAGTTTGCTTTCTATCATCCTGCTGCGTTTTGCCTCGCACAGATCACCGCAGATATCCCAATCATAGCTTCCCAAGTTACTACTTTCTCGCTGATCGTGTATTTCATGGTCGGACTGAAGCAGGATGCTGGTGCGTTCTTCACGTATTGGGTTCTCCTGTTCTCAGTTTCCATCTGCATGACTGCATTGTTTCGACTGATTGGGTCTGCTTTCGACAAATTCGACGATGCCTCGAAAATCTCCGGGTTTACGGTCTCGGCTTTGATCATGTATTCGGGCTACATGATTCCAAAAACAGCCATGCATCCGTGGTTTGTCTGGATATACTGGATTAACCCGTTGGCTTATGGCTTTGAAAGTCTGATGGCTAATGGTATGTTGTGGACAACCGTTCTTTTCCTCACGTTGATCTATATGTTTCAGTGCTAACAAGTTACCTTAGAGTTCAAAGGGCAAATAGTGCGTTGTGTCATTCCCAACCTCATACCTGCCGGACCTGGCTACAATATGACAAGCAATAATGCCTGCGCTGGCATTGCGGGGGCAGCAGTCGGAGCAAACTCCCTCAGTGGCGAAGAATACCTGGCCTCTCTATCGTATGCTACAGATCATCTCTGGAGAAACTTTGGAATTCTTTGGGCGTGGTGGGTCTTGTTCACTGCTCTGACTATATTCTTCACGAGTCATTGGAAGAATACGTTTACCGGAGGTGACTCACTTTTGGTTCCACGCGAGAATGTAAAGAAAGCAAAAACTGTTTTGGCAGCTGATGAAGAGTCTCAAGTGGACGAAAAGGTCCCTGAATCCTCAGATTCGAGCGGTGTGCTCGCTTCCTCCGCGAGGGACACATCCGATGGGCTAATCCGCAATGAGTCTGTTTTCACTTGGAAAAACCTATCGTATACCGTCAAAACCCCAAACGGTCCACGAGTATTACTAGATAATGTCCAAGGATGGATAAAGCCGGGGACTTTGGGCGCACTTATGGGATCTAGTGGGGGTAAGTTACTTGCTGTATACCTTTAGTTCATATTTGGTTTTTGCTGACATAGCCTACAGCTGGCAAAACTACGCTAATGGATGTTCTTGCTCAACGTAAAACCGAAGGGACGATCCAAGGTTCTATCCTTGTCGATGGAAGACCTCTTCCAGTTTCATTTCAACGTAGTGCTGGTTACTGTGAGCAATTAGACGTTCACGAACCATACACGACTGTAAGGGAGGCTCTAGAATTTTCTGCTCTTCTGCGTCAGTCAGCGGACACACCAAGGGCAGAGAAACTTCGCTATGTCGATAAGGTCATTGATCTCCTCGAGCTCCGCGATTTGGAGCATACACTGATTGGTCGAGCTGGCGCAGGCCTCTCAATTGAACAAACAAAACGAGTCACTATAGGCGTTGAGCTGGTAGCGAAGCCTAGCATCCTTATCTTCTTGGATGAACCAACGAGTGGCTTGGATGGCCAGTCTGCGTTCAATACATTGCGGTTCCTTCGCAAACTTGCTGGGGCTGGACAAGCCATTCTCTGCACGATCCATCAGCCCAGCGCGCAATTGTTTGCCGAGTTTGACACTCTTCTCCTGCTTACCAAAGGTGGTAAGACAGTTTATTTTGGAGACATCGGTACCAACGCAGCCACGATAAAGGATTACTTTGGACGCAACGGAGCCCCATGTCCCGCAGAAGCGAACCCAGCAGAGCACATGATCGACGTTGTTTCAGGCACTCTCTCGCAAGGCAAGGACTGGAACAAGGTGTGGTTGGAGTCTCCAGAGCACGCTGAAGTCGTCGAGGAACTTGATCATATCATCACTGAAACTGCTGCACAACCGCCTAAGAACTTTGACGACGGAAAGGCTTTCGCCGCGGATATGTGGACCCAGATAAAGATTGTCACACGCCGCATGAACATCGCACTTTACAGGAATATTGATTACGTTAACAACAAGATATCCCTGCACATTGGCTCTGCTCTGTTCAACGGATTTACGTTCTGGATGATTGGAAATAGCGTGGCAGACTTGCAACTGGCTCTGTTTGCCAACTTCAACTTCATCTTCGTTGCGCCTGGTGTATTTGCGCAGCTGCAGCCATTGTTCATCGAACGCCGCGACATCTACGACGCTCGTGAAAAGAAGAGCAAGATCTATTGTGAGTTTCCCGCGTCCACACTTTAGTAACATTCCTCTAATTTTGTATTCCACAGCTTGGGTAGCCTTCGTCACTGGCGTGATCGTCAGTGAATTCGCCTATCTCGTCCTCTGCGCAGTTCTCTATTTCGTCTGCTTCTACTACACCGTGGGCTTCCCATCTGCTAGCAAGGATGCTGGCGCCGTGTTTTTCATCATGCTCATTTACGAGTTCATTTACACGGGCATAGGACAGTTCGTCGCCGCATACGCTCCCAACGCTATCGCTGCAAGTCTCGTCAATCCAGTCGTCATCTCCGCCTTGACATCATTCTGCGGTGTTCTCCTCCCGTATAGCCAGATCACGCCATTTTGGCGTTACTGGATGTACTACGTCAACCCATTTACATACCTCATGGGAGGCTTGCTCACTTTTACTATGTGGGACAAGGAGGTTATCTGCAAGACGTCTGAGTTTGCAGTGTTCGACCCGCCAAATGGCCAGTCCTGCGGCGCTTACTTGGAACCATATCTCCAAGGCTTGGGAAGAGCAGCGAACTTGGTGAATCCAGATGCGATGGAAACTTGCAGAGTGTGTCAGTACCGGAAGGGAAGTGATTACTTAGCCACCCTCAATATCAAAGAGCATTACTATGGTTGGAGGAATATCGGAATATGCGCTCTGTTCGCTCTGAGCTCGTACGGTTTGGTTTATGGGCTTATGAAATTGAGAACAAAGACGTCGAAGAAGGCAGAGTGATGCAGGTAAGCAGGTTCTTTCTTTGTCACAGACTGCCATTGTATATCTAAGTGTGTTTACTATTCGGAGAGCAGCAGGATTATCGGGATCGCGGAGTAATAGACTGAACGGTGTTTATATTTGTAAAAGTAATAGACTAGAATTTATACTTGCGGTAGAAGCAGCGGATCTTGTAATAAGTGCTTCATGTCTTTAGGGAGTAATGGCAACGTTACATCAACTCCATTGTCTGTCCAGGTTCTTGGACATGTATTTGAAGACAATGTAGAATCCATTGGTGGCGCGTCGTTAATGAGAATGCACCCATCCAAGCACGGTACAATACCATCAGCATAGCGAATGAGTGATCCGAACCCAAAGTCGACTTTGTATATGCCTGCTCGGGCCCAGGTTGTCACCATGATGTGCCGCTGGCCCAGAAAACCCTGCCAGATCCGTTGGGGCGACTTTTCGTATGCGATACTGTGGAGGTGAGCCGCTAGTCGTTGCGCATCATTGACTGTCGTCAATGTTTCGCGTATGCGTTGTGCGGTCTGCCCAAACGAGGTCGTAGCGACTTGCGAGGCAGTCGACTCAATATTCAGCATCATGGTCGGCGATCCGATGAAGCCAGCATCAAGATTGAGTACCGGTCGAGTACCAAGCACGAGATCGCAATGGACTGGCCCTTGGTCCTCCTGAAGACCACGAGCACGCACCACGCACGACCAGATATGGGCCAACAAGGCATCGTGCTTGCTGATTTTCGAACCTGACGGTGTGATGGAGCTATCTTGCGTTGCAGAGTGCCATAGGAATTCGATCTGCTTCTGGCTGAAATGAATCGTGTACTGTTCTACCTTTGCTTCTGTATTCCATTCGGCCCAAGGGAGTGACTTCCCCGCTGGAGGCAGACCCACAGGAAAAGGTGATGGAGCCTTCATAGGCGGCGCCCACCAGTCGTATCTATGCAGCGGAAGGGCAAGTGCATCTTCCATAATGGTAGGATTGGCTTCGCTGGCATTGATGTCACCCGCGGCACACCCATCCAGAAGATCAGGCTGGAAAAATGAACTTGACGCTGGAAAGGGCATTTTCGATACCATGGCACGGGAATTGCTTGCCCAATGTTGTGCAAAACGAGTCAGTGCGGTGATATCTGCAAGCGGGTGGGCAATCTTCGCAGCTATCATGAAACCACCGCAAGCAAGATGGGTAAGTTGTACAGCCATGCACGGCTTGTATAAGCCGTTTGCATCTTTCTCGTTAGGTCGAAGTGCATTAATCACAGCTGTCTGCGGTACAAAATGAGAAAGTGTGACCCTGTCCTCCAGTCGGTTCCAAATAGGCCGCCTCTTCGCAGACTGAACGCTGTAAAGGCTGTCCACAGTTGCCAGGCTTGTCGCCTCCACGAATTCGACTCCCGGGTCTGCACTTGTCCCATAGTGTACGTATACCCGACCATAGCGCCTGGCATGAGTGGGAAACCGGGCTGTTTCTGGAGTAGATTCATTGCTATCAATGGTACTGATGCTTTTGAGAAATCCACACCATTGCGGGTATGCGTTCAAGGTTGCACGAAATGCTACGCGTAGGTGGCCAGTAAGATCTTTTGGAACAAGCCAACCATTTGGACGTTCCAGGAGCCATATGGCGCTCGTAAGCCCGAAATTGGCCGTTGTTGCATCTAGCAGTGATAGTGGGTAGGTGGATTCGCGGCTTGCAGGTTGATCAGGCAATATCCGGTGGACACGAACTATATTGAGTAACTCTGAAGATATAGGAGCCGCCATATTAGAAGGCAATGGTTACAGGGTTAGGTATCACGATGTTTCGTCAAAGTAAACACCTTTATAATATTTCATTCGTGCCACGATCACCTTCCTGAATGAGTATAGGTAAGGGGGCGACGATGAGTCATTCTGAGTGCAAACCGTGTGCTCATCACCGACGGTAAGTAGGGTAGTCAATGCTAAATAGTGAGAAGCCAGCTAATTATAAGGTAGTAGGGCGAGCGGCTAAGCTCCCTTCTGAACTCCTCCCTAAGTCCATTAAAATACCCAGTTCCTAATGGGAGCCGAGTAAGCTGTGGCCCGTGCGCAAAATCAACGAAAACTAATGAGTTTGCATTAGTCTTAGTTACAGATGGAGAGAGTTGTAGGAGAGAAGGATTAATTTTACAAGAAGTGTATGAATTATCATTCTTTCTTTTTGTTTAGTATTATTCGCCCGGCTATGATTATAATAATGCCGTTTTGCGATTGCAACCATGCAGTAAATTTTCCAGCCCGTATGAGTACAGTAAGCTGCTCAGAAACTCTGCAGCTATATTCGATTTTCATGTCAGGAACAGCAAGTTTGACTCAGTCTCATAGCTATGACTAGTGTTTTTTTCTTTTTTTTCTCCTCTTCCAACAGGGCATGGAGATTGGAGAGAAGCGGGAAAACGCAAGTTGGCAAAAGGACCTTCTGAATACGGTGAGCAAGACCGCGGAAAAAGACCTCGCAAATGTCATCACTAACAAAGGCATGTACGGGCGTGAGGGTCAGCCTGCTGCACGTAATAACAACAATATGAATTACGGTCCCGACGAGGTGTCGAACCAGTCAGTGCGTCGTGACTCGGTCATTGAGCAAGTTGAACCAGAGGGCCTGGTCGTGGAGAACTTGGATCATCCCAGTGCAGCGCGTCGTCCGAATATCGGGTCAGACGATAATACGCGCATCTTCAATCTCAGCGAGGCGTCGAGACGGCGGCCGTTGAGCACGAGGGAGCAGAGTCTGTTTGGGCCGAAGCAAAATCCGGGAAACAATGTTATCAACTAGCGAGGATTGTGCCTTTGGAAAGCGAGGAAGATTTCTCTTCTCTGTGTTCTCATTATGTTTTTGTTTTGTTGTCGTTCATTCGATTTTGAAATGTGGATTTGTAACTCGCATGAGTTGAAGGGAGTGTGATGTTAGTCGAAGCTATGAGTGGACTGGTTCATTCGGTATCTTGAACGAACACTTTCACTTAAAACATAAGATACAATGTTATACTCCAGTACTTTACTTTTCCATTTCTTTAATGCTATGAAAGTCTAATCTTAATCTCTAGGTAGTATAATATATAACTACTATTATTTGGAATATAAGATTGAAGTCAGAATGGTAGTCGGCTACAATGGTTCTGATCCTTGTATCTGATGGAGCGCAGTCGATAGGTTGTGATTGGCTGCTGCGGGGTCGCGTAACTGCAACCCACAAGATGTGAGCTTCTCAGCCTGGTGGCATATTGTACATTCTCCTCTCCTCACATCGCTTCGTTCAAAGTCGTGGTGTTGCCTGGTTGTGAGCTGTCCTTGGACAAACTTGGGATGGTATTATGTTGCCATTACCCTCAGCGGGCATTGACAGTGCTTCTTTCCATGAGGACGTAACCCAATTTTCGTACGGATCTAGAACCATAGTCTCCCGAAACGCTTGAACAATGGCAGTATCAACTTTGCCCAGGCGACGTGTGCAGGTTTTCTATCTAGCCTTACTTCGTGACGCATTTGTTAACAGATGAATGCCACTCCAGTAACAATCTCTGGGCTGATGCCGCATACCAATTACCCGATATACATCGACGAAACATCAACTTCAATCGCGAGGACAAACTCAACATCCTCGTAGAATTTAAAAGAGATGTCGAAAGGTCTAAGCAAAAATCTATCGAGTCGCGATGGAAAATATTGCCGGTACAAGGGTCGAAGAGCTAAGCCACCGAAGACCGGGGCCTGAAAACGGGTCCAGTCAGTCCCAGCCACCTCACATCGTACGAGCTGATTTGGGGCCCAAAATCAGAACCTTCTTCATGCTGCCCATAGATGAAATAAGGCACAATCAGAGGAGCTCAGGCTTAAATCATGCACAATCATGCTGGCTCACGTTTGGCTCAGAGCAAGCTCAGAAGTGCTCAGCTACAGTTCAAGCTACTTACTTACAGCTCACGTTGCACCCCTGTGTAACTCAAGGTCAAATCCGGAAAATGTAAGAATACTATAATAGCAAGAATCTCAATTTCTAGATTTATCGCAAGATCTTAGCGGTAAATACCTACCCTAAACGTGGATTAAATAGCTACTCCCTTACAAATATGAGCCTACTATAATAGTAGAGTTATAGTAATATAATAAGCTTTACTAGTAACGTAATAAGAAGTAGATATCTTGATAGGATAGATAGTGTTGTATTGGCTGAACTGTTGCACGCACTGACTAGCTACAGTATCATCCATTGCTGTCAATTGATTGCTTCAGCCACCACATTAATTGTCATAGTGTTTTTACTATCATCATTTAACCTTACTCGGTTTAGCAATCGAGTTAGTTACATCGTACGATATGCAGATAGAGAGTCCACGTGAGTCTGGGTTGACGGTGTGGCTCAGCTAGCGTTCAATTTTTCGATCCAGCCTTGCGCCACCATGCGGGCCGCTGTCGCTATCGCCAAAACAGACAATCCCTAAGCTACATTGAGTTATTTGAGTCCGTTGTCCTTGCGCATTGTGTAACGCATCTTCTCAGCTGTCTCTCATTTTGCAAAAGAATAGAGATTCCCGCCCCCATCCCTTGCGCCCGATTGTGCGAAAGCGAGGTAATGTGGTTGACAGCGGAGTGCTACACTGATTGGGTGATAGAATCTTTAGATAAGTAGGTAGTGCCGTCCTGTCGTGCATGACTATGATAACATACCCTTACGGCCAGAAGATTTCACATTGCATACTTGTTTTCTGAACATCTGTTCAAACGCCCATACAGAATGGGTGCACAACATAAATCCCTTTTCAGCTACAATTTGACTCGCCCTTTCCCTTTCCGGTGGTTTACGCCAGGTGTAGTAGTTGGAGGTCTTTTATTAACGGCGTTATTCACTTTTGTGAATTTTGCTTCAAGCGGATATGTTTTAGCCATCGAGATGTCTACCAACCCCAACGTCACCCTTTCCCAATCGATGGGTTCGATGAAGCGTTGGCCATCCTACCTTACGTCAAAAGTGAGGCCAATATGCCAACCGAGCTCACTGCCTGTAAACACGCGATTCTTCACGAACCAGACGGCGCTGATGTATACGCTCACAAGCGTGTGGCAAGAGGAGCCACAACGAATGATCTCGCCTTCGCTAACGTACCTTGGCAATGTACTTGAGAACTGCGTTGTAAACTCGATCCAGATTGATCTTGAAAGCCAAGACCGCGCGGCTAACCAACTGGCATTCACGGAATGGGGCGCGAGTGTGCGCACATCTGTAACATGCCAGATATCCACAGCCACCGGGCCGGTCTTCCTCAACGTCACCCAGTCTTATGACTACGTACCCGATACCGTCTCCTTTTCGCAAATAGAAAAGTTTCTGGGTTCAGGAATATTGAGTCGTGATCAGATGACACGAGCAAGTCTGTGGTGGGGCGAGTCGTTAATGTCTGCATACTGGATCGAGGTCACCGCTGGCATGCAGAATGAGACACGCAGCAGAAGCAGAGATGAGTGGCCAACTCGCAAAGGCTCTCTTTACTTTTTCCCTGAGCCTGGTGCCAGAATCGAAGAGGAAGATTTCTTTGGCTACTTCCACGCGCAGTTCATCGTGGCTACGCAGCCAGGTGACTACGAATTCCCGAAACCGATCAGTCACCCAACCATAGCAGAACTCGACCGTCTGCGCGTGTACCCCAACATATGGGTTCCAGCGAGCAACCTGGCCAAAGCAGCATACGCCATGGTCCTCGCTGATCTAGGTCAGACTCCGAAAGAGCCAACAATGTTAACAGATGTGGAGCTATTGCGGTCGTTTACTTCGAACCTCGCATCTGCACAGGAGAAATCTGCCAATGCAAAACCAGGACCAGCGACCCAGAGCTACGATGAGACGGCTACTGGTACCTTATCCGTGACGCCCTCAGTTATCTCCGCTCAGTACCTTTGCCAAGTTCCCCGAATGCGTTCACCAGGCAGCTTATTACTAGCTGTCCTAGTGGCTGATTTGATCTTTCTCCAGACGGCTTGGCAGCTATATAAATTGGTCTGCGAAAAACTGCTTGCTCGCCGCTATCCGGATGCGAATTTGTGCCATGGGTGCTTGAATGGTCCAGTGGAGACTCAATTAGCGCAGACTGTAGAAACGACAACGAGAAAGACGTATCTGCCAGTGCAGCAACGCGAAATTGAGGTAGGGTTGGCTAAGAGATTATAATATAGTAGTTGGAATTGATATTGTTATACTAAATTCTGTGAAAACGCCTCAATACGAACGCCATGTGTAAGCCGAGTGCACAATATATGCAATAGAAATAAGCGGAGTTGAAGAATATATAGGGAATACTTCTGTGTTCTAAACTACTAGATAGGATATAATATAATCATCTGTAGAAATCTAAGGTACACTAGATACAATACCCATAGTTACTCTAATTTGACTGCAAAGTCAGTTTTTTTTGATACCCGATTCCAGCAGTTCGGGTTGTGGCCTGCCATTCTTTTCTCAGATAATTGATCTGATACGCTATATAGCAAACAGAGATAACAAAGTCAAATCAAGCCATAGTTACTCTAAATCTCAAAGACATAACTATTACTCTATTATCTAGGCTACCACTTTCCTTAATTCTCTTCATATTCTAAAGAATAAACACCACTAGCTAAAGTAAAATATATCTCTTAAACTATAGCTAGAACGCTTTTCTTGTAAACATTAGTAGCTACTTTTATAAAAATAGGCTATAGAAAGTAAGATAGATGACTAAATTTTTGAAAGTAGTTCTTGAGAGAAGAAGGGTAGGTATTGTTTAAACGGAATTAATCTTGAGCTTCCAGAATGGTCGACTGTATATTGCAGTGTCCACCACTCTTGTATATTCGATATAGATACGATGTATTCTATTTGAGCCGGGAACATGCAGGTTTATGGAAGAAGAGTTAGGGAGGAAGTGATCTAAGACATTTTGGGCCAGGGAATCGTCATATTTCCGCAATATGAGAATTCTTTGCACCTCTGCTACGGTGCCGGCACATTCTGCAACATTTACGAGGTAGTGACGTATGTGATTTTCCGCATTGGACGTCCAACCTATGATGAAAAGCATGCAATTGATGGTGGTGTTTTCGGGCGCTCGAGTTTCAATTCCGTCAGTTCCCACAACACTGGGATTGAGGTAGACCGAAAAGCGTAAAGCGACCCACTCCCTTGGCCGCTCAGAAGTCTCAAAAAAAGTCCCATTGCAGTGGTTGAATATGCCCCAATGGTCAAAGATGCCAACAAAATCTGGGAACTCCAATGCGAGAACCTGAGTGCGAAGACTGGTGAGAGATTTGCCAGAGACATACTGATCAGACTCGTTATCCACACTCAAAGAATACGGGACTCTGGTTGCAAGATGAATGTATCGATGAGGGATTATATAGCTGGACATCTTATATTCGACAATATTACACGGGTCGTTTCGGAGGAACATCTCATCTCCGACCTTTTCAAGGCGTATACCAAGCTCGGCACCGGAGGCAGACTTGCAATACAAAGGCATGATGTACGTACTCCTCATGATAATCGAGTCCTTGATGATGCAAAGCGAATTGAATAATCTTATACCCCGATTGGTGACTGAAGACTCTGACACGGAATCGACGCCCAGTGAGCCACACATCGACCCAGCCGTGGAGAATTGAGCAGGGCTTTTTGCCAGGACGCCACAGTGTAGTTCCGAGCTATGTTCTCTGATGCCTTGGTTTGTAGAATCCGCCCATGCGAGTATACTGAGATCAGGAGACGATTTGATGATCTCCTCTTGTAACCTGAGGAAAGCACGCTCTTCTTCGCCGTAGAGCAATGGCATGTTGACGCCAAATAAGCCGAGTAATGAATAGGCCGCATCTTCGATTCGCGTTGTATGCCGAGAAGAAGCCCATGACATCTTTTGGGCCACACATATTGAACGGAGTGAGCGCTGATGCAAGAGGATATCTCTTTCTATGCCCGATATCTGGCATAGTATGGTGGACAGACTTTCCTTAGATCCCCTATATTGCCAATCGCAATCATAAAAGTAGACAGTGCGAGGGGCAACGAACTCCTGTAGCGTCCAACCACGAGTAAACCTATATATGAGTGCATTTGCATTAAGCAATTGTATTTATATGTCAAGTCACGCGAGGTTGACTTACCAACGGCAGTGTGGCATGTCTGCCTGAAGATCTGCATCAGCCTCGAGATCGGATAAAAAGGCGTAGCAGACTTCGCTGCGCTGGTACCAGAGGTACATGGAGTTGATGGCTTCAGTGAGCTCCGCGCTACTTCTCTTGTCTATGCAGCACGTATCTACCCACGCATATCTGATGCCACTCGCTTCAGCTATCTCGAGTGTCTTCATAACCTTTGCAAAGCCTTTGAAGTGCTGGCAAGCATCATTGGCGTAGTCTTGGTAAGTAATTTCTTCGGTCTCCCATGTGTGGGAGAGTATGGCATACGGGGGGATGTCACGACCGATAAATTCTTCAAAGTTGTAGGTACTCGTGTTGATTAGTCGCATGTCGGAGGTACAGGAGTATTGGTAGGAGAGAGGGAGAGAGGGAGAGTATAGGATAAGGCTGAGGATGGTGAGCTGAGAAGTACCAGTACAGCCTAGCGGATGCTGGTCGCTTATGTATGATAGCGGGGTGCCATTAACCAAATGGATGATAGCATTGCTCTTGCACTGCCTCAATTGCAGCTGGGGCTTCAGGGCTTCCCATCAAGCTTGGAGAGTGTATGCGATCAAACGGCTATTGGCTCAAACGCACGTGTATGTACCGTACATGCACACTGGTCCTCGCTCTCTTTTTTCTTATCCAACGACGCTGAGATATAGGTAAGAGTAGCACCACGATGGACTGTCATCTGGAGTTTAGTGAACAGGGCCCTTGCTGACGGGCCAGTCGGATAATCTTATGCCGTAATTGTTCCAATCTTGGGGGGTTGATGGGAACAGAAACGGTAATTTTTCGATGTTGTTGTGTATACATGTGTAGATGACTGCATGAGGTGCGAGCTCTCCCACCCTCACCCCCCTAGTCGTCGCGCTAAAAAGGGCGTTAGCGCCAAACGACGTCATGGTGATTGCGCGGTGCTTTTGCATCGAACGCGGCTGATGCACTTGAACAAAGCTTAAGACGCGCCCATTCTTCCTATTTCTCTCCTCATTTGGTTACTGCCAAGTGATGCTTGTCGCGTAGCACCATGGCTTCGGCAAGCGACATCCTCACCCTCATCAGCTCTCTGGCCCTCCGCCTGAGCATATGGATCTTCTTGCGATGGGTGAGCATAACCCGCAGACACTGCAACTGTAGCAAAACGACTGACTTGGCCGCAGATACCTACAACTGTCAGTATAGCACTACGCCAGATGACTGGTACATAAATCCACCTTGTCAAAGTCATGTTAACGCGACAGGATACCATGTAGATTGTACCCGCACTCGCAACCGCACTCACGCTTGTCTACATCCCATCCTTCTTCACGAGCTTCCAGGATACAGCCCAGTACAAGATCATATCCGATGAGCTTGACATTATCGTTAAGGAAACTATGGGTGGCAAGAGCGATGACTCGAGCGACGACATCAAGCTCATTGACGGCGCAGACGAGGGTCCGTTGCAGGAGCTAGATGTTCAGGAAACCGTGCAGTATGAGGAGAGGGAGCCCAAGGTACTGCGCACTCTCCTCACTGGGCTCCCGAGTCCTTCGTCGGCGCTATGGAGCTGGATCACCTTTAGCATCAATATAGCCCTGATTGCTATGGCCTTAGATGTCGTTTATCGCGCGCCGTTGCTCCACCAGTGCCATGACGCGAGCTTTGCCCGTGTCGGATACGTGTCGGAGAATAGTGCGAAGATTCTGGTCAGAGAGCCTTTCGCCTTTGATGTGAGGGTTCTCTATCGCTCCATCGACGAAGCCAAACGCTCTTGGATGCACAAAACACACCGCGCGAGCCAACCAGACTACTGGCTCACCAACGAGACCGACTTTACCACTGTCCTCAGCCTCGACCATCTACGCCCCGACCTGGCTTACGAGTACATTGTCGAGACGTCGCGTGGAAACATTACTGGTACCTTCACAACCGCACCACGGCCAGGTCACATTTCACTGCTCAAAGACAACAAATACACTTTCGTCCACTCGAGCTGCATCAAACCCCGCGTCCCATACACGCCGTTTCAGCACCCCCTCGAGTTCCCGGGCATGAAGCACCTTGCACGCTGGCTTCCCGAGCTCAAACCTTATTTTATGCTTTTCCTCGGTGACTTTATCTACGTTGATGTCCCACACCGTACTGGCAGCGACGCCGAGACTTACAGACGCGAGTACCGTCAAGTATACTCCTCACCGTCCTGGCCAGCAGTCAGTCGGAATCTCCCCTGGATCCATGTGATTGATGATCATGAGATTCAGAATGATGTTAGTAGCTACGCCATCTATTCCCCTTATGTTTACCCTGCTGACTAGATATCCAGTGGAATAGCAACATGACGGGTGTGGCGGTCCCAGCTTACGATGCCTTTACACACTACAACGGTGCTCCCAATCCACCTCCACATCGCCCGGGTGTCACTTACTTTTCCTTTACTCAAGGTCCTGCCGAGTTTTTCCTCCTGGACACTCGCCGATATCGCAGTCCTGCTAACAAAGACCCCTGGGACGCTTCCAAGACTATGCTGGGTGCCGAGCAGCTATCTGATCTTCTTTCATGGATCAAGAAGGAGCCGCCAGCCGGCGTGCACTGGAAATTCATCGTCACTGGCACACCCTTTACTAAGAATTGGCAGTTTGGGTCCGAAGATACGTGGGGTGGGCATTTGTCTGAACGTAGGATGATTCTGGAAGCTGCATGGGATATGTCATCTACACATGATATTGGTATGGTGGTACTAAGCGGCGATCGCCATGAGTTCGCTGCCACCTCGTTCCCACCGCCCAAAGACGGCAAATGGCCCATCAGCGCCACGGTACATGAGTTCAGCACTAGCCCGCTGAGCATGTTTTACCTCCCCTTCCGCACTTACAAGGAGATTGACGATGAGGATGTGTGCTTGAAGTATCTTCCCGATGGCAACAGCAAGTTTGGCGCCGTTGAAATCACGACGCCCGAGCATGGTGAACAGAGCTTTGTCACGTATCGGTTGTTCATAGATGGCGATGAAGCCTGGACACACGTCATCAGTACGCCTCCAGGAAGAGCGGGTAGTCATAGGGCCAAGGATGCGTTATGGGGATGAAGGGCGGCCATTGCCAGGTGTGCCTTCTTTTCTTTTTTGATCATGTCGGGTTCATAGCTATTTTCTGGAAAACATAGATGCTTCATAATCAAAGGTTCATAGTTCAGATGCCAAGGTAGTCTGTATATACATATCACTTTAGCACAACAATGGGTATCTTTTTGATTACTGACGATATCCTCGTAATGCGTTGCAATGTTCAACGTCATCCCCACTTCCTCCTAGCTTTTTCTTCGTCCGCCTTGGACCACTCTCTGGGCAAGACAGCAAAAACAAGATAAGAAGTGTGCGTCTTGAGCTCTGGCTCTGTTCGATGGACCAGCCTGCCCTCCTTGTACAAGGGCCTTGTCTCAAAGTCCTTCTTGGTCTGTGCCAGCCGGTCGTGTTTGCTCGGGGGCACGCCCTCCATCTTCTTCTTACCCTTGCGAGGACCACTATCTGCATCGCCGTCGATGTTCTCGCCTCTCTTCTTCGCCTCAGCCTTGCGCATCACCTCCTCCTGCTTCTCGCGCTGCATGCTGTGGAAGACAGCGGCACGGCCCTCTACGTCGCGCAGGCGTTGCACTGCTTCTTGCACGTTTGCAGGATGCGCATTCCCACCTCTCACGCCTTCTTCCTGCAGTCCCACACGCTCGCGACGCACGTCGAGTCGCTTTGCGTTGATCTCCACCATGTCGATTTCCTGCCAGCCGAGGGTGCGCAGGGCTGAGACGGTCTTGGTGACTTGCTCGATGCATGGGCTGAAGGTGCAGATGCGAACTGCATTACGGGGATTGAGGGGAGTGCAAAAGGGTTTGCGATTTGTGTCTGTGGGTTGCGCCATAGGTGTATTAGGATCGTTGTCTCCAGAGGTGGGTGTGGATGGGTCGGTGGCTACCGAGTTCAGGGCGGCGGTGGAGGGAGGGGAGCGCGTGAGATGTTTTAGTGCGTGCCACGGGGCAGGGAGATCGAGGAAGATGCAGTCAGCATCTGGACCTGGCGAGTTGTCCAGACCGAAGCCGTCGTTGTAGACGTCACGGTGGGTCACTGTGACGAGGGGTTCGAGGCCGTGGTCTTTGATTTCGGCTTGAAGTTGCTTTGCGCGTGGTTCATGATACTCGAAACTGTAGACGCCGCCGGTTCGCGTCTTGCGCTTTCGCTTCTTGAACATGCCTACTGCGTTTTCTTCTTCGCTGTTGGGCTCGTCGAGGGCGTCGCGGGCGCCCGGGTAGCCATTGTAGACTGCGCGTATGGCAGCGTGTGTGAAGCTTCCGCTTCCTGCGCCCGCTTCGATGATATGGTCGCCTGGCCTTGCGCGCAACCTCTGTAGAATGTAGCTGTAGTCGGGCGTGTATACAACCTGGGTGCGATGTGGAAGAGACAAGGTCCACATCTCTGGCGTGGGCGGTATCAGATGCGCAAATCCACTGCTCGCTGTCGCCGCCTTGACAATGTCCCTCTTGGCCACTTCTGGCTCTGCAGCCACTGTGCCCTCGCTCTCATCTTTGCCATCTCTCTTCCTCTTCTTGGACTTGCCACGCGATCCAGTGTCGACGACGGATGCGAGAATCTGCGTGCCCCAGGGTTGGCCGACAAGCGTGCTATGTGGAAAAGAACCAAATCGCGTGTTCTCTACTTTCCCCTCAGCATAGTCTGAGTCGGCGTTGGGCTTGAGGAGGGCTGGGATGAGGTGATCACGGCGCAATTGCAGGATACCAAGATTGTCCGCTGTCGCATACGCTCCCGGATCAAGGAAGGGCGAGGGAACAGGCGCCATTGTGACTTTTGCAGGCGAGACGTGCAGCGACGACGCGGGGAACAAGCTGCAAAGACGACGAGGTGAATGTACAAGAAGATGCAAATTCGCAATGGAAGCGTCGCATCTGCACAGAGATATTCGGCGGGGAGCTTTGGGCGCTGTGATTGGCTGATAGTGCCAAGATTTTGTTAACAGGGATTATGGACGGTTCGGCCAGAGACCACCCACACAACGTGACACTCCCCTACTACGGGCTGATTGACTCACCCGTAAGCAGCAACCCAATCTACTTACACCTGGCCTCATTGTTTCTCTATTTACTCACTTGGATTGCTGCACTGTCACTCCTTGTCACCACAGTGTCTCGTCACATTGATGGTACTGGCGTTCCGGTCTTTGTCCCGCGCCGTCAAGTCGTCTTCCCCACTTCTGCTCTCCAAAACTAGTCGGGTAATAAACCAGAGTCAGCGCATTCCCAGGTGTCTCGCCGCCATGGCGACTCCAGCCCGCACCCAGCCACCATGGAAACAGCCACAGGGCTCCAGCCCCGCCAAACTCAAAGTGTGGAACTCGTTGACAAGATCAAAGAACGATTTCGTTCCTATTGACCCGGAAGGCAAAGAGGTCAAATGGTACAGCTGCGGGCCGACAGTCTACGATGATGCTCATCTGGGCCATGCTCGCAACTACGTTACCAACGACATTCTCCGAAGGATATTGGCCCATTACTACGGATACAATGTCAAATTTGTTCAAAATATTACAGATGTCGATGACAAGATCATTCTCCGGGGCCGTCAACAGCACCTTCTCGCCAAGTTCAAAGCAGACAACCCAACTGTCACAGAAGAGGTCATCAACACCACTATAAAGGCCTTTGATGCATACGTCAAGAAGAATCTCCCCCTTCTCAGCGAAGACGTGACCATTGGCAGCTTCAACGACGAGTCTGCTCAAAAGTACGCAAACGTCATCCAAGGCAAGTCAGTCGATGGCGTCGGTCCTGCGGGTGACAAGGAAGCCAAGATCAAGATGCACCTTCGAACAGCTGGTACTGCAGTCACTTCATTGCTAGCCCCATCAAAGTCGACACCTGAAGACATTGAAGTATTCTATACTGGTGCTGAAGATGTCCTGCTACCCTATCTCGACTCCCTATACGGCTCGTCTATAGATGCCAGTGACCACACCGTTTTCACAACTCTTACTAAAAAGTACGAGGCTCGGTTCAATGAGGATATGCGAGCTCTCAATGTGCTAGACCCAGATGTAGTCACGCGAGTAACCGAGTATGGAGACCAGATTGTCTCTTTTGTGGAAAAGATCATCAAGAATGGCATGGCTTACAGCACTTCTGATGGATCAGTCTACTTTGATATTGAGGCCTTTGAAAAGAGAGAAGGCAACCACTATGCGCGTCTAGAGCCATGGAACAGGGGCGACACTAATCTGCAAGCCGATGGCGAAGGCGCACTGTCGTCAGTCAAGACGTCGGAAAAGCGAAACGAATCAGACTTTGCTCTCTGGAAGTCAAGTAAACCTGGTGAGCCGGCGTGGCCAAGCCCCTGGGGTCCTGGCCGACCAGGATGGCACATCGAGTGCTCCGTTATGGCCTCAGCGGTCCTGGGCGAACAGATGGACGTTCACAGTGGCGGTATTGATCTTTGTTTCCCGCATCACGACAATGAGCTGGCCCAGTCGGAAGCATATTGGTCACAAGAGGGGCGCCCAACCCAATGGGTGAACTACTTCCTTCACATGGGCCACTTATCAATATCCGGCTCTAAAATGTCAAAGTCCCTGAAGAACTTTACCACCATTCGCGAGGCTTTGAGTCGCGGCGACTGGAATGCGCGCAGTCTGCGCATCATCTTCTTGCTCGGAGGCTGGCATGATGGTGTCGAAATTACTCCAGACATGCGCAAGTCTGGATCATCATGGGAGAGTTACGTCACCAATTTCTTCTACAAAGTCCGTGATCTGGAAGTGAATCCCAACATTGGCTCGACAGGCGCCGAAGATGACAAGGTTCTCAAATCGTTCGAATCTGCCAAGCAAAAGGTTCACAGCGCGCTGGCCGACTCGTTCGATACCCCTACGGCCATGCGCGCAATTTCGGGACTCATTACAGACTACAACTCTGCAGACAAGGCTGGCCTCAGTGACTCCGTGTCGTTCGATGTCGCCCGCTATATCACTCGCATTGTCCGCATATTCGGACTGGACGGTTCAGCAGACCCATACGACGGCGGCATTGGCTGGGCAGGTATCGACATTCCCTCGGCAGCCAAAGAGCACGTATACGCCGTGTCACGGGAACGCGACGAAGTGCGTCAACACGCCATCGCCGGCGACCTCTCGGATGAGGTCTTGCAATCCATCATTGCGCAACATAACCCCACACAGAAGCAGGATATCGAAGCACTCCCGTACGCGGAGGTCCTATCCACATTCCAGGAGAATCTGCAAAACCTGGCCAAGAAGAAAGCTCCGGCAAAAGACTACCTAGACCTTTGCGACCAGCTGCGTGACACTCATCTCTGGGATCTCGGCATTTACCTTGAAGATCGCGAGAACGCACCCGCAATGGTGCGTCCTGTTGATGCCGAACTGCAAGCCGCACGCTCTCAAAAGGAGGAAATCGCCCGCCAGAAAGCGGAAGCGAAGCTGAAGCGCGAGCGCGAAGAGGTCGAGAAGAAGGCCAAGCTTGCAGAACAAGCCAAGATTAACCCCAAGGATATGTTCAGGACTGAGGAATATAGTGCGTGGGATGACGAGGGCTTGCCGACAAAGGACAAGGATGGCGCTGATGTGCCCAAGGCACGCTTGAAGAAGATGAAGAAGGAGTGGGAAAAGCAGAAGAAGTTGTTCGAAGAGCACGCCACCAAGGCTTAATTAGTTTATTTGTAGAGAGCATAGACGGTATGTGCATAGCATCTGTATGGCAAGTCAATGTTAGAGTAGTCGTACTACAAAAGGGCTGCTAGGCAGCTGGCGTGTGGTTTTCATATTTATCCAGTAAAATATACTAGGTACAAGAGAAGATTTTAGTGCACTAGAGTATGTCGCAAACATGACAAATGCAGTAAAATCCTGAATATGTCCATCGAATGCTCAGGCGAAAAAGAAAGGCCAACTTGAGAATACAGATCCAAGGCAGTTTTGTGGGTAACCAATCGAGATGAAGACAAGTGATGCCATACCGATCGCTGAGCTCTGCATAGTGGCAACGTTCAAGCGTCATGTTTCCAAAGTACAGAGTCCATTGGGGGCGTTGTCTCAACATGTAGGGCGTGCCAAGCCCCGTAATGCACGATTCGCGCACTACGAGCGCAACTTTGTAAGTATGTACTCTATATTGTGCTATGACGCCAGTCATTATCCTATCAATTAAGTACGAGAAGTATGGGGAGTTCAGTATGTGTAAAACTAAGAACGACTGGATACCCCCAAGTCCAAACTGCATTCATGCTCGAGGCAGTAGGTATTAGAGATGTAGTGGTATAGCCGGGTTTTAGCACAACCCATGGCCAGCGCCTTTTTTTTATCCCCACCAATGCCACTAGCCCTCACCCACAATCGGATTTCGACTAGTTTCCGCGGCCGATGGGCGGGGAGGATCCACTAACTAACTACCCACGGGGCTCACCGTCGGATAAATCGCCGAGTGACTAGAATTCCTCTTTACCTTCTCAATTCTACATTATTAATCGTATTCGATACTAACACTTCTCGCTCCTTCACTTCCTCTCCCCCGTGGACTTGATGACCAGCCCACCGTTCATTTACAATGCCATCAAATCATGACGTCGAGAAAGCCCTGGCTCCATCCCACGAGCAATTGACTACTACTACTACTACTACTACTACTACTACTACTGCCCAACACGACCATGCCCTAGCCTACGCTTCCATCAAAGCTCTCTCGCAACCGCAATCTCAACCCGAAATAACCGACATGGCCAGAGTACCAACCCACACATCCCACGCCTCACGCACAAAGCAAACTATTCTCGACCTCGCCAAAACCATCACCGCTCGCTCCAACGCCGACATCATCGACCCAGGCCCACCCCCAGACGGTGGCACAAAAGCCTGGACCCAAGCCCTCTGCGGCCATTTCGTCGTCTTCAACACCTGGGGCATGATCGCCACCTTCGGCGTCTTCCAGCAGTACTACACCCTGAACCTGGGCCTAGAACCCTCCGCTGTATCCTGGATCGGCAGTTTCCAAATGCTGGGCCACTTTGCCCTGGGCATGCTCACTGGCCGCCTCTTCGACGCAGGCTTCTTCTACTGGTCCGCCGTCCCCGGCATGCTGGTCTCCGCGCTGGGCATGTTCATGACGAGTTTGTGCACGCGGTACTGGCAGTTTTTCCTCGCCCAAGGCCTGATGACGGGTGTGGGCAATGGTATGCAATTTGCACCGGTGCTGAGTCTCGTTAGCACGTATTTTGCGCGGAATAGGAGTGTGGCGCTTGCGATTATGGCGTCGGGGAGTGCGACGGGTGGCCTTGTTTATCCGACTGTGGCACGGCAGTTGCTGCCGCGCATTGGGTTTCCGTGGACGGTAAGGGTAATGGGGTTTATGATGCTGGCGGTGGGTACGGGCTACAGTTGTCTCTTGAAGCCCAGACTGCCGCCGCGCAAGTCGGGGCCGGTGCTGGAGCTTAGTGCTTTTGCGGAGTTGCCGTATAGTGTGTTTTTGCTGGGTGTCTTTCTCATTGCGCTGGGCCAGTACTTTGCATTTTACTACATCTCTTCTTTTGCAGTTGATATTCTTGGATTGCCGTACGAGACCTCGATCAATGTCTTGCTGGTTCTCAACGGCATTGGCGTGCTCGGTCGTCTGGTGCCATCTTGGTTTGCGGACAAGTACACGGGGCCGTACAATATCCTCATTCCCTTTTGCTTCGTTTCCACACTCGTCTTGTTCTTTTGGCCTCTGGTCAAGAGCGAGCAAGGACTATATGCCTGGGCTGTGTGCTATGGCTTCTTCGTCGCCGGCTTCCAAGGCATCTTCCCAGCAGTCATGACCACTTTGACAAAGGATATGAGTAAAGTAGGGACAAGAAATGGCCAAGGCCTTGCTATTGTGGGTTTGGGTACTTTTATCGGACCTCCGATTGCAGGGGCCTTGATACAGAACTACGGTGGAGGTTACCTGAGTGCACAGCTGTTTGCGGCTACGGCCGTGTTGTTGGGTAGCTCTATTTTAGTTTTGGGTCGATTGAGCATCACAGGGTTGAATCTCAAGGTGAAAGTTTAAAGATAGAGTATCTGGCTGGGAGGTGTACGCATTTCTATAACCGTAACTTAATCTGAATCATTTAGTTTGAGTCATCTTTGCAATGTTCATTGAATGTCATATCTCTGGTTGTCAAACAATCAAACACATATAACTATCATAGCGTAAGACACAGGTTTCAAAAAGTCTGGATCAAGGACAGCGAGTCTTTGATCTACAAATGTAGCGTTCACTGCAGTGTAAACATGGCAGATTTATATATATGAGTGAAAGCAAAAGTTCGGTTTTAGTATCACCAACACTGCCACACATCGAAAAACACTACTGTAGTTTAAGGTTTTGTATATATATTCCACTATCTGGAATATCTAGCTACAAGTCCTGCACTGAGATAAAATTCCCTTGTCTCGTGCCGGCAAGATTCCGTTCCCAGGTATGCCACCAATGCATGCATCTCAGCAGTACCCGAGTATTCGAAAACAAGAAAATCAATCGCAGATACCGATGGGCTTGCTCTTTGCTAGCCAATCACCTATACTTGAATGAAAAAAGTCCAACTGACAAAAGAAACCATGCCTCGACCGTACATGCATCGATCGCATACCGGCCACAAGTCAGCCTGAATGAGAAGATTGGGAGAAACCACCTATGCAGCCCAGCCAAGGATAGTTCCCGAAGTAGCCCAAGCACGAGACTCAGGCGACTCACCACGATGACTCTCAGAAGAAGAAGAAGAAGAACCAAAAGAAGAAGAAACATACTCTGAATCATCGTCTGCCTCGCTCTCAGGCTTAGCAGAACCTGCATATCCCTCGCTCTCTTCCTCACAGGACTCTTCAACAACCGAAGGAGAACCAACCTGCATATCCTTGGCCAAGTCAAATGCATCCTGAAGGCTGACCTTGTCCGTGAGACCCTTCTCTTGGACCCACTTCCAAACCTTGTTCATGCCAGCGCTACCTTCGATGATGGATTTCTCGGAGCCGGAAACGTTGCTGCTATCGATGGGGATGTGCACGGTTTGGTCGTTGTGCTCTATGGTGGCCCAGTAGGTGACAATGTAATTGGTTGGCTCTGGAACCTCGGGTGTGGAGTCATCGGGGATGTCGTCGGGGATGTCCTGCTCGTCGGGAACAGAGGTGGTCTTGGGGTCGGAGTCTTCTGGGTTGATATCCCGACGAGCGGGCTTGGGGCTATTCGATCTAGGCGCGCAAGCAGGAATGGCCTCGCCATCGGTCGAGCCCCGGAGGCCTTCATCAGGTGCAGTTGAATCGGTTTTATAAGCAAGACGCTCAACGCATTCGCCGTAACAGCCAAAATCCCAGCAAGTATCAGCATGCTGAATAGCATTGGTATGCCAAGCATCGTCCGCAAATGGGCCATCTGCATCACCATGGTGATCCTTCTCTAACTGAGCAGAGTCGGGGTAAGCAGTGGTCGAATCGGCTTCCTGAGCAAGTTCCTCAACGCAGCGACCGTTACACCATGTATTCAGGCAATCATGAACATGCTGGATAACAGTCTTGGTACCCCAAACAGCGCCCGCACATGCGTCATCTGCAGCACCGCGGTGATCCTTCTCCGAGTGAGCCGATGCAGAGTGGGCAGTGTCATCAGACACCTCACTCTTACAATACTCTTGCTTGACACTAGTCTTGTTAGCTTCCTTGCGATACTTGGCTGCTCCGTTGTCATGGCCATTCTGGTGTGAAGACAGCCAGTTGTTTACCGCCTGCTTGAGCTGATTGGGATCATCAACACTATGGTATAGATGGCAGGCTGCGCTCGGACTACCACCACACATGTGGATGAAGTTGGATGCTTCCTCATAGGTGAAATCGACGAGGTTGTCAAACCAAACTGTGAGCGGTATGGTAGCCGATGTGGTGCGCAGGGTCTTGTTCGGTTTGTCTGAGAGCGACTGGGCGTGAACGGTTGCGGAATCCGCAATGAGAGCGTCTTTGGCGTTCGAAGACTTCGCAGTAGCCGATGGGGATTTCTTGACAGGCTTCGAAGTGCCCTCGAGATTGGAACTCTTCTTGAGACGGGAGATAATCGAGGCCTTGACATCACCACCGATCGGCTCCGCTTCGTGATACTTTTGTGACTGGTGTTGAGCTGCTTCGGCAGCCCGAAGGTTGGTTAGCTCTCGACCGAGGGCAGCTGCAACAGGCATCTGAAGTGGGACACTGATGTACCCGCGGCTTGCCGGTGATTTCTCGGTAGCAGATGCAGATTCCGTCTTCTGAATCGAATAATTCGCCAGCAATGTATCCTGTTCCTCGTCCTCGAATAATTCGTCTTCCAGATCAAAATCTTCATCGTCAGAATCTTCGATCTGATCGGGATTCATAGCAAGCTTCTTCTCCAGCTCAGACAGAGGCAGATTGAAAGCCATAGCATACTTCTCCTTCATCTCAGTCATACGCTGTTTCAACTGTTCGACCATAGCAATCTTATCAGCGGAAGACGATGGGGATACGAAAGCCTCTGCGAGTCGCGTGAAGCTGCGAATGGAAGACCTGAAGTCATCACGCTTCTTGTCACCCTCGCTGTCACTCTCGACATCGAAGACTGATGGTGATGTGGGCGTCAGACGCTCACGAGAGTGGAGTGAAGTCATGTCGTCTGAGAAGCTTGTATCCTCACACGAAGACTGAGAGCTCGAGGCCGACATTGCATCAACAGTGACACGAGTGTCTGTAGGAGTAGTTTTGTTGACGCTTCGGGACGTAGTGGGGCGGTTGGGTCGGGTCTTCTTAGCCATATTTGGTAGTTGATAATGGGTCGTAGAGAAATTTTGAATGAGAAAGTATGGTGGGAGATATACTCGCTACCGGTAGAAGAATTATATCCTACTAGGAGAAGCTTGAACACTGGGTGAGGTGAGAGCGTTTGCGGACCAACTCATAGTGAGAGAGAGAAAAACAGTGCACAGGGTAGCTATGAGAGCATCCAGTGACGTAAATATCGGAGGTGAATTCGAGTTAGAGTGAAAGTGTGGCACAGTCGTCACCTTCACGGATACCCCAGGCATATTACCACTGTTTCTCCATACATAGGAAAATGTCCTGATGGACATACGATACCGTATACATCTTCATTGTAGCAACGGCCTTCTCTCCTCACTCCTCCCATTCCACCAAAACCACCCCCTCCGTCCCGTCCCCTCATCCACCTCTTGCACCTCCCCCTCACTTTCCTTCCCTCTAACCCTCCTCCACCACTTCTCCCACCCCTCCCTCTCCCTCACCCACACCCCGCTCCTCCCATCCTCAAACACGACATACCCACCACGACTCGCCTTAACACCTGTAACCACCCAGCCAACACACTTGGAAACCCCATAGAGCACCAGCACCCCAAACAGCGTCGCGAAAATCGTGATGAGGGACGCCAAAAAGGTAATGGTAGAAACCTGACACCCCAGCCCCGCAGTCCGCAGTTCAAACCGCTCGGACCCCAGCGCGCAGATGGAATGGTGGCGGATAGGTGAGAGAAGGGGAAAAGCTCTGGAAAAGGCATCGTCTAGAGGGAGGGGAAGACATGTTGAAGACTATTTACTCAAATGTTCTAACATTAGTCTTTTTTCAATTGTGTCAAATCATTCATATGTTTTTCTTTTCTGTGAAATACATGGCAAGGGGATATAGAAGAAGAAGACGAAGGAAAACGTACAATTGCGCACCATCCGCAATGACCTTGACTTCTGTGGCAATCACCGCAGTCCATGTAGCCCCAGCAAAGCTTTAGGCGCTCCCAGTCATCTTTGGGGCTTGTCTGCAGGCGTTGGTGGAAGAGCTCTGTTGTATTGATTAACGCGTCGTTGTCACGCTTGGCAGAGGTTGCGAGGCAATTAGATGGCATGTTTGTTTGGGGAGTTAGGGACTTGGGATGCTTTGCGACTACAGAAGTTATAGAGCAATAGAGAGTGAACAACAACACGGATGATGGCGATGAAAGAGAGGACGAGCATGCGGGGGAGTGTTGTGGTCAACGAGTTTCACGCTAGGGTGTATTGGTCACGTGCGCACTATACGCAACTCGTTCTATTCTTGGACGCATTGCCAAGTCTGGAATATCGCTTTGGAGCAAGAATGAGGCATTTGAATTGTAACGGTCTGAATGATTCGATTATAGAGAAATGAAGATATATACAAAAAAGATGAAGCCTTATATGTACGACGTCCCTGCAATTTTCATGCTAGGGAATGGCTAAATATCTCTTATGCGGGGGTGCATTGAGAGTAGAAATTGTTGTTGAATGTGCACTTGTATCCGCTGACACAAGCTGTAGGGCCGGTCCAGCCTTGGCCACCGCATCTACTGCCGTGTAAGTTTATGTTCGATATTCAAAGACACTGGAGTCACTTACTGTTGCCAGGCACTCGCTACGGCGGTTGGAGTAGGCTTGGCCGATGACTTGGTGGGAGTAGCGCTGGTTGGCTTGGCTGAAGAGGCGGGAGCAGAGCTGACTGGCTTAGATGAAGTGGACGATCCACCTCCAGTGCTAGGACCAAGAGCAAGGATCTTGGCAGCTGCGTGCTCTGCGGCGGTGATGATGTAAGAAGTAGGGTTGGTGAAGATTTGACTGCATCAGGTTAGTTTGTGGATCAAGAAAAGTGTAGTGTATGGGGACTCACCCAGGGAAGATGGAAGCATCGACGACGTGAATGTTCCTTGTTCCGTAGACCTGAGCGTTCAAATCAACAACCGAGGTTCCGCCAGTAAGTCCACTATCAGTCCCAAGCTTAGCGGTACCAATCCAGTGGTTGGCACGACGTGCTGATGGGGTCTTTGGCAGACTGGCGACGTATTCCTCGACAGTTTGGTTGACATTGGGGACCTGGAACTCAATCTGGGGGTTCTTCTTGATGGCCTTCATCATGCTCTTGATTCCCGCAATGACGACATCGGTATCAGCCTGGTTATTCAAGTATGGTGACTTGCTGACAACCATGTTGAGAGCACCATTGATGGAGAGGGCACCTCGCGAGGTAGAACCGTGACCGAGGTACTGAGAGATGGTGAGGTGGTTGGTGTCATTGGGTCCTGGGCCCTCAACACGAGCAGTCCACTGGATGGATCGGTCGATTCCGTCAGATCCCCTGATCATTTCCCAAGCAACAGGACCAATGTTGGGGGCAGAGGTAGCGAGGATACCTGAGCGCTTGCTCAAGTACAGGTTCTTGTCAGCCTCGATAGGAGTGTTCCATGCCTCGTAGAAGTTGTAGTTGGAAATGTTGGGGTGCTTGATGACGAGATCGGTGTTGACATGGTCGTTCAGGTTCTGTCCAACAGGAAGATTAATCCAGTCAGATTCCTTGATCATAGTTGCACCATCGCGAGCGCTACCCTTGACAACATTGAGCTGGTCCTTTGGTCCAATACCACTGCGGAGGAGAAGCTTGGAACTTCCAAAAGCACCGGCGGAAAGGACGACACGGCCACCCGGGTTCAAGTTGACAGTGCCGCAGTAGCCGGTGCCACCAACGCCGCTCTCGAGTTCAACACCGGTAGCGACTCCGCCGCTGCGAATAACACGGCGAGCCATGGTGTTTGTCCAGAGCTTGAAGTTTGACCTCTTGAGCGCAGAAACCATGTAAGTACCGAGAGGACCTTGTCGCTGTCCGTTCTCGTACATGAAAGGGGCATAGGAGTAAGTCCTGTTCTTCTGGTTCTGCTGGCTGTTTGCAGTGACGCTCTTCCAGCCATCAGCACCAAGAGCACCAGAGAGAAGGTTGAAGCCTTCTTGCTTGTAACGCTTTCCATCGACCGAAGGAGTGTCGGTTCCAGGGATACGCTGGAAGACGCGGTTGATGGCGGCCTTGACATCGGATGATTTCCAGCCAGCAGGGAATTGGTAGTCGAAGTCGATATCGACTGGCTTCCACCAAAGCGCAGCGTTGACGGCAGCACCGCCACCAAGGACGCAGCCGGCCATCTGGTCAATGTCGGTACAGGCGACACCAGCAGAATCGACCCAGATTTGGTTGCACAGACCAGGAATGTCGAAGCGGGTGAGGTTGTTGCTGAGAGCCCAGGCAGGACCCATCTTTCCACCAAAGCGAGCAAGAGATGGCGGGCCCTTCTCGAGCAGGAGAACACTCTTGCCAGACTCGGAAAGCTTGTCAGCCATGGGAATACCTCCGGCGCCACCACCGATGACGATGTAGTCGTAGGAACCGCTGGGAGCGGGAGAACCCTGGCATGCTGCAGTTGGTGTGGGAGTGGCACCAGGTTGCGAGGGTGTAGGTGAGCCAGCGGGGGGGTCGACGGCCAGTTTTTCCCAGTCAGAGTATTTTGCGTTCCTGGCTGGGGCAACTTGAGCGCCAAAGAGACCCTGGCCCTTGTTGTGCTGGGCCCAAGTGCCTGAGTAAACCTTATCGTGCTGAGCCCATCCAATGACTTGTACCTCGCCAGTTGGCAGTTGAGAGCCCTCGGCACCTCCTTGATTCCAGGCCCAACAGTTTTTACACAGGTAGACGAGCTCAAAGTTGGTGTCAGAGACCTTGTGGTAGATCTGACCAAGAGTGGCATTGCCAGTGTAGTCATCAGGGGCTACGTAACCACTGCACTGGGTTAGTTGGGGGGTTTAATAACCATGTCGGAACTCAACTGACGGTGCATGGTAGAAACCAGTCTTGACAGTATCCTTATCGGGCCAGGCCACGAGAAGAAGGGCGTCGGGCATGCCACCACGGTGACTCAAACCGGACCAACCCTGGCCTGCGGTAAGGGAACCTTTCTGGAGTGGGGTGTTAGAAACGGCAAAACTAGGCAGATAACATGTGTATGTATTTTTTCGGACTCACAATGTAACCAATGTAGTCCAGGTTGTTGCCAGTCGAGGCTTGGGGGAGAGCCATTCCCCATTCGAGGCCACCAGCAGTCTCAGCGCTGTTGACCACTTGGCGCCAAAAGGTGATGCCGGTAGCAGCATGGGTAAAGGTTTCCTGAGCGTATGCCAGAGAGGCGAAAGAAGAAGAAAGCAGCGCAGCTGCCTTTGCAAAAGAAGAGCCCTTCATCTTGAGGGGTAATAAATGAGCGAAGGTGAAAGCTGGCGTGCTGGAGGACCATGCCAGGGTGCCATGGTGGTTATATACATTTTAAAAGTGCCCCCATCACACCCCCCCCTAGACGCTTCTATCGAATGCATAGAAGGTAGGATGGACGCCAATGGGGCCAAGCCACTACCTGGGGGAGTTGCATCTAGAGGCGGCAGAACAGGCCCCTTGGGCCAGGCACAGAAGATGGGAATCGAGAACGGTGGGGCTCGCGAGCAGGTTGGATTAGCATGAGACGCGCGGCGATTGGGCGCGAGGGTGGTCAACGTGACCTCGCCAAGGGCCAGGGCAGATGGTTAATATGTAGCAATAAGGGCGACATGGGGGAGTTGATTGATGTAGATTGCCTTAAAGCCGGGAATTCAGCTCATTTGCCGTTGGCGACGCTGCTATAGCCCGTTTGGGACAGTGGAGGCTTGCCCCAACCGGCCTAGCGCCGTTTAAGCGGCTGGAAACAACTCTTGGAACTCATCCTTTCATCACACAATCCCACCCCCAACCATGCGCCCAAGCCCTCTTCCAGTCCATATTCGCACGTCCTTTTCGCTAACGGCTCCGTGACGCCCATTCCGGCGACTCGCCTCAGGCCAGTGTCGGTGTCGTCAACTCTGCGGCGCTGCATGTGCGACTCGGACTCTCCACACGCTGCCAACTACCAATCTATTATATTGCGTCTACTGTCGCCCCGCCTGGCGACACTCACCCCGCCGCCTCGGGCCTTCCATTGCCCTGCAATTAAGACGGCCGTTTATTCATCTAATTGTCGGCTCTTCGCGCCTGCATGTACTTATCTGGCCACGCACGTGCTACAGATACAGGACACGTGCAGCAACGCCCGACAGCATGTTGCGCAGGGCGGATATATTGACAGACGGAGCATGTACCTATTGTTTTTGCGGCTTTGTCATGATGAGAAATAATGCCGAGTTAGGTATCCATCCTTCCTCTTACGCAACGGTGCCGTGTTCCGTTTAGTGAGCAGTTTTTAGCATCGTGACATGTGCAGAGAGGCATACAATACTTGAAGTGCATATGGGGCAGCCTTTGCTGAATGTCTGCAACGGATACGGAGGAACTACAGCGTAATTTGCCGAGTTCGCCATAGCTTTTATGCATGCTGTAGTGTACATAATTGGGTCAAGCAACGTGCATACTTGGTATAAGTCTTCGATAGAACGCATGGCGGCGGCGTAGCAAGGCCAAGGACTCTTGTGCTGCTCACAAGGGCTGGTGATCCAACACAGCTAATCACCGCACGTATGTTACACAATCGACGGCAGCTACTGGGGCGCGATGGGGGCACTGCTGGGTCCCGCCATGTAAACAAGTTTCAAGTTTCAGGACCAGCAGCGGGTAGGATGGAGAGACTGATGTTTCACGCTGTCGTCTAGAAATGCTTGGGAGTTCGTGGAAATACCTACGTAAGCGTGATGGAGACTATCCACTTAACTAGCATGTGGCGGTTTAGTATATATTTACATAGGTTACATGTGTATAAATATGTAGGTACTTGGACGCCCTCCTTCCCGGATGCTATGGGCACGTCTTGTCTCAGCCGCACCCCGCCACCCGGCTTCGCTACGCGCTTCGCAACCTAATCTTAAGCCTGCGACAGTCTGACTGAGTGCTGAGTGACGGCATCCGCACGGCACGGCACGCTGAGACATACAAGACTGGCGTCTCTACCTGACCGCGTCATACTTATCTCGGTAGGCAGCGGATTCTCTGTCTTCTAAAAGTGACGGGCTGCAAGATGTCGGAGTGTCACGAAGAGTGGTTGCGTGAGGGTAGGTTTACTGGTGCAGGTGTGTATGCACTGAACATACATATGTACTGGCTAGTATACATCGAGGTACATCTTTAAAAGAGCGATCCAGCCTTTTGGCTTCGATCGGCAAACCCACGTGGTGTAACTTGGGCATGTTTGGTGAAACCTTGTGAGAATGTCAGCGTCATCCTATTTATTAGTATGAGTGATATGAAGCATGGTGGCGGTGGTATGAGAATGGCGTAAGCGACATTGCATGCTGGGTCTCTGCAATACGAGTAGAAAAGCGGAGGCACATGGCCGTGTGTGTCTCGAATAGCGATGCAATTCGCCACTTGAACATTTACCGGTAATCAACCTGTGTTACACTCCAATAAGACACCATCTCTTCCTATTGCGTGGCTGGACGATCAGAAGTCCAACGGTGGCGCATGTGTTTTATGCACCCCGCAAAAACCTGAGGAACGGTAGTTGGCCTTGGTCTAGGCTTGTTGATGGTACCTTGCATCCTTAGGTTTGGTTGGGTCGTACTATTCCCCACATCCCAAACCGCCCCATGATCCCAATCCCGATCTTCTCCGCTCCCGCTGCTATTGACGCCTTGACGTTCCCCTCAGTCGCACGCACACCTACAAGCCCACACTAACAAAGACAACGAATATGCATGACGAACGCAAGTTCTCTCTTCTCACCACCATGGCGTGAAAGAAGCTGACATATCCAACCGACATAGACCCCCACCCCCTCCTCGCCCAAGTCCCCCTCACCGTCTCGCCATTCGTCTCGCTGCCCACGGCCACACCCCTCCCTTACTCATACAAGTCACTTCCCTCGACCCTGCCCCCAAGTATTCTCTCGCAGCAGCAACAACAGCAACAGAACGAGTCATCGCCTTCACACCATCCTCATCAACAACAAGAAGAATCCACAGGCGCATACGTCGTGTCTGCGTCGGGCACGTCTGCGTCTCCAGACCAGATTCTCTCGTCGTGCACAGCGCTACAGGCGCATTTGAAGCAACTCGAAGACGATGCGCGGAGGACACTGGCACAGTGGGAGGAGAGGAGACGAGCAGAGGATTTGGCTGAGAAGAGAAGAGTAGCGCCGGGCTGGCTGGACAGCGGAGTTCATATCCTCAAACCAGAAGGTGTAGATGAGGACAAGGGAAAAGATCCGCAACAACAAAACCTCATGGACTTGGATCCCCAGGCCGAGCAAAAAGCAAAGCAAGGCGAAGAACTTGACAGAGTCTTTGGCGGGCTAAAGGTCTAGCCATACATCACCAACAACATCATCCAAAGGCAGACAGACAAACAAAACAGTTGGGCAAAAATTAATACCACATTGTACCAGAGAAAAAAACGAAGTAGAAGCTATGACATGCTGTTTTAGCCCAGGTCCAGTGCCACATTTGCCCATAGCCGAAAACCTTCCCCCATCGCAGAGCGACATTACACACATATGACAACCAAACAATTCGAAACAGAAGGGGAATCTTGCAAGGAGGAAGAATCTCGACAATCATTGCCACACCGCCACACACCACAAATGCACCAGCCCATTGTACTGCTGCATAGGCTACAACCTGAGCGGCTTAGCGGCGGCCGTGAGAGCGGTTAATGCTGCCTTGCAGAGCATCCACCTCACCCTCCAGACGCTTGATCTCCGCATGGCTGGCCTCGAGGTCCTTGTTGAGGCGGTCGCGCTCGGCAATAAGCTTCTGCTCCCATTGCCGGAAGCGCTGCTCCTCCACCTTGACCTGCTCGGTAAAGCGCTTGCGCAGCGCCTCCTCCTCTTCCTTGAACTTGGGGTTGTCCAGCTTCCTTGGGCGTGCCTCGCCAAACTTCCTCGTCTCCATCTGGCCTGCGCGGTAGGCTTCGTAGTGGTTCTCCTCGGTCGTGTGAATCAGGTCGAGCATGTGGGTTCGGATGAGAATAGCGCGCAGTTTTTTGAAGTCGCAGTGCTCCTCATTCTCGACTTCGGCAACACCCCATGCGTATTGTCGGCCCTTGACGGTGCGGCCGTCGTTGGTCTGCACGTCCTTTTCGGAGCCAATGACAGAGAAGGGCATGGCGTCGATGAGGCTGCGGGCGTGCTGCATAGCGGCAGCGTCGTCATCCTCTAGCGGGGGAGTGTAGATCTTGATGCCCTGAGCATCAATCACCTGGCGTACCTAGAAGCGGTCAGTATGCGTCGCAGGGGGCGCACAAGAAAAAAAAGAAGCACACGTACCCTCATCTTGAACCTAGCCAGATCCGTGGGACTCAATGTGTCAGCCTTTGCGACAACGGGGATGAGGTTGACGCGTGTGCACAGCTTCTTCATGACCTCAATGTCGAGGGGCTTGAGTGTGTGACCTGTGGGGCGGATGAAGTAGAGACAGGCGTGAACACGGAGGTCGATCTTGTCGGTACGACGTGGTTGTTGCTCTTGGAGCATGTACGACTCGTGCTGGTCGTCAAGGAACTCGATGATGGGCTGCCACGAGTCGCGGTTGTTGACGTAGTCGCCGAATCCGGGCGTGTCGATGACGGTGAGTCGGACTACAAAGGGTCAGCCATTGTATCTAGGGTTGTATATAAGCATTTAGAAGGAGAAACCTACCCTTGAAGAACTTCTCCTCAAGCTCTGCCTTTGTGATTTCAATCTCGACCGTCTTGTCCATCTGCTTGTGGTGTCGTCGCTTGTGGTCGGCGTAGTTCTTGATGGTGGTGGAGAATAAGGTGTTGATGAAGGTCGTCTTTCCGAGGCCAGACTCTCCAGCAACCTAGACGTGTTAGATGGGGGATCCGCGAGGCGAGTATAGGCAACTTGTGGCTTACCATGATGGTGAAAGCAGCACCACGCTTGGCAACAATCTTGTGCCTGTGCTACGTTAGACTGGGGGCTCCGTGTCCATTCGAGACAGTAGACGGTACCTCTGGTTGGGGAGCTGGCAAGAGAGTTAGTATGTAGCATGTATAGCTAGAGAAAGGAGATACGTACATTGGCAATGCCAATTGGGGACGCGGACTCAGCCATGGTGTGGTGGTGTCGAGAGCTGCTGAGAAAGGTGCGGGATGGATACGGGGAAAGGGTCTACAGGGACGTGTTAGTAGTCGAGTCGAGGCTTTGGCGCGAATCCAACATGACTGCGTGCAAGCAGGATCACGATGATAGTGACGAGGAGGAGTGGATGGGTGAGTTACTTACATACACAAACGTGATCCAGCAACGAGCAAGCGTGTGGGCTATGTGTAGAAGAGAGAGATCGTTGTTTGTGGTGGTGGACAATTTAGGCCGACTCCCCTTTCTGCGAGAGTCGGGCGGTCGGTCAGTCGGTAGGCACGCGCGCACGGGCCCGCGACGGGGAATCCGCCTGACTAGCGCGTCTGCATGGAGATCCGAGCGCTGGAAAAAAGTTGTGGACTTGGAATCGTTACTACTCGACGACCATTAACACTGAGTACATTACAGTACGATACATTTCAGACTATATTGGATAACGCAATGGTCACGCAGTTCAGCAGCCCATCGCGATCATGAAGACTGACTTCCAGGTACGTCCAGTATACATGTGCAAATTACACAACACAATCACCTGGCTGACATAATCCCAGTTCTCCAACTTGCTGGGTACTGTCTACAGCAGAGGCAACCTTCTCTTCACCCCAGATGGCACCTGTCTGCTATCGCCTGTAGGCAATCGCGTGACTGTCTTCGACCTCGTAAGGTATGTGGGCGCATATATTTATCTGTCCACGCATCCAGCCCGCTCACGCATCCCAGCTCGAAGTCGTACACGCTTCCCTTTGCCCATCGCAAAAACATCGTTCGCCTCGCACTTAACCCCCGCGGAAATCTTCTTCTTTCCGTCGACCAAGACGGCCGCGCAGTCCTCACCAATGTCCCCCGCCGCATCGTCCTCTACCACTTCTCCCTCGGCGGCGAAGTGACTGCCCTCGCCTTTTCGCCATCGGGTCGCCATTTCGCAGTGGGCATCGGACGCCAAATTCAAGTATGGCACACGCCTTCAACCCCAGATGTCGCAGAGGGTGACCTCGAGTTTGCGCCTTTTGTGCGCCACCGCGTCTACACCGGCCACTACAACGCCGTCAAGAGCATAGAATGGTCGAGCGACTCGCGCTTCTTCCTCTCCGCATCAAAGGACATGACAGCCCGCATATGGAGCCTTGACCAGGAAGAGGGACATGCGCAAACCACGCTGAGCGGCCACCGCCAAGAGGTCACTGGTGCATGGTTTTCAAAAGACCAGGAAACAATCTACACTGTTAGCAAGGATGGCGCCCTCTTCACATGGAAGTACATGTTGCGCTACGATGCGCCTGCCGACGCCGATGAAGACGACGACGACAACCTCCAGTGGGGCATCACAGAACGCCACTTTTTTCACCAGAACAACGCCCATGTCACATGCGCTAGCTTCCACCCAGAGTCCAAGCTGCTCGTCACCGGCTTTTCTCACGGCATCTTCTTCATCCACGAACTGCCCGACTTCGCTCAAATCTCCAGCCTGAGCATATCGCAAAACGACATCGACTATGTCGCCATCAACAAGACTGGCGAGTGGCTCGCCTTTGGTGCATCAAAGCTGGGCCAGCTGCTCGTCTGGGAGTGGCAGTCGGAATCATACATCTTGAAGCAGCAAGGCCATTTTGACTCCATGAACACCATTGCCTATTCGCCAGATGGTCAAAGAATTATTACTGCCGCAGACGACGGCAAGATCAAGGTGTGGGACGTCAACTCGGGCTTCTGCGTCGTCACCTTTACAGAGCACATGGGTGGTGTGACAGCCTGCGAATTTGCAAAAAAAGGCAATGTCCTGTTCACAGCCAGTCTTGACGGCTCCGTACGCGCATGGGACTTGCATCGCTACAGGAATTTTCGCACATTCACAGCTCCCTCCAGACTTTCCTTCTCCTCGCTCGCTGTCGATCCCAGTGGAGAGGTTGTTTGCGCAGGTTCCATCGATTCCTTTGACATCCACATCTGGTCAGTTCAGACTGGCCAGCTGCTCGATCGCCTATCAGGACACGAAGGCCCTGTATCCTCTCTATCCTTCTCTCCAGATGCAGGTACACTAGTCAGTGGAAGCTGGGACAGGACCGTGCGCCTTTGGAACATCTTTGCCCGCACTCAGACTAGCGAGCCACTACAGCTCATGGCTGATATCCTCTGCGTGGCTTTCCGTCCAGACTCAAAGCAAATTGCCGTCACAACGCTCGATGGCCAGCTAACCTTTTGGAATGTCTCCGACGCTGCACAGGAGAGCGGCGTCGATGCGCGACGGGATGTATCTGGTGGCCGTAAAATGTCCGACCGACGAACGGCAGCCAATGTCGCCGGCACAAAGGCCTTTTCATCTGTCAAGTACAGTGCAGACGGCACTTGCGTCTTGGCTGGCGGCAACAGCAAATACATCTGCTTGTATGATGTCCAGTCAGGTGCTTTGCTCAAGAAGTTTACTGTATCTGTCAATTTATCTTTGGATGGTACACAAGAGTTCTTGAACAGCAAACTCCTCACTGAAGCAGGTCCAGAAGGCCTCATTGATGACCAAGGCGAAGCGTCGGATCTTGAAGACCGCAGAGATACTACCCTTCCCGGCGCTCAAAAGGGCATTGGCGCAAGGCGAACACGGCCTGAAGTGCGAGTCCCAGACGTTGCCTTTTCGCCTACTGGACGCGCTTTTTGTGCTGCCTCCACAGAGGGCTTGCTCATATACTCGCTGGACAATACGTTCCAGTTTGATCCATTCGATCTTGACATTAGCGTCACACCAGCGACCACTCTCGATACTTTGGCACAAAAGGATTACCTCAAGGCCCTAGTAATGGCGTTCCGATTGAATGAGCGCAACCTCATCCGACGCGTTTACGAAGCTACACCCGTCACCAATATCCCGCTTGTAGTTAAAGAACTGCCTTCTGTCTACCTTGGTCGGCTACTGCGGTTCGTCGCACACCAGGCCGACGAGTCCCCACATCTGGAATTCAACTTGGTATGGATAGAATCGCTTCTTAGCAAGCACGGCCGATGGATGAAAGAGCATAAGGGCGGTTTAGAAGCAGAGTTGCGAAGCGTGGAAAAGGCAGTGAGGAGGATTCAAGCCGAACTTGCCAGGTTAGCAGATGACAACATCTATCGCATCGAATATCTGCTTTCTCAACCTGTGGGTAAGAAGGATGACACACCACTTGCTATCGACTTTGGCGTTAAGGAAATAGAAAATGGCATTGTGGATGAAGAAATGGAAGATGGAGACAGCGACGCCGGAGAGTGGTTGGGCTTTGAAGAATGATACCATTGTACGAATACGACTATTTCACGAGCAGCGCCTGATGTTCAAGGCTCTGTGTCCTTTCCTCGGCCTTCAGCCGCGGTTGCCTTTCTCGAATAGCCGGGATCGCTTTGTCCTTGTGACCATGCGCAACGATGTCCACCTGCTGCTTTGCTAAATGATTCTTCCAGCGGGAGAACGAGTGGCAGTTACGACTGGTTACTACTCACCGTGATCACTGTTACTTTGATGGGATCCCACTTGGTTTGCGTGTCGCGTATCAGCTTCTTGCTTCTTAGAAAAGAAACGTAGCCTTCCCCGTAGCCTTCCAGGATAGGATTTTGGGGAGAGAACTTGCGTTTGGGGTAGTAATTTCTACAAGGATCACAACAAAGGCAGCGGCTTAGAGAACCGTGGTTACAAATAAGGCAGCAACATTTCAATAGATGGAATGAGGACACACAGGGCAGCACCCCAATACCTTCAAGCTCGCTATTTCTCCCCCCTTGTCTATCTCCTATTTTGTTCCTATGGCAAGTCAATCACTCTTGTCTTCTTGAATGTCTGTCAAGCCGAAAACTTACGTCCACTGTCAACTCGCTACTGTTATCCTGGCATGGAGTACCGTTATTCCACTACCATCATCTTTCGTTGTGAATATGGATACAGAGGCGCAGCTTGCGCTGCCGCAATCGTTGGAGACGTTATGGGATGAGAAAGATATACACGAGTCTGGCACTATCAACGCCAAAGCGGATTCCCCAATGCGTCATTCGCTGGAGACGTCGAATGGTCTATGTACTATTGGTGCAGTGCGTGCTGTCTCTGATACTCGGCTTGCATCGCCTGTCACCAAGGATGCTTCGGGGCGCCCATCTCCGCAAACTCTTGTCGATCATTCTGAAATCGATCCATTTCAAGCGTTACCCAAAAGGCCACGAGCTTTTTCCGAATCCGATGCAAAAGAGGCAGAGGGGAATCTCTCTTCTCGGTCAACATGGCTTCCCTCTGACATCATTATACGGGACTTTGCTTGTATACAGTTGACTTCATCCTCGGACTCCAAAACTCCTTTACCAACTCCGTTTCAACTGGCTATTAGAAGACGCAGAAGCCAACCGCTCGATTTCACCCGCCATATAGTTCCTCTACCCACAACAATCAAGCTCAAACGTATAATTGAGAATAAATCCGCGCATGCCACAGCACTCCCTGATCTTTCTCCCAAATATGTCGGCAAACATCCCGCTCCGTACATCATGCCGTCTCTCACGGACCTGGAAAAGATTCTACACCCCACGCTCATCGACGCCATCCTCCTGTCAGACTACGCCGACGACTTTCCAAACCGCTGCTTCTGCTCGCTCGTTCTGCACGAAATCCAGTGCAAGCTCCCCACCATGCGCCTTGACCTCCACAGCCCCCGAAACCATCAGCACCTCCAGACACAGTTACGCTGCATACTCTCTAAAAACACAATTGTGCTCGACAAGCTCCTCGGTCTCTACGGCGATGCATTGCGACTACATGCGCACGCACGCATAAACTCGCGGCCCATGGTGCTAGATACCTGGAACGAATTCGTTGGCTTGCTAATCGAAGACGTGTTCATGCTGCCCAGGCACCCTATCTTTGACCAGATTGACGAGTTGGAGCGGCTGGAGCGTGCGGTGGAGGTTGGGCCTGACGACGAGTTTTTCGTGGATAGTACCGGGGTCAGGGCTGGGTTGAGGAAAAGTATAGAGAAGGGGAGGCGCAAGATAAGGGTGTTCAAGTATAAGGGTGATAAGAGGGTGGTTAGGTCAAGGGGGAGGAGGTGGGATTTTACGTCTTAGGTTGGGGGTCTTGGTATTGTGATAGAACCAGTCATGGCGTTATTGCTTAAAAGTCAAGAATTATTGATTTGCTCTTTTTATTGTTTCGAAATCAGGAGAGTGATGGATTAGAAGTTGATGAAAGCTTTCATTTTTTTAATCGGGTTTAGAGCTTTCTCCAATTGATGACAGGCTAACGCCAGCTCTTTCTGCATTGCGTAGAAATATATCATACTTGGATATTCACATGGTAGCCTCGGTGTTTTTTTTACAATATGATCCTACATCTTACAGTCTCACGCCCTAACTGCACTCCTCAACCGCCTCCTTTACCATGCCTAGGTACTGTGTCTTCAGCACCCCTCCATCGCGTGATGCAAGAGTATTGAGCTTATCTACTGATTGCATCAGGACTTGCTCAACCTTTTTCTCGAATTGCTGCGCCTCGTTCGCCATGGGCATGTCGCCCCCGAGCACCTTGCGAGACGTCTTGAGCGCGTTCCAAACAATAACAAGTTCGAGCAAATCATGGCAATGCTTGGTGACGAAGTCGAGGTGCGATTTAACATCCGGGAAGTCGGCAGACGTTTTGGTTGAACTTTCCGAGAGACCATTGAGCGATGACTAGAAAAAAATGTTAATTAAAAGATATTCAGGTGGTCGGCGGAAGAGGGAGACTTACAACAAAATCGATCTGTTTGATTGCAGCAACCAAGCGGGTTGCCATCTTCTTGGCCTCCTCTTTGTCCCCACCGTACTTCTCAGCAACGACAGCAGCCAGTTCAGTGGGTAGCGCAATAACAACAGGGTGCCCCCTCCAGTCACCATCCTTCTCTGTCAGAGTCACAGGTTTATTACCGCAATGATCCTTATGCTCCATGAGCTCCACAACCTGCTTCGCCATCTTGAGCGCTTTTGTCGTCTCTTCCTGGTCCCATTCGGCCATTGCAGCCCTGCTGTGCACACTTCTCAAGACTTGGGTCAGCACACCTCGGTTGCTCAGACGAATCCCTGTTGCCTTTGGCCTCTGCAGCGCCTTCAATATCAAGTGGTGCATATCGGCCAAGGCCAGTTTCCTGATAATCATTTCCTGCCATTGGGGCCTGGCCCTGATTCCCGCTTCCACGAATCCCTCGAGACATCGAAGTACGTTTTCCCAGTCTTCCTGCGTTTCGCTCTTCTCCACTACACCACGGAGTGTCTGCCAGCGGTCGGGTAGCTTGTTACGGTCCAGGTGCTCGAGGGGAAGAGTGACGTCTCCCAGGGTAATCTCCACAGGCTCGGCTTCGAGTTTGGGTCGGGACTCTTGCGAATAGACGAGTTTTTGTTGCTCTTTTGTCAGATGATATGGGAGCAAGACCTTTGAATTGAAGGTCGAGAGGAGGGTGGAGAGCTCAGGAGAAGAGGGTGGGAGAAAGTTTGGGAGGGCGCCTGTATCGAGTCAATCTCTGGGCGAACAGTGCTGGTTGAGTAGGAAGAGGATGCGGACCTCTTGAGTGGGCGGAACTCTGTGAGAAGGCCCGCCTCGAGCAATTGGCGTATATACAGGCATATCGTGGGTTCTGGAGTGCCAATTGGCAGCTCCGCCGTATTGAATGCATCTTGTCGTGGGCGAGAACTGCGGCCGTCGCATGCGCTCATTACAGTTCCAAAAATCATCAGCAAACGCGTCAAACACGCCAAGACGCCAAGGTTTTTCGGCGATGTTTCCCACCTCCATTCGCCTCAAGCCACTTCCTCCAGCCCCAGGCGATTTACACAGCCACATTGGGGTCCCCTCTTTTTCCAGAGAGCGACCATGTTGGCGGCAAAGAGGAGAAACCGCCACAGTTGGTTCTCCTCACGAGCCAAAAAGACGCCTGAAATGGACAACGAGCAAGCCACCTTTTGGCTAAGCCAGTTTATTGGAAAGAACCTGCGCATACACGCGAGTGATGGCCGCGTCTTTGGTGGTCAGATGAAATGCACGGACAAGGTGAGTAGCTGATATTGGCTGTGATTATGAATCACAGCGGCTTTTAACGTCCATCAGGACCGCAACATCATTCTCGCGCTAGCACATGAGTACCGTGCTCCTTCGGCAGAGGCCATTCGCAAGGCAGTTGAAGAGTCGGGTAACCAATCTGCGTCTGTGGCCTGGAACAGCCGCTTTGTTGGACTGATTGTTGTGCCGGGGCAGCATATCAAGAAAATTGAATTCGAGGAGAATATGCTGCTAGGACAGAAGAGTACGGTGGTTTTCTGATATACCTGTCGTTGTGATTTGGGTTGGAATTCTCCCACTCTGCATGTGAGAACAGTATATATAGTGCGCATTACAGGAGCAGGGCATTCCAGATGTTAGTGAGTATTGCTCTGAGTAGCACACTGTGGTTTTGCTGACTTCTGGGTTTGCAGGCGTGACAATAGCAACTGTGAATGTGGCCCAATACTACTTGGTAGCGAGATACCCTCATCATTCACCGTCCAATACCAACAATGCCTAGCATAATATATATTTCCCTATTCTAAGACCATGAGGACCGTCTGCCTAAAGTGAGCTTTGGACTTCCTCCACACCAGTGGATACTTATTGAGTCCTCTCACCCCTCACCCCACCACCAAGCATCCCAGCACATCGGCAATATCTAGTAACACCCGCAATACATCAACGATAGCAAAGATGCTTCTTCAGCCTCCTCCATCATAACAACCATGCCTTTCCGATGAAGCGCTATGACTTTAAGACGCTTGCAACTCTTCTCACTCACACGAGCTCTCCTTCCAGAATCCCACAAAGATAGGCAAATCCCGACCAAAAGCTAAAAAGCATCATCTCAAGCTCCTCGGTCCACTAGAAGCCAGCCCCACCACTACACCATCTACCACATCATCCACGGAAATCCCCTTCCTCCTTGGTCTTCCGGGAGAAATCCGCAATCTCATCTACTTTTACGCTCTAACTTCACCTACCTCGTCACTCACCTACAACGAATCGGAGATGTGTTTCCCACTTCATGACATCGGACTCGGTCTCATGTCATCGTGCCATGCGTTGGCGCTTGAGACACAGTATCTGCATTTGAAACTGAATAGACTGGTATTCGTATTTGACACGGATACGCCTATGAAACCGAGGGAGTATATTACTATTTTGAAGAACCTGAAGCGGCTGGGTGATGCAAAGGGTTGGATGATACACGTGGAATTCAGATGCAAGAGTAGAGATGGGAGTTGGATTTTGTGACATGGACACGTAGGAGAGTCTTCATTAGGTGTCGTGTTGGGATTTTTTGGGGGGAAGGGGGGGGGGGTGCTGTGTATGATATTTTGAGATGATATTGACCAAGACGAATCAGTATGCCTCTGAGGTCGTGTAACAATCCTGGGCTTCAGCCAAGCTCCTGCTCCCAACAACAGGGCATGATAATCTCCGACACTCTGCTCGTTGGCTATCAACTGCCGCTGCAGGAGCTAGAGTGCAGTGTTGAAACACGCATCAAATCCTTCGTAGCGATCACTTGCTTGAAAGGTCGACAGTAGTTGCGGGCTTTCCGACCCCTAAGCTGTTGGAACAACCGACTGGAGGAGTTATACCCTGAAGTAGAACTGTCTAGCCTCACAGTATATGTGTACCTAAAGCATACTCTGATGCTCAGGGATTACAGCAGTTTTCGAGTCCTTGTCCTTTGTTCTAGCCGCCTCCGCGGAGGGTATCGTCGATGCATGTATGGCTACCTCCAACAGGATTTGTAACTGAGGGTATGGGATGAGCCGCTGAAAACACTGCATACCATGAGCCGTTCTATTAAACAATACTAATCCCTATGTGTATACGATAGACGTTGCGAACTTGTAGGTGAGGACCAGTGTAATGGGTCAGCCGCATCCGCGCCGCAACGCCGCAATGCCGCATCCACCACGGCTCTTTTTTCCCTCCTACTATAGTTCCTGCTCCACAATTCTTTCTTCTCACTCACACCATCACGAGTCATTATTCTGCTAAGCGAGGTCGCATGAATTATTTCTGAGTTTCCTCCCATTTATCATGTTCCGCGGATGCCGAGCAGTAGTAATTGGAGGGGCAGCTCACGTAGTACAAGGTGGCCCTTCTTGTGATCGTCCTTTTATGTTGGAAGAGGAGCGTTCGTCATTCGGGGAGAGCTGTGAATGGGTAACCCAACTGATTTCCACATACCATCCAACGGCGCACCCGACCCCTGATATAGAATCCTTCGCCAAGTTACTATCTGCTGCATCCGTCCGCATTAAGGGCATGGAGCACTGGACGTCGGGCCTCTGAAATCATATGTGCATCTCCGAAAATGGAGCCTCATATAGGATCGCACGGCGAGCGAGCTTGCCTTGACTTTATCAGTATACTACTCACACGCCTTAACAGTGCGTCAGAAACATGCTGGATCCCAATGCGATACTTACCGAATGCCGGGTTGAATATGCCATTGGCAGTGCCATTATTCTATTGCGGTTTTTCGCAAGATGGAAGATTGCAGGATGGCGAGGTTTTTATTGGGATGATTTTTTTGCGTTCTCGTCTTGGGTCTTCTTCACCATGATTTATGCAATGGTAGAGTTTCTCAGTAAGTTCGCGATACCGACAAATGTCTTTGCATAGAGATATCGGACTGAACCTCCCAAGATGTAACTGGAGCTCCAATAGCGATGACACAGGAACAGCGCGAAGCACTTCCGCCTGCAACACGGAAGTCCATGCGAGAAGGTGCAAAGGCGATGTTTGCCTCTTTTTACTTCCTGATCTTCCTCGTCTGGAGTCTTAAGGGCTGTATCATCGTTCTGTTCCTTCGTTTCACGTAAGCTTTGCTGCCTCGAGGAAACAACTTATACTTACTATAGTTTGTAGGAGAGACACGCCTCTATACCAATACGTGCAAATGATTGGAGGTGTGTCGATTGCCGCATGTATCGCGGCAATTATCACACAGACAACGCATTGTTTGCCGTTGAAAAGAAACTGGCAAATTCTTCCTGACCCTGGCAAGGAATGCTCGGCTGGTGTTGTCATCAACATTGTCATTGCAGTAGGCAATGTCTTGTAGGTAATCTCATTAAATCGTATAACAACAAGCTAACAAAACGGTAGGGTTGATGCATTGTTGATTGTAGTGCCTTTTTGGATGCTCAAAGACTCACATATCAGACTTTGGCGGTGAGTTATTGCGGTTTGCACCAAAAGCAAATTTTCTTCTTGCTAAATTCTGCCGACAGAAAGATCAGAATCGTTTTCCTACTTTCCCTTGGTCTTTTTGTCATGGGAATGGCTACAGCCCGCTGTATTTTGTCAATAGGAACTTCTGTTCAAGTAGCTCTCGCCTCAGTATGGGCGCAACGTGAGGCGGTAAGTTCAAACAACTGTTTACGGTTGATATCGAGCTGTTCTGACGCCTCACCAAAGGTTGTATCAATTTTCGCTGTTAACGCACCAGTTATAAACGGTCTCTTCAGAGCAGAAGCCTGGGCAACGAGAAAATACACTAGCGATTACTCGTCGAAATACTCTCGCACCTATTCGAACCCATTACACAAGAAGAAGAAAAGCGGCTTCGAGATTTACAAAATGACGGATTTTGAGACGAAAATGAGTGACATGGAGACTGCCAGGAGAGAGAGCATTGTCGAGTTGGTTACAGACCCTTCAGTTGCTTCATCCGCGTCGCAGTGGCGCTGTTCTGTAGAAGCGGCAAGTCAAAAAGGACACCCAAGACGCGCGCTTTGAGTAAATGATGGGAGTGAAAGAATATGAATTCCTCCTGACCTGCAACATACAATTGGCGATTTCAACTTTACAGAGGCTGGATTGCTGCAGCTACTACTAGAGGTCGTATTCGAGCTGTCCGCTCTCCAGATCCACCTCCAGCAAGTTGGTTTGACATGATTATTACAAAAAGACAATAGATAGAAATGAAAAGTCTAGCAGTAGACTGCAAGCTACGAGTTCGCCTCCAAAGCACCCAAGTGCTGCGTGAAACGGTCCAGGACATCACAGTCTGCAAGATAGAATGAATCACCAGCAGGGGGCAATCCTTCTACACGAGTCATCAACCCCTATAGAATGCTACATACGCGAAGGAATACCCCCTTGCATCCTATCCACAATTGCCAAGGCTATAGTCTTGCGCGCCACATGCGACTGCATTTGAGGAGGGGGTATTAGTGTCTTCAATAGCTCTGGCCCGTTGCAGCCGCGGAAATGAACCATAAGTATTCTCAAGCAACCCATCTTGCCTTCCCTGATCACAACACATAAACATATCCCCTGAGCAAACTCAATCAATTGACTGCAATTACCATGCGAGTGCCAGACTATTCCAAGAACGTGATACAGTCTTTGGATTCCATCCGACCCACACAGTTTGCAGACGATGCACGACGGTATGAAGCCAAAGAAGCCGCTCGACGCTTGCTGAATCGTCTCGAGACGCCGTTTGAACAAGGTTGGAGGCTTTCGCTAGAGACACCTGTGCTTATTGCTGGTATTCAGGTTGCTCTTGATCTGGGTATTTGGGAGAAATGGACCGAGGCAGATAAGAAGAAGCCAGGTACGGCTGTTGACTTGGAGCAATTGCTAAAGTGGGCCAAGAAGCAAATTGAGCCGAACTTATTGCGTAAGCCTACATTTTTGACCATGAGTAGAACAAGAATCAGATTGGACAAGATACTGACATGGAACCACGCAGGGAGATTTTTTAGACATCTTGCTGCACTCTATGTGCTCGAAGAAACGAATGTTGATACCTGGAAACCAACGCCTTACTCGCTTTCTCTTGGAGACACAGAATCGCATACTGATCAGATCACTCAATGCGGGTATGTCCGAACTTTCACAGTGATGTTTGATTCATTGATAGCTTACCTACTGACACACTTAGCACCGATCACACAATTCCCACCGGGATCAATCTTCCCCGATTCCTTCAGAAATACAACTACCGCGAGCCCATTGACTTGCAGGCTCTCGACAACTACCGCGACATGACCAACGGTACAGATTTCTTCGCTCTCTGCGCAGCGGATCCAGAAGGCAAAGGCAGCAGTTTCATGGGTCTCATGACAGCACTGCGAAACCACAAGATGGCATGGACCGACGTATACGACACCCGCAAAATCATCTGCGGAGCCGACATCTCACCAGGAAAGCCTTTATTCGTTGATATTGGCGGTGCCCATGGCCTCGACACCTCACGCCTTCTGGAAAGACATGGTGATCTCCCCACCGACGTGCTCATTGTGCAAGATACGCCCGAAGTCATCGCTATGCCGATTGAGCATCTCGACCCGCGTATCGTAAAGCAGGCCTACGACTTCTTCACCCCGCAACCCCAACTCCACGCTCGCGCATACTTTTTCCACGCGGTGCCGCATGACTGGCCCGACGCCGACTGCGTGCGCATGTTTTCACAGGTGAAGGCTGCATTTAAGCCCGAGTACTCGAAGCTTTTGATCTATGAAGTTGTGCTGCCGAAGAAGGGGGCGACGAGTCTGATGACGACGTTGGATTTGCAGTTGATGAATTGTACGAGTGGGTTGGAGAGGACGGAAGAGCATTGGGAACGGTTGCTGTACGAGGCTGGGTTTAGGATTGTGGGGATTAGTCGGCATCCTCGGGCTGTGGAGAGTGTCATTGAAGCGGATTTGCTGTGAGGTGTGGAGAAGCTGGGATGGGGGAGGGCTTGATTTGGGGACTGGCCTCTTCGTCCTTCGCTGTTTTGTGTGATGCGCCTCAATCTGAGATCTTCGTCAAAGGGTATTCGGTGTGTATGCATCATGTTGTAGATGCTGCTGGTTGATTTCGTAAAGAAATTATCGAACGAGACGCAAAGACTAGGGCACAGGGGACTGCGACAAGTTGTTCAGTAGATATGATTACGAAAGTAGACAAAGTTCAAGGATTTGAGTACAATAGGATGACAGTCCTTGTTTTGTTCATCATGAGTATCGCATTTTCTCAAGTAACATGATAAGAGGATCATCAAAGTCCGGGTTACTCTGTTCTCTGAGTGGTGAGTTTAGAAATCTGCCCATATAAAAATAGATCAACAAAACATTTACAGTAGAGAATGCACCGTTATGTGAAGTAGGCAAGTCCGGAAAATCAAAAAAAGATAAAAAAGAAGGGATTGATGATTGCATCGGCCGGGAATCTAGTTGAATGTTAGGCACAAGCTTCGAATGCTGGTCTGGATATGAGACTTACCGAACCCGGGGCTAGCCGAAACTGTTCTCTGGGAGAGATGGCAACGGCTAATTTTACCACTAAACCACCGATGCTAGTGTTGTGATTTGATGACGATATCTCCATTATGACTTTCTATAACATAATTAGAAAAACTGAACGGACGGCATAGGCATGTTTGTTTTGTTCGCAACTGGGACTGCAGAGCGGGGATGTGTCGCAAATTTGCTCGCTTAGACGCACATCAAGTGGCTTGACTGTTGTGAGGTTAGTGAAGAGTGTTTCTTGGTGCCGGGGTAAAGTAGTTCCCACTGAGAGCCACTAAATGGCCGAATATGTGGGCTTCAATACATGCAATTGTGCTAGTTGAGCAGAGTTTCAAGACCATGATGTTTAAAGTGCAACAAGGGGGCCATGTGCTATTGCGGGTTCATCTGGCTCGATGTTTGACATAGGTGCATGGGAGTGCGCTCAGAATTTAGTTAGGTCGTGGAGTATCACTGATAGGGATAAGACGTCAGATGTGGTGAGGTTGCTGCTCAACGTTGGAGTTTGGGGATTAACAGTGATCACGTGCTTAGAGAGACTTATCGGGCAGACCCACGCCTACAGTCCCAATAGATTGCCGACTTTTCCAAGGGGACGCAAGAGATTGCCTGCTGTATCGACTACGCTACACTGCCCATACACGTATACATTCATGGACTTGAGACGATATGACGTATGGTAGACGCTTTCCTTTTCATTCCGGTTGTCGATTGAGCAAGGCAGAATATTCCACAATAATCTTGGTAGTAGGGTTTCATTGGATCAGATTGACCAAAACAAGCCAGAGAGTTATTGTGAATAGACAAGGTAAGAGAGCAAAGTTAGAGTTGCGTTGTGAATAACGTTATAGCGCGTCTCCCCAGATAGGCACGCTAGTTGGGGAGATGGGTGAGTGCTCCACCTCAACTTTGTCCTACTACAACCAACCCCTTCCATCAACACCATAATTATTGCGCGATTGAGTTACGAGAGTTGCATTTGCACTTTGCCAAGCTCAACTGCTCTACGCGCATCATCAGCGCTACAAAAACCATCCAACATGCCGCCCAAGAGTCAAAATGCGCACGATACGAATCGCAAAGACGCAGCAGCAGCAGTGGAGACTCCTGTCGCGACACCTAGAAAGAAGAGAGGCCGCCCAACCAAATCCCAGACAAGCGCTAGTCAATCAAACCTAATTGCGTCTGAGCCTCCAAAGAAACGCGGCAGACTCTCCAAAGTGACCGCTGAAGTTGACGCCGTGCTTCCAGACGCGTCCGAGCCGATAAAACGCGGTCGGGGTCGCAAGCCAGACGCGTCCAAGTCGGCTGCCCTGGCCGCAACGTCCAACAAGGCCAAAGGAAAAGGCACCAAGGACGATGTAGAAGCCGTCACCGACATAGCAGAACCAACTCCACGAAGGCGTGGCCGCCCCCCCAAAGCAGAGGGCCTGGCCCTGAAGCGTGTGGCGGGCACTGCTCGTGTGAGCAAGCGCCAGGCCGCTCAATCTAAGACGACCAAGTCGACCACCACCGCCTCTAAGTTGCGTACCCGGCTTCCACCAGCCAGCAAGGTGTCCAAAGGAGAGCCTGCCCCACCGCCAGCTAGGCGAGGACGACCACCCAAGAATGCAGCACAAGCCCCTGCTGCTACTGCTCTTGCGAAGAAGAAGAAGATACCCAGAGGTCGCAAAGCTGCTGAGTTGCCAGTCGCGAAGCCTACAAAGCCTACCAAGCCATTGGCGTCCCGCAAGATGCGTGGTCACACTGTACGCCAGATCCCCGACAGATATATTGTCCAAGTCGACCAGCTCTTGCATGACCTGATGCAGGCCGATGCGGATCCCATGTTTGAGAAGCAGGTACAGGAAGAGGAGGCAAACCAGGCACATGACATGGAGGTTGAGGCTGACGTCGAGGACAATGTCGATGAAGAGAACATGGTGCCGACCAGCGCCACTATTGGGGACCAGGGCCCAGAAGACGCTCCACTAGACGCAGGTGCTGAATCCGAATCCGGCCATCAGCAAGACAGTCAAGGTGACCAGTACTCGGATGGCGTGGCGGATGACTTGAGGCAAAGTGAATCTACCTCGGACCAGAGTAGGGAGCAAGAGCAAGAGCAAGACTTGCAGTCCGAGTTGAACGGCGACTTTGATGATCCCCCCAGCCACGAGGACGAAGATGGTATCCTTGTTCCCCAACAGGAAATCGATATGCCAGATGAGGAGTACGCAAATGGTGCCGAAGGCGGACAATTACTGTGATTCACAAAGGGTCAACAAAATAAGCCCATGAAAGAGCCCAGTGTCGTATTTCCACCGTCTTGGCTAGACGGTGGATTTAGTCTCTTGCCACCTAGCACTTGATCTACATACATCGAGCCTCTTTCCGTAGGTGTAGGGAAGCAGCCTTGCGGTCGGGCACTAAGCCTGCGACCGGTTCTATTACTTTCTTTCTGGTCCATGCGTGTGACAAGCATGCTCCCAAATCACCTGCTCAGATTTTCTTTGTACGTACCATGAATTGTTGCAAAGCTCAACACGTGCACCACGTTGAGACGACGCACCCTATCGCGGCCAATAGAACCCCCAAAAACGTTGCCCTGTTCCTGACGCCAATTGCAGCGAAAAAGCATCTGAACGTTTTCTTTTGTCCAAACCCCTGTCTCACTAGAAGCATGTGAGGGGCGGGAAATAGGCAAATTACAGTTTCACTCCGTCCTTTGCTTCTGCCTTGAAGATGAGTTGGCTGCCAGCGCAAAATACCACCGTCTCCCCACCCCGTCTCATCGCTTTCATCGCTCCCACACCTGCCAAGGCGGCTGCACACTGGCGTCGTCTGGCACTGACATCGGCTCCCATGGCCTGAGGCGGTGTCTCCCGCAACCTAACCGCCTCCTACTCTACTTAGAGTATTTTCACAAGCACGCGCATTTGCCGGGTAATATGAGCGGTCGTGGGCGTAGCCTTACAAGCTGACGTCGTGTCATCGACTGGTCGCTTTGGCGTTGCTCCACCAAAGTAGTGCGGGTCGATCCCGGTCTGCTCAAACTGGGCTGGCGGCATATCCGCTTGCATCTGCTCGTTCCCGTTTAGGCGTCACGAAAAGCACAAGAAGCCAATTGAAACTGGAAAAAGCAAGCCACTACTTGGCGGTGCTCAGTCAGTGGTAGGCCTCTTCCGGTTCGCCCACATTTGATCAGCGGGGTGCAGCATCGCCGTGTCCACTCCCCATTGATCTACCCGCACTTGGCATCACCATCTCAACATCCCGACCTCCTAAGCGTCACCCCGGCCCGCTTACTCTGCATGCGATCGCTTGCCCTCCTCGAAATACCGACATAGTGTCGTCTTTGGCTGTTTATGACGAGCTGAAACCATTGTCGTGGCTTACCCCACTTCTCAAGTCGCCGACAATCCTGCTGGACAAGTCCCCCATTAGACGCGCCATTGCGAGCTGCCGCATGTGCTTTGCTCGAAAAAGAAAGGTCAGTCGAACTTGAGCTAGGATGGCTGCTCTATTTCGCCAAATGCACTGGGCTTATTGCGTCACCTATGCGTGTTGCTCTTTGCTTGCAGTCAACCTTGAGCAGCCCATGTGTCAGATGATAGGCTTGCTATTCTTGTAGAAAGTGTCAATGTGCCATTTCAAGATTATCAAATCAGCTAATTCATCGCCCCTTGACTCCCGCTACAGACAGCATAAGTATCGCCAGCCGCTCGTGTTTTCCACTTCCTAAACTTCAACCACCTTTTTCCATTTCATCTTTTGTTGCATTTCATAGCCACCATGACCGACATGTTCCCAGTCGAAAACGACATGACGCCCGAGAAGCTCACTGTCATGAAGCTCAAGGCCAGCGGGCTTGGCCGAGATATCATGTCGGAGCCCTCATCCCCTACCGGCAACCGATCCTTCTCTTTTGCATCCCAAGCCAATGGCCATATGGCAACGCTGACCACCCGTCGATCAAATCGTCAGCTCAATAGCTCCTCTCGCCGTACTAGTAGCTTTCTCCAGTCACATCGTAGCAAGATGTCTAGCGAGCTTACCACTCAGGCGGACGGAAAGGTCTTCGCTCTAATGGATCTTATTTCAAATGCTTCTCGCGAGGCTGCCTCGCTCAAAGAGTCATGGGCACGCATCCTCGCAGAGCGTGACACTCTATTGCGCGAGAGAGACGAGCTTATGGTCACAGTTGAGGAAGTCACCGAGGAGATTCAGCGCAAGGAAGCCGAGCACTCACAACACGGTCATGAGCATGGAGAGAGGAAGAGACAGGTGGAGAAGCTTATCCTTGAGCTCACAGCTGTCGTCGCACAAGTTTCGGAACATAAAAAGAAACTTGCGGATCGCGACCGTGCACTGGAGCTGACCCGCCATGAGCTTCACGAGCTTCAAGCCTCTGTTGCACTTACGGTCGGCGAACACGAGAGGACTCGTTCCGAGCTGGAAGCTACGTATGCAAGACTCAAGGTCTGCGAGAGTGAGCGCGACGTTGCCCGTCACGACTCGGAGAAGCATCACAATGAAATTCGCGCACTTGTTCGTGAGCACACCGAGCTTAAAAGCAAGCACTCAGAAATCATCTCCAAGTTCGACCTGACCCGCAAGGAATTCATCACTATCAATGAGCGTATCAAGTTATTCGAGCTTGAGCGGGACGAACACCTTCATGACAAGGACCGCTTGAACGAGGAACTGAAGCGTGCCAAGTTCAGGATCGAGGAGGCAACTCGTGAATTCACTGAACTCACTGAGAACCACGACCGTGTTCAGCGAGAGCTCCATAAGTTCAAGGAAACCCTTCGGTCTGTCGAGGCAGAGCGTGACGACTTTTCCTTCACTATCGAGAACTTGCGTCGTGACGTCAAGGTCAAGGTTGCTGGGTGGGAGGAAGCTGATGCTCGTGCCAATGAGTACTTGCTCAAGCATGAACACGTCAAGCGTGAAGTTGTTTCTGTTAAAGAGAAGCTCCGAGAGATCGAGCTGGAGCGCACCGAACTCTCCAGTGTGATTGATCGCTTCCGTGAAGAACACCGCCTTATCGTCATTGAACGCGAGCAGCTCAAGCAAGATGTCCACGACGAGCATCGCAAGGTCGAAGATGGTCGCCGCCGTATCAATATCCTGGAGGAGTCTCTTCGCCGGTCTGAGATCGCCACCGCTGAGATTAAGTCTGAGATCCTTACCCTGACTGAACGTAATCGAGTCCTATACCGCGAGGGCGAAGACTCTCGCATCAAGCAAGGACATTTGACGACGGAGATTGCCAGTCTCCAGGAACAGCTGACCCTCTTCCAAACCGAGATTACCAACCTCAAGTACGATCGCGATCGCGCACACTCCGACCTCAATGCATGGAAGCACAAGTATGAAGAGATCACCGAGACAGTCACATCCTACGAGGATTCTTCTGCAGAATTTGAATTCGAAATCACCTCTTTGCGCACATTGTTGAGCGAGGCTCGTGAGCAAAAGGAGCGCGCTATCCAGGCCCGCCACGCTGCCGACCGCGAGCGCGACGAGTACATTGCCAAGTACGAGGAAAAGTGTCGCGAAATGGAACGCTTCGAAGAAAACGCCAGCAGTATGTACCACGCTCACAGCAATGCAAACGGTAGCCGTATAGGCAAGACGACGACCCACACACGGGTTGTCTCTGGCGGCACCACCATCCACAATCATGATGCGAGTAGCGGCCACGCCCACGACCACGGTGAAGGGAATTCTCTGTTCGCCTAAAGAGGTGAATGGCAAGACTGATATCAATTGTGATATTGACGAATTTGGGTTTCATAGCTTTAAGCATTGGCAGCGCTCGAGTGAGGAGATTGGCATGCGGAATGGGGTTTTTGAGATTTCAGGCCCGCCGCCGTCGCCGCCGCTACTACTGCAGCCACCACCGTCATCATCAACATCACCACCATCACTACCACCGCCGCCGCGACCGGCGCGACCGCTTTATCATCTGAGAAACTCCACTGTGGTTGCGAACGAGGTAGGTGCGGGAGAGGTGGAGTATTGGGCGTATTTTGATGATGGATGGATTAGATTGGACGCTTGGTAGCAGGATATTGGCGTTACCATGGCAGGTTACCTGGTAATAATTCATTCATTGTTTACTACATCTTCTTCTCCATATGCTGTGTTTCTTTCCTCGCGTATAGGTATGTTACTTTAATACTGTTCCAAGTGATGCTACAAACAAACCCTGTGCAATAAGCTGATTGAAGTTTTGTGATGATACTTTGCTCCGCAAACGTCCGCAGTTTCTGCCGATAAAACATCATTTACAGTCCAGGGTAACGCGGAGAGATAATTAAGGTTTACTGGACGTGTGTCCGGGGTTCTGATAGCTCTAGGCGGATCGTTTCATGAGCGAGTGGTTTCCCACCAATACTATAAATAGCACCCAAGCATGTCACTGTTCGAAATTCGTTGTTATGCAGTTCCCCTGCTGGTGTTGCAAAATGCAAAATGCAAAATATTTGAACAGAAATTGTGACCTTGTATGTTCATCGATAGGTTTCATCGGATAAATTGAACTCCAGTAATCGCATTAGGGACGTGCGTGTGTAATCGATCGTAAATTGTTAACCGTCAATTACCAAATGCTAAATACCAAACATCACGTTGTTGATATCCCGCCATAGTTGGTGTAAGGTAAAACTGTACGCATTTGTTTGAACAAGAATCAGTATGCAAGGTTTGATATGGGGATGTTGCTAATTTGATCTAGACTTACCTTTTGACAACGCTGACATGCCTAACACATCACAACTACCTTCGACAATGAAAATCTTGAATCAGACCTATAACATGCCCTCCTAATTCAAACAAGCTTACCAGAAAGGGGAACTGTCAATAAATGTCATGCCATCTGCCTGGCTCGATACATCTCTCGTCCCTATTAAATGCTGTTCACCGACTGTTTACTTACTATCTTGAGCATAAAAGCGCGTCTCAGCACTAAGCAACGGGCCGAAAGAAGCTGACCCGTTGCAATCTACGGCTGACAGCTGGGCCGAGCTGGGACCGTTGAGCTGATCGTGCGCGACGGAAGGAGGATGTCCACAGCTGTTGCGTTTTTTCCCCGTTGTTCAGTATAAATGGCGCGTGTACCTGGCTTGAGATGATCCGTACGGCAATCGGCCTCCTTACGCTCCACGATCGCAATAATGGCTCCTCTTACTCTCGCTCTAGGTGTCCTTGCAGGGCTTACACCCCTTGCTCTCGCAAGCCCCGGCTGTGGTAGTTCGTTGCCGATCAACTTCAAGCCTGGTACCTCAACCCACAATGTGACTATTTCATCCAAATCCGTTATTGGCCAAACAACGCAACGGGAATACATTTTGCATTTACCTACGAATTATGCTCCCTCGAATAACAAGCCGGCGCCGCTGATCTTTGCTTTCCACGGCCAATTGCAGCCTGCGCGGAACATGGAGAAGATCAGCCAGTTGTCAGACCCGAACTTCAACAAGGATTCCATTGTCGTATACCCTGCCGGCATGGACGTTCAAGCTCCAGGTGTTAGTTAATCATTCCCGGGACGATATTTTGATTCGGCTGACAAAGTAATGCAGGTGCAATGGCTAGGCGACGTTGCTGCGCCCAACTCTTCGGTTATTGACGACCGCATCTTCGTCGATGAGATCCGGAAGAACCTAACAGGTACCTTTTGCGTGGATGAAAAGCGCCTCTACGCCACTGGTGTATCCAACGGAGGAAGCATGGTTGCGCTTCTCATGTGCGACGCAGCCCTTAACAAGCACTTTGCTGCCGTTTCCACTGTCGGCGGAGCCTTCTACCCGGATGCCGTCATGACGGAGCCGCTCTACCAAGCAGGCTGCAAACCAGACCTACGGGGCCGAGCACTTCCTTACTTGAACCTACATGGTCTCAGTGACAAGATTGTTCCGTACAACGGCAATAACACTCCACCCTTTATCCCCGTCCGTGAATGGATTGACACGTGGGTTGCGCGCGACAACTGTGAAAGCAACTACGTGACCGAAGTTACTGAGAATGGGACCGTGACAGATCTTAAGTGGAAATGTAATGGCCACAAAGATCTGGTGCTGCACAGGGAGGTCAAGGGCTATGGCCATGGCTGGCCGAGCAGGGTTGAACAGGGCGAGCCGTTCGACTCAATGAGCGGCGGATCGACCAAGTGGGACGCTGCACCATATATTCTCAATTGGTTTAGCAAGTGGGCCACCTACTAGGCGGCAAAGAGTGGGATAAGCAGGACGCGTGTTTCGTACAACATTCATGTATTGAATATACGTACAAGAATTCATGCCAAGGATTGATTATTATTCAGAATATTTATATCGTCCCAGTCTATACTTCTGGATGCTTGGTGATATGCATAAATAGTCTTTCATTCTCTAAAACAAAATCGGTTCAGATGAAAGTGTTTGTGCTTGAGTTTACTTTTTGTTGACACTCCAATGTTTTTTTCAAAAGAAAAAACCCCCATACCTCAATCTACCAAGAAACGTTGTGAATCCCGATCTGGCGTCGGCACAATGTTGTAGTTGAGCCGTTGGATGTAATAGTCATCTTCAAGCTCATGCGCCTGAGGTCGGCGTTTTATTTGCCCAAGTAGAATATGCTTCAGCCCTTTCTTGAAGTTAAACATGCAAACACTTCCAGCGACTAGCGAAAATAAAGAGAGTGCGCCAGCTATGCAAAGATAGAAAACCATCTCATCCTTCATCATCGTCTTGGATAGTAGCCCATGACCATACAAGACCAACAATCGGCTGATAACGTAGGCAATATTAGCCACATGGAAGAGCTTGGCCGAGTTAGTCAGTCACTGGTATTAGTTAAAGAGACTAGGCTTACCAAGACCAAGATCATGCAGATGCGGATTTCATGTCGAACAAAGTACACGGCCAGAGCCAAATGTAGAAGTGTGGCAGGGATGATAGCCATGGTCAAAGAGAATTCTGGCTCAATATAGTGCACGTTTATCAAGCCGTAGATCAATATGAAGGCAAAGACGAAATACGGTGTGTACTTGAGAAAACCTAGGTAGATCTGTACAACGGTCAGCAAGGGAACGATTGCGTTGATATGTAGACACTGATACGAACTTGGTAGCACATGTACTTCCATTGTATGGTCATGTCTGGACTGACGTCTTGATACAAAGCCCACGCGAATTCACGATAGAGCTTCACAGCGACGAAGCACATGACAGTGCTGCAAGTACAGCTAACAACAGCGCAGACAACCAAACCGGGCGACACACGCCTCCAGAATTCCCAGTCCCTCTTCACGAAAGGAAGGTTCATTCCATTGACGCCAACAGCGGCTCTCGCCGACGCATTGTGTACCTCTCCATATTGCAATATGGTCGCAACTGAAAGGCACACATTAGCGACACATAGCATAAAGATCTGAATGTGATTTTTAATGCGATATGCGTCTAGTGTCAGAACCAATTGATAGAGACAGCCAAGGGTGTTGATGGAAAGAATTAAGGATATAACGTAGGATAATGGGACCTGGGCAACAATCAGTAATGCTCAATCGACTAGTTGCGGAGTAGTACCTCGTATATTGGTTTATTGACCCATTGTAGATAGACGACTAGAATGACCCTAGCATACGCATTAGTAAGAAAAACCAAACATCTTAGTAGAACAGGCCTGTCTAAGATATCTAAGCATACATCTGAATGATGGTATTGACGACTCCTTGAGTCGCTGCAGCTGCGGAAAAGATCCATTCCAGCCGTGTTTCGGGCCACCACGACGGCATCATGCTCGTATCGCACAAAGGGCTTATTTAAATTAGAAAATCAAATAGCAAAGAAAGAAAAAAAATAGAAGAAGCAAGGCGACAAGACAGCCTGCAGCCACAAGCACGAGTACGACGATAGCGCAGCGGGCGGCGCAGGATTGAGCCAATGTAAGTACGCAAGAATGATAATAGAACAAAAATGAGAAGTGCCAAAGCCGCAAAAAAGCTGTTAACACAATGGGGGATCGGCGAGGATGCCCCGCAATCAAAACCTGAACACGAGATAGGAGATGGCACTAGAGGCCAGATGCAGTAATGAGGGCCCCGATGACGCGACTCCACCACATAGTATACTTTGACCTAGATCCATATGGGCATCTAATTGGCAGACAGGGCTAATCACTTTGGTTACCCATTTGCTATGCGAATTCGGTGCAGGTTTGGTAGAACTCCTTTCGTACATTGCTGTTTCTACCCAGAACGGATGAGTCCCATGTCGCCGAATTCTCGGATTCAAGCTTACATACATACATACATACATACATACATATGTATGTATGGACAAATTTTTTCTTACACTTTAGCGACTCAGGCAGCATGAAGTTAGTGTGTGTTGTCACATCCCTCTAGCGCACACCAGGGCCCCTTTCTTTGTCACCATCACTCGTGCGAGGCCCTGGAACTCTGCCACCATATCATGCGTCTGCAGGCCATGGTATCAGTTAGGGGTTGAATTGTTACCAGAAACTGGTTGATCTGGGTCTAGTGCGCGACCTGCAAAAGAGGCGGTACAAGGATGGTCTGCCGAGATATGCGGTCGGGGAAGCTCCGGCAGAGGAATGATTGACTTCGGCTAGCTGCATCTGCAGATCCTGCTAACGAGTGCGAGGCTGAGTCTTGTGTCGAGGTGGTGGGTTCTTGTTTGCCTAGACAGTAAATAATCATAGTGGAAGAATGCATCATGGTGAGGCCGAGAAAGAATGTGATTGCGCTATACATGGCAAGAAGAGAGAATGTTGCGTGCTGATTGATGATACCAAGAAGTATTCATTCGGCATTTCCAGTACTATAGCCCCCCTTATCTACTATCTCTACATACTTACTCACAGTCTATTAACACGTCCCACGTGTCAGAGCGCATCTCTCTTTCATATCGCAGATGTTGTATTGTGATGCGCGACATGGATGGCCCTTTTAATGTTGCTGTCATCCAACCTAGACAGGGGTTTGAGCATCCAACGCTCGTCTCTTCCACGTGTTCCAGGGCGCCTCCACTTCCATCACTACTCAGCCCCCTGTCCCGGACCCTTGCTACCAGTGGCAATGTCATTCCTCGCCAACCCGTTCGTCCGCACATCCAGAGCGCAAAATGCTTGGTTTCTCGCTGGTTTAGCGTCGTCATATCCAAATCTCGATGACTCCATGCGAGTCAGCGAGCAACGGCCGTGCGGCGGAAAATTTGTATCTGGCTGTCGGGTATTTCACGTGCCTCAAGATGACAGCTCCAAAGCGACAGAGATCTCTATTGATGATTGGAAGGATCCCGATCTGGGTGGCAATGCAAAAGATCAGGTCATGGTATTTCAGTACAAGGGAAAATTTGTTGCCGTGAACCACGTAGGTGGCAAAACAAAAGAAAAAATCGTAACTCAGCCTCTATGTTGACCACGACATCCGCAGGAATGCCCACACTCTTCATACCCTCTTTCCAACGGCGCACCCTTTGATATAGAGGACTTTGGAGTGGTGCTAAGCTCGGGAATTCAATGCCCTAAACACGACTGGTCATTTGATCTACATACGGGACGGTCCGATCGTGGCAGTTACAAACTTCAAGTTTGGGAAGTCCAACAAAGAGCTGGTGCTGACGGTGACGAAGTATGGGTAAGGAGAAAGCAAAGAATTGGATGAGATACCCTCAAATATCATGTCATCGGGGTGTTCATAGGGCAGCAAGATACTCGAATACACCAAGTTCTGAAAAACAAACAGTTTTTATTTATTTCATAGCGCATGGAGCATACTACGCTCTACAGCTTGATGCCCGTAATCTCGAACGTCTGGACGACATTCTTTCCAAAGTAAGACCAAAACTTAGTTCCGTTAATGACAGTGTCGCTATGCTTTCCATACTGTTCACCGGTACCGATCTGGGTAGCCCAGCGAGTCACTGCTGCGCCGTTGGCTGGACGCTGCGAGAAGCCCGACAAGTCAAAGTTGAGGTACTGCGCATTGCCCCAGTTGACCGCTACGATGACTAGAGTGGATTTACTGGCGTCGTATGCGGCGACGGTATAGTCACTACCACCATCGAGAATCTGCATGCCTGGGCGAATATGCCTGGCAAACTGAGCGAGGACAAAGTACTTTTGCGTTGGACCTCCCACTGTCTTGGCATCGTTGTCGGCGTCAATCAGGCCCCAGCCACCTTGGTCAAGGACTTGCCAGTACTCCCAGGCTACGGGCTTGAGCCATCGAAAATCGAGCAGCAGGTTGCTTGCCATTTGTTGGCCGGCCGCTTCACCATCACCATACTCGCTGTTGTAGAGTGGCTTGCCGGCCTTTGCAGCTAGATCGTGGACAGCAACACGGTCACCTTTTCCATACTGGTAGCCGTGTACGTTGACACGTGCAATCTTGGAAAGCGCGCTGCTTCCTATGTTCTTGAGGTTGTCGCGGGCCTGGTCATAATAAGACTCATCTGATGCCGCAATCACAGTCGCCAATGAGCGGCTTTTCAGATGCTTCTCAAGATGCCCAATAATCGTAGCCTGGGTGGCTACGTCAATGTGACATCCCTCCTGTGTGCCATCGGCCTTCCACCAGTTAGCCGTGGGCTCATTAAATGGGTCAACAGTCTCGAATTCAATGCCCCATTTGGACTTGAAGACTTGAGCAACTGTTGCCATGTACACGGCATGCTGCTCCAGATTCCATGATTGGATGTTTTCAGATCCGTCGCTGGCTCCGGATGGGTTGTGGTTGCGTGTTTGCCACCACATTGGGCTGTTGCTGAAGAGTTCGGTCTTTTCGACACCCCTCTCAATAGCCTTTTGAAGGGCCTTTCGTTGATTGACATCTACATTCCTGTATTCCGGCAACCAAACTTAGTGAAGCACGTCAAAAGACTATGAAGTGTTGTCTCACCAGTTCCAACTGGCAGAATTTGGGTCAGAGCTCGTCCAATCCAACCAGAATCCTTCCATTTGCCTTGATCTCTTGATGTTGGGTGATACGACCATCTTCTCTGTGCCAATAGTGTTCCAACTACATGCACCGGCGTTGTAGCGAGCATGATTGAAGCCAAGACCTGGCAATGTAACACTGCCGAATTTGGTCTGCTTGAGCGTGAAGAATATATCTGCCAAATCGTCTCGGTCGCCGAATTGCTGAGCCCACCAGGCCAGCGACGTTCCCCATCCTTCCCAGATTCCCCAGTTTGATTTGGGGTTGATGGTTGTCGTCAAATCGGCGTTGACGCAAAGGCCGCTCGCAAGCACGAGTGCTATCTCAATAAGAGTAGGAGCGCGCATGGTGACGGAAACCAAAAGGTACTAGAGTTGAAGGTCGGGAACATAGTGGCTCCATCGGCCACTTCTTATGTAAATACATGGAGGTATACAATCCTAGCCATAGCCTTGTTTCGAGTATAGAAGGCCGGTCTAAACCCACTTCCATCCGTTCCGAGGATGTACATAAGGCCGTTGATGCGTGATGGTGTCAGGAAAGAGGGGTTGTGCCTGTGAATAGGTTCAATTAGTGCTCAGCACTAGCGGGAGGTGTTGCACTGCCGATCATGTCGTATACGAGAAGGCACTGAACTCATCTCCGTTACTCTTCGAAGGCAAGTGTCGACTTAAACGGCTAGCGTAAACGAATCAGTACTTGGTAATAAGTCTTGGAGATCCATGCATCTGTGTAGTGTGACGCAATAAACTCTTCTCCTCCTGGTTATTGACATCCATAGGTCGGAATAATGAACTATCCAATTCTTCCGCTTGCAGCACCTTCCGCCTTGGTCATGACTAGATTCGACACTTGACGTCCTAAATAATGCAGATCATGACAGTAACAGGTATTGCATCCGCACTCCGAACGTTTAAATTGCAAATTGGGGTGTGGAAGCGGAAGAAGCCGAGGTTATACCGTAGTTCCCGGCTGCTGTTATCTTGGCTAACCATCATCAAGTGCAGGTGACAGGTCCAAACCATTGCACCGGAGGAATTCGCGCTGTCTTACTCCTAGTCTAACTCGCTCGAATCAGCACATTTTTCCGACTATGCGTTCCAACAGCGCGGTGCGAAAAGTGCAGATGATCACGTAGTTAGTATGTATGCGCAACTGTATTACCGACCACATGGTAGAACTCCTGTGGGAAAGACTTGAAAAACCACAGGAAAATGGCACGTCTTTATATTGCATTTTGATACTCTACATGACATGCATGCATAGAGAGTGATATTCATATCAGTCGTGGTACCCATCGACATGCGGGTATCGTTTCATTAGTGTACACCTCACAGTATCATTATATTTACCACCTGCACAACGACCAGATTCTTGCCGCAGCCGTTTTGCTATATTTAGAGAAGAATTTTGGCGAAACTGTTAGAACCTGACAAGGCCTCGACATCATGGGATGACTGTCGGTTGGACCAAGGATTGTGGAAGGCAGATACGATACCATAATTTGACTAAACGCTAGTTATATGAAGATGACCGAGACGTGCCTTTCACAATCAGCCGCATGAACACATGTAAATAGATGACTCGAGAATAGAGATATCTAGGTCATCCAACGTTTTGCCACCCAAGTTCCCAACATAAGCTTTGCACCAAGCAGAATGAGGTCGCATATCATGGCATTTCGTGGACTTGGAAGAATAGATCTTTGGAAGCATATTGTTTTTCATTAAGCTTTTTCGTATACTACGATTCTGGAATACTCTAAACTGTTGGTGTTCTCAGTTGGCAAGACCAAAATCCCAGACCTGGACTTTGCGGGTGGGGAAAGGTCCACCCTGTCTTACAAATAAGCTTAGAACGTTAAAGTTCTTAAGCCTAGCCTCATCGACCAAGGGTTCGCCAGCAGAGTTTGGAATGTCTGCTATCTTCTTCCAGTCGTTGTAATTTGCGCCCGCGGTCGCGGCCCAGAGCTGAATCGTCATCTTTGGCTGGTCCGGGAGAATTGCAATTACACTATCGCTAGTAGCAACAATCTTGCCGCGGTAGGCAAGGTACGGTGGTGTAGAAAGACCAGGTGCATTGATGACAGTCTTGGTAAATTTGCCAGCTGGTGTTCGCAGGTAATGGTAAAACCGCGGTGTGCCTGTTGAGTTATCGCGCATTAATGCGTGGAAGCGACCCTGACGGTCTACAAATTGCGCTTCCTGGTTGATAATTTGGCTGTTCTGCGGGATCGAGTAGACCTTGACTCCAGGTGTTGAAGGCTTAATGGGAACCGCGACTGTTTGGCCGTTGGTTTGCTTCCAAGATTTGCCAGCATCCTCCGAGAAGGCAAAGTAAAAGTCGTGGTTCGTGCTGGCATCGGGAGTTTCACGGACCGTCCATGAAACGAACAGTTTCCCTCCTTCGCTACTGATACCATTAATGTAGGCATTGTTGTCCTCGCCCTGCAAGTACTTTCCGACGGCGGTCCACTTCCCAGTAGTGGCAGAATAGCGGTGGATGTATGAGTCTCCCGCGCCAGATTGGCCTATCCGGAACTCCATCAAGAGGTCGCCACCATCGATAGACTCGAAGCGAGGGTAAGTCAGCGGTGTCCATGGGCCGGTGGAACCTGGCAGATTGTGTTGCACAGCTCCAAAAGCGCTTGCCGTCCATTCAGAAGGAACAGTCTTAGCGATGCCAGCTTTGCTCACACGATAATTGAGCGGAACGTCATGGTGGTCAAAACTTAAATGTATCTTTCCATCGCCGCTGATGCCCACGGAAATAGTGTTGTGCTCATCGAGTGTCGTCTGTTCGTAGTCGCTGAAGGCAAAGTACTGCCAGTCGCCAAGCGAAGGTGAGATTTTTCGCCGTCCAAGATTGACATAATGTTTGCCGTATCCAGAGGCTGTCTTGTAGAAGGCTACATACTGGTAGTCTCCAAATGTCGTCAAGGCGTGTTGTTGGAAAGCAAGACCATTGAGACGCACTGACCCCTGCACATCATCTGTAATGTTCCAGTTCTTCACCGAGGTAACCGAAAGGGCAGATGTAAAGGAGGAGAGCCCTACCAAAGCCAGTAGGGATGAAAAGAGCTTCATGATCACGCAGGTGGGCGCTACAATAGCGGCGCAATCTTGCAACTTATGCGATGTTTAATATGAGCATAGCAATATATCGATTTGACTGGGTACAAGGTATTAATTCGGAGCACAATGCATCATCTGGTCAATACAGTGCCGCTAGTTGGTCCAGCTAACTCGATGCATCAATACCGGATTTTCGGGGTATTATTGACACGAGGTGGGGAAGCCGGGGAAGGTGTGCACGTGGATGGGTAAGTTACCTGTTTTGGAATGCAGGTATTCGGGAATGAAGCCGAGTACTATGCTCGTTATTATGTATGTATGTATGTATGTATGTATGTTCATGCCTTGTTGTAGCAACAAAAGCAAGTCGGATCTGATTCTCGTGTATAAAAGTCGCAACAAGGAGAGTAGAGGATCGATAGAAGATATACGAGGGCAGGTGCTTTCCAGCATAGAAATATGCGAACGGATATCCTCTTCTTGTGGATAATAAATCAACGCATTAGCAGATTGTTGAACTAGTAGTAATGTCCATACTTAGTACGTAGTACGATGTACTAGTACTAGTATCCCGTCACTTCTTTCTTCCCTTTCGCCTTGTACGACTCAACTAACGACCTGCTCAAACACGACGACTACAACCTCAACAACAGTATCAGTATCTTTGCCCAACCGACCATGAGCCGGTACTGGACGATAACAACCATAGGCTAGAGGCCTCGACAAGCGATACGTTGCCGAATATGGCAGGAGCAACTGCCGCCAAGGGTTGTTCTCTTGGCAAGTACTCCAACAGGCAAAATGCGCGTCTTGACTGACGTATCGCCTATCGTGGAAAAATGGGGAAAGAGAGGAAAGAAATATGGAATAAGAGTGTTCTGTGCGCAATTTGGGTTTTGGTGTCTCTATCCCCATCCCAGGTGACACGGCGAGGATGAGGCAGTCTTCTACCATCTTGCTGTTCGCAGCATACGCGTTGGCGCAAACCCAATACGGGGAAAACCATGGCGTCGTAAGCTTCGATTCGCAGCTTGTAGAGCAGGCGGCATTCCCAGCGCCCAATGTGACGCTCTACAGTCCTGCCTTCATGTCCAATGCCACTTTTGATCCTGGATGGTTCGAGGGCACCGAGGGGGGCACCTCACCCGATCAATTGGGTACACAAATCCCACTTGCTGTTCTACAACTGCTCATTCTAATATTTGCACAGAAAGATTCATCAGCGGTCTTGCTGCAAAGAACCCTTCATGGATGAAGTACCAAGTCGCCGATTTCCTCAGCGAAGAAGGCAAAACATTTCCCTACGTCCTACTCTCGGCGTCATCCGCATCAAACACGACGTCAGAAAAGCTCAGAGTCTGGATCCAAGGCTCAGTTCATGGCAACGAACCCGCTGGCGATGAAGCTGCACTCGCCTTACTCGGGGCCATGGACAACGACCCAGCATGGGCCGCTACCTTGCTAGAAGAAATGGACATTCTCGTATTACCGCGTTACAACCCAGACGGCAATGCCTATTTTCAACGTACCTTGGCCACCAACTTTGATCCAAACCGCGATCACACCAAACTCGCTCGCCAGCAGACCCGCGATATCAAAGAATGGTTCAGCACCTTTTCACCCACCATTGCCATTGACTTGCACGAATACGGCGCAGCGACACTCTATTCGACCCACTACAGCAACGCAGCCGATGCCATGTATTCGAGCGCCAAGAACCTCAATATACATCCCGAGATCCGCGAGCTCTCGGAGACGCTTTTTGCACCAGCCATCAACGCATCGCTCATCTCTCGGGGCTTGCGCGGCGAGCAGTACATAACAGCTTCGAGCCGCAACCCACCACGCCTAGTCGAAGCCGGCACCGACGCAAAGATTGGGCGCAACGCCATGGGTCTGACGCAGTGCATCACGTTTCTTTTCGAGACGAGGGGCATCGGCATTGCGAACCAGCAGTTCAAGCGCAGGACCCTGACGGGTCTGCAGATGATTCTCGGTGTGCTCGAAGCAGCAAGAGACAATGCCGATCAGGTCAAGAGCACAATGGACAATGCTATAGCGGATTTTGCGGCAAGCAACCAAGATATTGTGGTTACCGACTACCCCAACTACGCCAATCGTACGTTTACAATGGTCGATCGCCGCACGGGAGAAGTCGTTCAGCTGCCTGTCGAATTCGCAAGCAATACCCCGGCAACGGCTAACCTCACCCGTGCGAGGCCTCAGGGCTACATCATCCCCCGTGCATGGGCTGATCTCGCTGAGCGCTTGAGGGTCTCTGGCTTGGACGTCGAGACCATGCCAGAGGCATTTCAGGGAGAGGTCCAGGTCTACAACATCACTTCTTCAAAGTTTGCTTCGTCGTATTACGAGGGAGCAATCTTGAACACGGTGACTACCGAGAGTTCTGTGCAGCAGGTTTCGTTGCCAGCTGGCAGCTTCTTCATCAGTGCCGCCCAGAAGAATGCGGGCTTGGCCTTTGTAGCTCTCGAGCCAGAGAATATTGACTCTTATGTTTCTTTTGGATTGCTGCCAATGGAGGTTGGTGACCAGTATCCAGTCTTTAGGAAGATCTAGCTACATGGCCATGCATACATATTTCATAGACTCGGTACCCGTACGTACGCATCTAAGAGCATATAGAAAAAAGATCTCTAATCAATAGTACAAACATTATCACCGTCGTCCATGGTATCAGCAGTGCCCTCAAAAACATGAATACCTGGCATACTATGCTGTGACATCTCCACTTTTCGCACGCTTAGCGTCTCTCTCTTCACCCACAGCTGCATCCGCTCGTCGCTTGCCCTCATCCTTTCTTGCATTGTCTTTTTCCTCGCGAGCAGCCCGCCGGGCCTCCTTTTCCTGCTTCTCCTTTTCTTTCCGAAGTGCTTTGCTTTCGAATTCATGCCAATCCCCTTCAAGTTCTTTCAACGCCTCGGCTCGTTTTGGCGCAGGGGCTTCGCTGGTGAAAAAGGGATGCTCCAGCACGTCGGCCGCCGCCGGCCGTGCATTTGGGTCAAACAGGAACATTGCCTGAAGCAGCTCGAAAGCCATAGGACTGACACGATCCTTGTACTTTTCTGCAAACGTAGACTTCTTGCGTTCGGTTGGTCGCAGAAGCTCAAACCACTGCATGTCCACGATGCCAGGCCAATCCTGTACTGTTGGCGTACCAAGGACGTTGTAGATCTTTTCAAGCTGATTGATTTCTCCGCCATCACCCGGGAAAATGGCGTGTCGCGTGAATATCTCCACAAGTACGCATGCTGCTGACCAGATATCGACTGCTGGGCCATATTGCGTTTCTCCAAGTAACAATTCCGGGGATCGGTACCAGATGGTGATGACGCGGTTGGTGTAATCCAGCTTGCCACTCTTCGAGTAGAAACGGGCGAGACCAAAATCAGCTAGTTTTAGTTGTCCGGTATTAGACACGAGAATGTTGGCCGCCTTAATGTCGCGATGCAAAACCCCACGTCGATGGAGATAATCAAGACCTTCGAACAGTTGCTTTGCAAGGTCTTTCTTGTGCGATGTTTCAAGTTTAAATGTGGGATGGTTTAAAAGACCGGTCAAATCGTGGGAAAGGTATTCGAAAACCATGTAGCAGTCATTCTTCTCTACCATTACCTCACGGAGGTTGACAATGTTGGGATGGTTGAGAGACTGCAACAGTTTAACCTCGCGAATGGCGGTGACTGGAAACTGCAATTTGTTAGCAAAATATCTTGCGTATGTTCACAAGGAATACATACGCCATCGCGTTCGCCTTCCATACGAATCTTCTTTAGTGCAACCATATCCTTTGTGTAGACATGCACTCCTTTGAAGACCTTTCCATACGTGCCTGATCCGACCACTGACTCATTGCCAGGTTTCCTGTAGTACACCGATTCCGAGGTTGCATGCTCTGGGGCTAGTGTAGGTCGTGGCTTTTCTCGCTTCTTTGTAATTGTCTTGGTTTTTGGTATTTGAGGGGGCGGCGTCCTTCGTTCTGGTCGAGCAATAGGGCGTGTGTCTGGCCGCCTGTCATCATGCCTTCGTGGAAAGTACGGCTCCCGGCGGTCCCTTATGTCTCGTACATCCCTTGGGTCTCGTATATCCCTTGGGTCTCGCAAGTCCCGCGAATCCCTTTCCCGAATATCACGCCCGTCTCGAACATCCCGAGGGTCCCTGAAGTCTCGGTCGCGCGGGTCTCGGAAATCCCTTTCCCTACCACGATAATAGGGATCACGGGAATCTCTGATGTCTCGAGGATCTCGTTCGCGAGGATCTCGATAGATTGGTTTGCGGTCGTAATAGTTATCGTAGCGACGGTCTCGTTCCCTGATGTCTCGCTCCCTGATGTCTCGCTCCCTGAGGTCTCGCTCCCTGAGGTCTCGCTCCCGGCTATGATCGTAATCCCTCTCTCTTGGATCTCTGTCTCGATCACTTCTTGACTCAGCATACGGGGGGGCAACGTCGCGTGCTGCTTCAACTTTTGCTTTTGGATCGAGTAGTGACTCTTTCGACGCTTGCTCGGCTTTCTCAGGCTCCTCCAGCCCCAATTTTGCTTTGCTTGCTGGGGGCACCGGGTTCTTTGTCTTGAGTGAGAACCCGAATCCCGACTTCGTTGCTGTTGGGAGCGCAGCAGAAGACTTGGCCGGAGGAGCAGATTTTTGCTCTTCTTTTGAGCCCTCATCCTCTACCCTTAGATCTTTCGAAGGGCGGAAAGGATTGTCATCAGCGTCGACAGATGTGGAATCAACTACCGTCTGTGAGGTGGGAACAGGTTGTGGGCGTGGCGCCTCGGTGGCGGGACGGCCGCCTCGTGTTCCAGACGCGGGTGTCCATGAGAGATTCGAAAATTGGGTAGGCGCAGCGCCTCGACCCCGGCCACCAGGCCCACTAAAGGGAGCACCTCCGGCAGGGCCTGATATTCGCCGATCGGAACCGTGAAAGCTGTTACCGCGAAAGCCACCGTGTCCACCCCGATGTGAACTGGGTTGAAAACCAGATTGAGGATACGACTGGTTTTGGTAGTAGCCAGGGGACTGACTTTGATGATATGGAGATTGGCCTGAAGTGTAGCCATGTGGAGGAGAACTATCAAAGTCAGCACAAAGTGAGCAGATGTTGAATGTAACTTACCCGTGATTTGGATAGGGCTGGTTGCTCCAACCCCCTCTGCCACTGTGGTAGGGTGACTGATTTTGAGGAGAGTATTGATTATGGGAAGGATAAGGCGGAGATTGCTGAAAACCGCCACGGCCTTGGTAATGGTAGGCTCCTCTCATCTTGTCGTCGTCTCTACGACCCTTGGACGTATCCGAATTGTAGCCAGATCCAGATACCGGTGAGCTTCTGCGTGAAATGTGCTTAGTAGGGTGTCTCGACTTGGACCCTCGAGAGGGTGAGCGAGATTGACGACGTCGTATGGGTATGGGAGGTGATCGGCTTCTGCGTGATGGAGTCCTAGCTCGTTTGGAGCTGGGGGGCGAACTTTTGCGAGCAGGTGTTGGGGACCGTCTGTGAGGAGGCGAGCGAGACCTGACGCGTCTCGGTGCTCGGCTGCGACTTCTTGTTCGACCACGAATAGAACTGGGTTTGTAGGGCCTTTCACGAGAATGATCCAAGGGCGGTGTGGCCCTCCTGTGAGTCCGCCTCGGGAACAATGCCCTCGGCGAAAATTCACGCCTGGACCTTCTATCGGGCGAAACCGATCTCTTCCGTGCACGTTGTGTTGCTGGTCTGTAGTAGGTATCCACGGATGGCGACTGACGCCTGTGTGAAGCGGGCGGGAGGTGCCTGTCGGGAGTGTTTCGTCGAGGCAGCCGATCACGGTCAGAGGTATGAGGGCGAGGCGAGTATGCTCTTGTCGACGGCCGGCCTGAGGAATCTGCACGTCGTGTTGGCGACCTGGAGCGCACTGTGCTGCGACTCCGCGGGCGTTTTACGCGTTTGGATGATGGCCTAGGGGATGGGGAGCGACTGTGGTAGTGTTTCGAGGATGGCGTCGTGTCGTGGCGGTGATGGTGATGGTGATGGTGGTGGTGGTGTCGACGATGGGGGTGGGCAACCCTGTCTGCACTGGCTTCCCTCTCTGAGCCTCGATAGCGATCCTCCTTGGAGGCGCTCCGACTTCGCCGACGCGTGCGGTCCCTGCCGAGGCTTTTATCGCGCGAATGGCCTCGCCCGTGTTTGCCTGATGAGCGGGCGTCGTGGTCGTGGGCGCGATGCCTGGAATGATGTCTGCCCGCCTGTGGTGCTGGTGACGATGTCCGAGGGTCGTAGCTACGGTCACGGTGACGGTCTTTGAGACGTTCCCTACCTCGGTCAGGCGATGCCTCAGTTCTCCGCTCGTCTATATCCTGAGCCCGTCGCAGGGCAGCCATAGAGGCAAGAGGATCATTAGAAGTCGCAAGGCTGCAGCATCAAAAGATTCGCGGGTCAGAGCGACAGCCTAGCCGAGCAGGAGGGAACTCTATCTCCGAACCCCCCAGCCGATGATCAGATAGTGAGAGAGAAAAGAAAAAGAGATGCCACTGCAACTGATCCGAGAGACAAGCCGGAATGCGCTGCCTGATGTCAGTGCGCTTCTGAATGATGCTGTTCGTGGCTGCAGACGCTACTGTTGCAGTGCCTTTGCACCGGCCGGTCCTTTCGCTTGCCGCTATCGATGACGCCAAGGCCTCGTGACAAGGAGGCCCTCCTCCAAAGGGCGCATCCCCATCCAAACCCAAACCCCGTCCCTTCAGTCTCAAGTCCTAGTGTGCTTTTGTGCTGCGTGCTGTCCACGGCCGTCTTCCGGGGTGTCTGTCTACTTTCCGTCTTCTGGTTGCTGTGCATCAAGGGCAGGCCGTCAGGCTTCACGACAACTATCTACTGCATGCAAAAGCGACACAACCGACTCATGGCAGAAAATCCATACTGCGAAGCCTTCACAGAAGGCAGTTCCTTCATCCCGTGTAGGATTCAAAGACGGTTTGAGGGCTTCCAACCGGAATATACGTGTTAGCAAGCGCCCACACGCGAACCGAGGGGGGTTGGATTTCCGCGGATGGTCAAAACGAAAGCTGAGTTGATATCCGCTGGGCCGTGGATCTTGTCCGATGTTGAATATCGTGGGCTCATGCGAGCGAGGCAGTCCACTACGGGAGGGAATGCAGCATATGCTCATGTCCACGAGGAACCATGGAGCAGGAGCAACAAACAGGTGTAGGGCGAATGCGCCATGATCCGACAGACAGCAACATGCGGCTTAAGGCCACTGAGTATAGTCGCAGCCGACTCGCTTTACCAAGAGGAGATTCCTAACAAGACCATCTTCCATATATCGTGACCGAAGGAGTCGGAAAACCAACAAACCCTCCGCCCCAACGACAACATTCCGAGCACACGGCTGAGACATGCGAAGCTGAGTGATGGGCGGTTGCGGGGACACACACAGCCGTGACCGATAGGCGACAACGGCTGACAGTTATTGACCTTCCCACCTATTCACCGATAGTGATGCAGTATACATCAGAGGCGCGACATGGAGAAGAATTAGTAACTAGTTATGCGATGATGCGCGGCGGGTAAGTGACTCCCTAGAGTGGTGGTGCAATGAGGGCGCGTCCAAGGACACTTCGTGGACCCTCACCTAGTATAGTAGTAGCAGCACATATGATAGCGTCTTCAGTCCTACCGCGATAGGCGCAAGCCGGTAGTGTTGCCGCCTGCTTTGCGATGTACTGTGGGCGGAAAGGCACGCGCGCATCTTCTGTTGCTGGAAATGGCGGTAAGATGGGACTGCGGAGTAAAGTTGCGAGACATGCCAAAACCTGCCTGGGAGGGCGCCAGGTATCGCCAACCACCTCATCTTCACCGTCTGCCCCTCATTGTAACCACAGCAATCGTTGTTATCGCCGTCATCGCTGCACCATCAAAAATAGAGAAGAAAAGCGCCAGCCAAAAGAGTGATGAGCATGTGTGGTTGCGGGCGGAGTGTATTGACGGGGGAGGGTGGGGTGGGTAGAAGGGGTGTTGTCGGAGTGCAGCAGAGCAAGAGAGCCGGGCGTTCCCTCCTGGTCTGCCTGCAGTCCGCTCTGGTTCGCATCACGTGCGCATCCAGTAGTATGTAGTGTGGCGTCAGGTCATGGCACGCTAAGCCGCATTTCGCCGGCGTTAGGACAAAGTTATTCCCATGCAGTCATATGGACCGGCGCGACTAGGAATTTGTAGGAACCATGTATTACTGGACCGTTTCTCATCTTTTGGCAACTTTGCCCTCGCTCTTGTTCTCTTCCCCAAGTCCGATCTAGTCATACTCTTACATAAGTATACCGACATACTAAATATAAGCCCCGATCGTTCGATCACGAAACCTTGTTACGATATCCCCCCACACCCCCGCCATCATGGACGCCGACACGACCAAACCACATTCCGCTGTGCCGACACACATGGTGAATGGAGGGTCGCCGCTCAGACTCACGACCGAGGCTCGCGACAAGAAGGAACGGGAAAATCTCTTCAATGCCATTGAGACGTCCAACCGGGGTCGGCAAGTGGTAGATTTCGACGGGCCGACTGGTTATTTCCCCGCAAAGGCTTTTGCAGTAAGCAACAATGGTGGCAGTGCGAATAGCGGACTTGAGATGAGCAACGGCCACATGGAGCACGAATCCGAGAGCGAGGACGCCGTCGTCCAAACGCCGCTTGCGACGAGCCGCGCCCACAGCCCATATACCCAACATCCGACGATTGATTTTGACGGGCTTAGCTGGCCTAGCAAGGGCACACGGCATCGGAAGGAGGCGACAGACGAAGAGAAGGCCGAGAATCTGAAGAAGCTGTCGGGCGCTGTACGGACAATGCTCGAGTGTCTGGGCGAGGATCCTGATCGCGAGGGCCTGCTGGACACACCCGAGAGGTACGCAAAGGCGCTGCTCTTCTTCACCAAAGGTTACGAGGAGAACCTGCGGGATATTGTCAATGGAGCCGTCTTTCATGAAGACCACGACGAACTGGTGATTGTACGAGACATTGAGATATTTTCGCTGTGCGAGCACCACTTGGTGCCCTTTACCGGAAAAGTGAGTACACATGTTGCTTTGCCCTGACTTGAAATCATTTGGCTAGATGGAGGAACATGTTGACTGACTGTACTGCCGGCATTAGATGCACATTGGTTACATCCCCAACCGTCGCGTTATCGGCTTGTCGAAGCTGGCACGTATTGCCGAAATGTTTGCCCGCCGGTTCCAAGTGCAAGAGCGGCTGACGAAGCAAGTTGCGCTGGCTCTTTCCGAGATGCTGCAGCCACAGGGGGTTGCGGTGGTGGTGGAGTCAAGCCATCTTTGCATGGTGATGCGCGGGGTTCAGAAGACGGGTGCTACAACGACTACAAGCTGTATGCTTGGTTGCATGCGTTCGCGGGAAAAGACTCGCCAGGAGTTTCTCAACCTTATCAACAGGAGATAAAAGCGTGGGGCGTTAGTGTTTGGGATCCGGCGTTCTGCAGGGGGTGGGGAGTTCATCACTCTGGCTGGGCGGGCATATTGCGTTGCATGACACAGACGCATAAGCCTTTCAACAGGTTGTGTTTCGTTTTACTTTTTCCCTTGTTCTTTCTTGGTCTTTCTTGTTCATTTTCTTCCACATGCCTGCCACACACTCACGGCAACGTATCGTCAGATAGACAAAATCTTGAATTCATGTCGGATATCGCACGCTATGAGACGGACAGTTACATTAAAAACAGACGCATCATGGTGAAGGGGCTGAAGGCTTTGGCGGCTTTTGGCCATAGACCAATGACACTTCTTGATAGGCGTGGATGCGTCGATCACGCAAAGCCTGGCGCATCAGAGCCAAGTAGACTTGGACTTCTTCAATGGTCCATTTCATAATGGTGGTGAGTAGATAGAGGCTCCACCCTTCTATGCCTTGCTCCCAGTTGATGCGGTTGTAAAGGCCAAGCTCCTTGAAGCGCTTGTCAGCAGGCCAGCCACCAATGGGCAGTTTCCAGCGGTGTTCAACGACGTTGATGAATCCGGCAGCCTCGATACCAGCCTTGGCCTCGTCGGCGGTGCGCAACGATTTTCCAAACTTGTCACCGAGTTCAACCGAAATCTTGCCCCACTTGTCAAAGATGGAGCCAGGTTCTACGGTGCCGTCGTCGGATTTGGGAACAACGGACATTTCGAGTTGTTCAAACCAACCGCCGGGCTGGAGGTGGCTGGGGGGATGGAATTAGCAGCGCAGAGAAAGGTGGGAACGAGCCAAGGCGACATACTCGAGTGCTTCCTGGTATAACTTGGGCCAATCAGCGACACAGCCAAAGAGGGATCGTGCGTGAATGAGATCAAAACTCTCTTTGCGGAATAGCCAAGGCTCAGTGAAGTCATCGACCTCGAAGCGAAGGTTGGGGGGTATCATGGAGGGTTGTGTGGGGCTGAGGTCGGTTCCTAGCACCTATGTCATGGAATTAGAGCACAGTCTGGGGTGAATGTTTGTTGATATTGCACACGGACCTCGCACGAGGGGAATCTATCGGCAAAATCGCTGTGGATTGTGTTAGTTTGAGGGGCAGAGGGTGGGCGAGAGACTGACATTGCCCATATTCCTGTCAAGTTAGTCTGAGGCAACCGGTCAGGTGGATTGTTGGTGGTTGCATACCAGTGCCAGTGCCCAAGTCCAATACACGCTAGAAGAAGGGATCGAAGAGTCAATATGGGTGTCCAAGCATGGCAGCCATGGTGGGACGTACCATTGGGTCTTTAGTCAACGGGGCCATGTGCAGCTCGCCATCGAGGAGGAGGAGACATATGTGATGGCTATGGCGGTACAGTCAACATGATGGTACATGGTCACGGGCGGGTGCAGTGCATACACAATGTCAAGCTGCTCGGCCTGTGTCTCATCATTGGGGCCCCCTGTCAAGCAGTCAATAGGCAAAGTACTTGGGTAAAGCAGAGGAGTGGGACCAGTAGGGTAGAACAGGACAGGGCAGGTGAACGCACAATATGAGCCTTCCTTGTAGGCATGATAGCGGCGGCCGTTGCGGTACTTGTAGTTGATAACAGCCGACTTAAGCGATGTTGTTTCGCTGTGAGGGGTGTGGTTAGAGACGGCTATTCCTTGACGGATGACGGATGATTGTGTAGACTTACGAAGCCGAGTCATCACCAAAGGCCGAATCTGTCTCATCCGAGTCCTAGGCGAGGGTCAATCTCAGAAGCGGGACAGGCACGGGCACAGACGCAGCTGGCGGCTTACAAGGGCGATTTGGGCACCAATATCAGCCATGGGCGGCAGGAAGCAAGGTAACGTTGAATGGGGTATTGTAGGGGATAATGCAGGTAGTGAAGGCCGGCGTGCAGTAAGTATGTGTGTGTGTGGGTGGGTGGGTTTGTGGGAGGGAGGGGAATGGAGTGAGTGCTATGGCCCAAACCTCGCCTCGCCTCGCCTCTGGCCCTCTCTGATCAGGCAGGTGCAACCCAGCCCACCAGCCAGTCAGTCCACAGTCAGTCCACACACACACAGTCAGTGAGTCCACACACACACACAAAGCCAAGCCACAGGCAGACCAGCAGGTAATCGTTCACACGGCTCGGCACGTTTACATCCGCAAGTGGGCCTTGGCGTGCTCACATGTACTCAACGCATCCATACATCCATACCCTATCTACGTATATTACATACCGCATACTCCACTCCACCCCACCAAAGTCTCGACTCCCCCTCCCCCTGCACACACGCCAGTAATATCACACAGTACAGTTAGATACCACCACTCATATCGCCCGCCATGTAACTGACATGCTTATTCCTGACACTGGACTAGTACCGCCCCGCTCCCCGTTCGCGATGCGGCTCCCAAATCGTTTTCTCGCCTATCGCTCCCATGTGCACAGTGCTCTGTCCACACCAGACGGCTGATGGCTCTGGTTGGTCATTGTCGCACGTAATCTACTCGACCTCCTGCCCAGACGTCATGGAGCCTGCGACGCAATCAGGAAAGGTAGACGCCCAAAATGCACTGACAATGTTGTACAACTAACTGGTTGCCCTTCTTTCTTCCTTCTTCCCGCAGCACCATACCAACGCCAATGTCCCTACTCTCCCACGCACCCGACTCGGCGGTACTACTCTCCGCCGCCCTGGCCGCCCTGGCCGCCCTGGCCGCCTATGTCGTGGCCGTTCTGACGTACAACATCTACCTGCACCCACTCGCCAGCTTCCCCGGTCCGCCTCTAGCTGGCGCCACCGTCTACTGGAAGGCCTACATTGAATGCATCGCAAACCGATCCTTTTGCCACTACCTAGTCGACCTGCATGCTCGCTACGGCGACATCGTTCGTGTCGGCCCCAATGAGGCAAGCAAGCATTCATTACTTGCATCTACACCTACGCCCACACCCCGTGCCGCAATGCTGACAAGCTTCGAATAGCTCCACTTTGCCAACCCCCAAGCCTACCACGACATTTACAACAACAAGAACCGCTGGGACAAGGAGGCCCGTCTCTACAAGAGCTTTAATGAGGACAGGTCCAGCTTTGGCTTCCTCACCTATGCCGAGGCCAAGGACCGCAAGCACGTCCTGAACCCTTCCTTCTCTCAAGCAGCCATTCGCAGTGCAGAAGGCCTATGTGTCGACAAGATCAAAGCTCTATGTGCCGCCTTTGAGCGCCAAGCTAAAGCTTCTAAGCCCACTGACCTCTTCTACGCCTTCCGCTGCATGAGCGTCGATGTTATCACCACCCTGTGCTTTGGCAATCCCATCCATGCTGTCGACGCTCCAGACTTCAACGCTCCCATTGTCGTAGCCCTCGACGCGTCAACTCCCGTTTCCCTTTACTTCAAGTATTCTGATCTCTTCAAAAACTTCATTTTGAAATGTCCTCCGAAGCTCTCCAGGATTCTCAGCCCCTTGACGGCGGGTTTGATTGACCTCAATCAGGTGTGCCTCTTTGCCTTCCTTTACGTGATTATAATACCCAAACCAAAACAAAATGAAAAAGATAAAATAAAAGAATAACTAATTTCCGCTGCTAACAACCTCGTAGCTACTCATGCAACAGATCAACGACCTAACCAATGACCCTGAAAAACTCAAACTCCTTCCGCACAATATGACCGTCTTTCACCGTCTGATGGATCCCGAAGCCCATCGTGACAAAAAGGTTCCCTCTGCTGACAGCTTGTATGAGGAGACGCAGGCGCTCATGTTTGGAGGGGCAGATACGACCGGAAATACTCTCATGGTTGGCTCTTTCCATTTGCTAAAGGACCCCACTAAATTTCAAAAACTCAAGACGGAACTCCTGGAACATTGGCCTTCACTGCAGAATGGCGAACCTACGCTAAAAGAGTTGGAAGACTTGCCATACCTGAATGCTGTCATCAAGGAATCGCTGAGACTCTCGTCCGGCGTTACTGCTGGCCTACTGCGCGTGGTACCTGCAACCGGCGCAACCATAACAGGAAAGGTCGTGCCACCAGGCGTACGTACATTCTCAAATCTAGCTTACGACAAACTATCTGCTGATTGTGTAACAGACTATCGTGTCATGTGGTAGCACCTTTGTCCATTACAATGCAGACATATTCCCCGAACCAGACAAGTTCGTTCCTGAACGCTGGCTCGAGACACCCGAGCTGGATAACTGGCTGGTTGCTTTCTCGCGTGGTCCGCGAATGTGCTTGGGTATCAAGTAAGTTTGATCCAAATCGTAAATTTGTTATCATGATCGTAGGGCCAAAACTAATATGCTCTAGCCTCGCATGGGCCGAACTGCGCCTAGCATTCGCCCACGTCTTTCGCAAGTTCGTCATGACTGTCCCAAAGCAACTGTATGTCTCCCGCCGTTCACCCAGTCATTCCATTTTTACTTGGCCATCTTCATGTCATATACTGACCATACACAGGCCAGAAACGCTCTTATGGCGGGATGTCTTTTTGCCGTATTACTATAGCGAACACTTACAGGTCAATATGCGGCCTGTAGACGCGTAGGCCGCTCGTAAGCTGGGTGCCCAAGCATACATTTCTGCACGGCAAGTAGTAGAGCAAGGAAGTAAATAGGTACAAGACTAGATAGAGAAACAATCTCAGGCACCGGAAGCTCTATGCTCTAATATTAATACATTATACACAAGCGAGTTGGTGGTACTTGTGGTGGTGATGTGCTGGATCAGAAATGACACCAGACTGCGCTAATCGTACATTGCATACCAAAAGACACCAGAACCGTGAAAGTGTTGAAAGCGCTGCTACAAGGGCGTGGTTGGAGTGACTACGAAAACAATTATCCTCCTATTCCCCTTCCTCATGCGCTTTGTCCCACGCGTGATACCATCCTTTCATCTCCCATCTTCTTGACAACATCCACTGCTTTGTCTTCTCATTCGCGTAGAGGTATGGATGCTCCCACCACTTTTCATGCACACTGTACAGACCCTTTTCAACATCCTGGTCATTCGGACAGCGGATGTTCCACGTGTAGGCCAGTTCGCGCCAGGGCATGGGGCCGTCCCATTGATGCGCATAGTTGATGAGGTTTTGCTCGGGATATTTTGGGTCAAATGAATAAGGTGTATTCATAAGCGACTTGTAGTACTCAAAGGCAGTGAGTGAAGGTGCCAGTATGACGAAGCCCGCGTTCATCTGTCCTGACTTCTTCAGGCCCGTACCATAGGTTAGAGGAAACGAATGGGTCGAGTCCCACGCTTCGGAATTGGAAGCGACAAGGTAGGTTGAGGGCAACGTCGTGTTTGTCGTCGTGTTTGAGGGTTTGGTAGCAAGCAGATGAACGGCCGGATCGTCAAACACTAGATCCAGCGTCTTCAACAGCATCGAGTCGGCGTCAAGCATGAGGATTCTGTCGTATTGCACCAGTTCCCACGCACGCATTTTAGTCACGACGTCGTCCCAGCGATGCACTGAGGGCTTCAGCCATCCGCCATTTGGTGTATGGAGAAAGTTGACCGCGTGCACAATTGCGCCATCTCTTTTGAGCCGGCCCCGTCTCGACTGCGACACATTGGGTGTAACCATGACAATCACATCATGCTTTGTTCGCGTGCTCGGATTGTGCACTAGCTGCCACATAAGGATCCGGGCGGTGATAAAGTAATTGTCCCTTTCTAGATCGTCGCTTGCATTCAGGGTTTGCGTCATGAAGATCAAGTATGCATACTTCTTCACGTCCTCGCTTAATTCTTCTATTGCTAACTTGTACGGCGCTGGCGTTGGTATAGGCGGTGTAGGCTCTGCCGGTTTTTCTTGTGCGGTTGTCTCCTCTACAGTTATTTCCTCCGGTGTTGCATCCAATGGCTTTCCTTTCCACGGTTGTCCATCAAGCGGCTTCTCTTCGGCGGGCGATGATGTGGGAACAGCTGGTTTCTCCACAGCAGGCGATGGTGCTAGATCAACCGATTCCTCTTCAGCAGACGAACCATCCAGGATTAGTGGTGTGTCTAGGAAAAACAATTTTTCTTCAGCAGACTTGGAGTCCTTGTTTCCTACAATATCTTGTAAGGGTATCTTATCCAACCTCCGATGTAAAATCTCACTCTGCGTACCGAGGAACACAAATATTGAAACAAGAGGAAAAGAAAACAGCGTAATTCGAAGCCAACGTTGATTGATGGGATGGCTGTTCCAGGACTTCATGGTAGCGTAAGAGCCTAGAGTGGCGGCACTTCGAGTCGAAGGTAATGAAGAGCATTGCCTTTTGACTACATATTCTCATATGCCTCAACATAATCACCCTCAACACTTTCCACGAGCGCCAATTCATCCCATCTTATTGGCCAAAAGCGTAACCACTCATCAACATGCATACATGTAAGCAGTCTTCCCGTCCCATGCTCTGCTTCAGTGCTCACTCCGAGACTAAGCCACTAACACCAAGCTTGGCACTGCCTATCACCTAGGATTACCATGGAAGAGTCCTTGCTAGAATATTCTTGCTTTCTGCAATTTTCGGAATATTCCATAGTCCACCATCATGGCGCTAACGATTCCACCATGGGTTGTGGATTGTCATCTCACGACAATGCCACGTCTGAATGTGATCCCGCGTTGTCGATAACGTTCCCGTAAATGCTGTTGCATGTCCCAAAGAGTTGAATATGGACGCATCACAGGCGTGAATATCTGCAATATGAAATGTTATCTTCGATTACGGTTTAAAAACAGCCAAGTTGAGGATAAGGTCTGGGCGTGTGGACCTTTACAATACAGATATAAGCCCTAAAACAGTCTTGAGGTTGTATCAAATTCCGAAGATGGAACTACCATTACCCGATAAGTTCCGATGACTCGTCACCCCTGTCGTCATCAAGTTTGGTAGCTGAAGTATATTTCACACATCTGACTAAGACTCGATGATCGATAATCGATGATGAAGGTCGTGTGCGACCATCAAAACCCCATTTGTCACGCTAAAGCACGACTGGAAATCTAGTTACAGATCTCGTGATAGCTTGGGATGGAAGGTTGGTCGCTTGGAATTGCTTTCTATTACCTACCAGTGTCTTCGTTATGACTGCGCTCTCGCTTCGTGCATTCTCGCCGATCCTTTGCTAGCATCAGTATCGGCTTCTAGCACGGATGCACTATCATGTACGGTAGACTAACGCTCTCAACTCACGCCGACCACCCGGCCAGCTTCTTCTTCTTGTACTTACATCTCCTCATCTATATGGAATTCCTCGGCATCCCTGGAGCCGCCTCCTTCACATCTAGAAGCTGTTATTGCGGCATAACTGATCCTGTTATTGATTTCGTTAGTACAGCGAAGGTTGATCCCGCCGCCTTGTAACTTATCGCCTTCCATTGCCTCTCGAAGGCCTGATATTTCCTGGCATGCAATAATTTATGCTACTAATACTTAAAATAGGACTAGGTAGAACCCATCGTTGAGGTATTGTGCTTCAAGATTAAATTTATAGGCGAGTTCGTCCAGCTTTCTAGTAGCGACCTACGCATCGTACTCTAGATAACTCTCAACTATTTTTAGGCGGTAAGAAGTAGTATTGAAAGCGGACTTAGGGATTTGAGACATTGTAATTAAGTTCTGGCTTCGTTTTTTGGGACCGGTTTATTGAAATTAGGGTTAAGAGTGGCAAAGCTCGGGGTTGACTAGAGAGAGGTAAGTCACAATCTGACCTTCCTTGGCATAGTCTCTAGTTAGTAAACACGAAAGCAAGCTATCTATTTTTTCTCTCTTAGTTTCGCGGTTGACACTGGATGGTTGAGACCACTCAAGTAATCCAGTAGCTATTAGACTGCCGAAACCCCAATTAGCCTACATCCCATTGGATGCGACGATTCCCGATTTGGTGCTTCTCAGGTATGAACTAAACATCCAATACCCATGGGACGCGTGGACTGAATATTGGAAAGCTTTGTGTTCTAATTTTATGTTTAGACTACTGAGGCAGCGATTAGAGTCTTAAGTATCTGCAAAGCTCTGCACTTTGGTTACGTCTCTTTGAAAAATATAAGAAGGTTGGAGTTTCAACTGGACTGTTTTCCTAGATTTGTCTCGAGTAAAAAGGTAGTACATGTATAAAATCGATGAAAAGGACTCCTTATCAGTTCTGTGCAGATTCGTTGTGGTGTCTTCTACAATTTATGACTTAGTAGTGCTTAGCAAAATCCCCTAACACCGTCGAATCTGGTACCGGGAACGTTCGGATATAGGCCTGTACAGTTACTTGGATGAATGCGAAATTTATATGCATTTGCATTTTGGTGCGTGTACAAGGGAGACTCATGTACATGCTGCTCCCCGCCTCCGCCTACCCTACGTAGTCGATAAGCTCGCCACTCACGGAGCTGGCCATCCACACAACCCACACGATTTCTCGGCACCCATGCAATAGAAATGAACACCCATGAGGAAGTTTGACAATTCGCTGTCCGCGGTTCCGATGCTGGCGTTCTCTCTTCACAGCAAGCTGCCGCGAGGGCGTACAGAATCCCTCGGATCGTGCTTACCACCCGAATACAAGGCACACTAACCCGTTGATTTAGTCACAAGTACTAGCCCAGATTATCTCTAGAGCATGGGAGCTTCCTTGTTGCAGCTTTAGCTGCATATTACGGTCGGTCCCCAGAGGGGTTTCGTAGACGAAGAAATGCGATCTGATTGGCTCTAACAATCTCTGTGCTTTTATTGGCTGTGCTAAGATACCAGAAATCTCCGTATTTGGGCACTTAGGGCTGGGTTATGCGACGAATACGAGAATCTCTACCAAACTAGCTAGAGAACCAGCTAGAAAAGCAACTAGAAAACGAGTCAAAAAAGTCAGCTCTACGCAGCAGCCGCTGGACGCAAAGAGCGCACCGTCCCTCATACATATAAGATGGGTAACTCTAAAGGCCCGGCTGGCAGTACCGAAGGAGCGATGTAATTTGAGCAGTGGATAGGTACTGTAGCACAGAGGTTAAGCTGCACCTCCCCTAAGTACTCTCAGCTAGGCTGTCAAAGTCACAATTTTCATATATATGTACATCGGTAAAGATGTATTGCTATCAATTTAGATACTTCATAAGATTTTAAAGAGTTATGAAAATGTTGTTGCTGAGATACAAAAGTGTTTTTTTGCGATTTTTGATAGGGTCTTGGGTGCGCAACTTAAGTACCAACAAGACACGATAGCTTGTAGGAGATGTTGTGGAAACAATTTGGGAGCAAAAAAACTTTTAAGACCACTGACCAGCGATAGAATGGGTTTTCAAACACAAGACTGAAACTCTATATGGAAAGACAATTTTTCGGAAGACAATAACAACCCCCATTAATCTTAGCACACTGCTTACCATTGCAGCAGTAATAGCCACGACATGGCGAACTACAAAGGTAGCACACTAATGAACCTTAGATATTTCTTTGAAAGGAGAGATGCTTCAACGCGTATCAGATACACGTACCAGCTTTCTCACTAGCATTCAACGGCCCTTTAGATGCAATACGCTGCTCGGGAAAACCTTCGATAGTATCTATCAATCTTCAGTGTCATCCCTTGCTTGCAGGAGAGTGAGTAGCTATTACTTGTGAGCGAGGTTCCAGAAGCTACATCGACTGGTCCTTCGAGTGAATGGGCGATATAGAACACAAAGCAAAGAGCGATAAGCTTGGTATTCATCGTAGTGCAACGGTTATAAGCCAGAGATAGTTAAGGTGTTGGAATGATAACTTGATGATGCTACGTTAGTAGGCAGCTTGAGCGCCTTTATGTATTCAACGCCTTTGCAGAATAGCGAGCTAATTACCAAACAGGAAATTTAGTACATACTCTTACTGTAGCATTTAGATCGCATAGAGAACTTTGAAGACGACCAGTCGCAACTGAATGTGCCCAAGCTTTCGTCGTGTGTTTTTTTAGAGTCTTCCCTAGGTTCCAATATTGTGATGGATCAAAGTCTTGTACTCTGTATTGGTGTTATGCGAAGCTAAATTGACTTTCATTTACCATAGCTGAATCCGAGTTATACGAGGTTTGATTAAGTGACTTCTACACAAAGGATGACCAACGAAGTGAGAGTACGCCTGTCGTCGAGCCTGCTTGATTCTTGCTTACATCACTCTTCAAGCTAGCAGAATCTGTTGTTGAAATTATAATGGCGACCCTGTTCAAAACCCCGCACAACCCGACAATTCACGCCACCAGAAATGGCATGCGACCGATGAATTCTATTATTAAACTCAGGTGCCGTATTCTTATCTGCCTTGTTCCTGCGACAGTAGGAGCCATTGGCCCAGCAAATGTCCAAACCTACAACTTCAATTAATAGGCTTGGCAGCTAGGCTGTGCCTCGCGGCCTAGGCTCATGCATAAGCTGAGCATTCTCGTCAACGTAGAACAGAAGATGCCCACCAACGATGCTTAACAAAGGGCGGTTAATTCAATGTTGCCAATAAGCGACGTGTGTGAGTATTGAAAGACTGAAGATCGGTTCATGCGAGTACTGTACTTCTGACGTAGCGATGAAGCTAGTCTGTTTTGACATAGTGTTTCTTGGACTTGCCGGAGCGTGCATGTGAGGTGGGGCAGTGAATGGCTAGTTGCGATGTTAAGCCACAGTTGCCTTGTGCTAAGAGATCTGTGGGGAAGTGCATCTGCTGACGCTCAATGCATGCAGCTACTTCGTGCGGAGGTAGTACCATTTACGCAGACCGTAGCTGAACATTTTCAAAGATGGTACACTTGAGCAGTGATATGATGGCAAACTAGTCATTCAAGCTAAAGTTACCGGTAAATCTTAGCTGTGCAGTTCTGCATGCAGCACGCAGCTAGTAATGTTCTTTCTCTCGGTACGTAAGCGGCTAGAGTAAAGTGCTGCAGTGAACCAACGAGCAGAAGCATCGGCCAACGACTACTGTAGGCTAGCCGAGCTAGAAGACGACGTATCTGCCGTACGTCGTGGCGTGTGCTACCTCTCGGCCTTGCGGCTGCATCAGGGACAAGCGTGGATGCTGGGTTGATTGGTTACGCACGGTGCTTACGACGAAGAAGCTTTATCAACAGCGCATACAGTGGAGACGGCGAGCAGTCCAACACTACCTTGAACAGATGGATCGTTTCCCAGAGCTACTCTGCCTTGATGTTCATCTCACAGACGGCCAGCCACATCGCAGCCAGAGCTACTCTTCGTACGCTGGCGTAACAATGTGCTGTAAAACTGCAGTCTCTACGTCATAGACGGCCAAGTCGCGTTTATCACTCGCTACCACAAGGCACAGTCACAGTAGCACAGACCCAAGGTAGCCGCGCGGTTCCTGACCGAGGCAATAGACCAGTCAGTGATGCTATACCTACGGCCCCTACACGCGATACTACTTAGTGGTAGCCAAAGCAAGGTGGCTGAGTACTGCGTCAGCGAGCGACTACTGATTATTTCTGGGCTAGCGGCAGTGAGCCCTAGGACACCAATCACTTCACACGTACCATGACAGCAGAGTACCGTCACCTAGAAGAGTGCTTCACTGCAGGCTACAACGAGGGATAGGCGGAAAATCTGGATCTGTTGCTGCTGTTAGCAGTGGAGGAAACTGCAGCTCAGACGAGGACGAGGATGAAGAAGATCCGGTAGAGCTGCATAATGGCCACTCTACAGTGACCAGAGTAGTAGCGCACGCAGCGCAGGCGGGTATTGTTTAGAGCCCAAGTCCGCGATCAATTGACGTGCGAACACTCAGCTCAGCATAGCACGTGTTCCTTGGGATCTCTCCTAAGCCGGGCAGTCTGCCGGCAGCAGAGGCAGTAGAGGTAGTAGTCGTGAGGAGGAGGGGAGCGCTCCACACATGCCAAACTTGCGCTGCCACTTCAGATACGAGCCCCGCCTACGAACTCTGGCTACCGTTGCGCGACGCAATGCGACTTGCGAAGTATACACCCAATAGTAGTTTTGGTTTGTACGAAACCTCTGTAAATGAAGAAGAGGCCCCTTCGTACGCAATTCTCTTGCATACGTGGTGGGATGGGCATGAGGTGATATTCGACGACTTATCGACTGTCAACCGAAAAGACAAGGCTGACTACAGCAAGATTATGTTCTATGCACGACAAGCTCAGCGCGACGGTCTGGATTATTGCTAGGTAAACACCTGCTACATCGACAAGTCTACTCTATGCACGTAACTAGGACCACTCTAGCCTAAGAGGTACCCAATAGATCCCCAAGAGTTATCCTCCAGTTTAGAGCACCGTGAAAATTATATTCTACGTAATATAACTTTCAGACGTTATGTCTTTAATAAGGGTTCCAATAGTCTTTTGTTGTAACAGTAACCTCTTTCCGCTTAGGAGTTGTTATCATCTTACTATTCAATCTACTTTGCGATAGATTTATATCTGGAAGATAATGTAGATAGTCAAAATTGTCCGCAACAAAGTCCACAGATTTGATGCATTCTATATGATTCCATGATTTTAGTATGGGCTGAGCGCTATACGGTAATGTCATACGCATACGCGAATCGAACCAGCGAGGACTGTATAGGAAACCCAAGATAATGCGTGGATGAGAACTGTGATTTTCTCGTCCAGCATGCCAGCATCGTAAATCCCTAATGATTAGAGAGCCTTTGGGAACGGCCAGCTGGACTGGGGGTGAAATCTCTGCGCGTCGATTGAAAGTTTCTTGCTTAATCCAGCCTGTAGTGGGAGAGCTATGGTCGGCTTTGGAATAACCATTGTGTGTGCCAAGCCAGAACTCTGTTGCCCCGTTATGCCAATCAACATCGTGCAGATAGATGTTAACTTCTAGAAAAACAGGAAAGTCATGATGATCGCAGTAATAATCGCTATGGACCGCTTGCCGGCCTTGAAATTTGGGTAGGGCAATGTTGGACGTGGCAAGTGAGAGATGGGGCGTAGGTCCGATAATGTTTTCCATTATGTCAACACCAAGTCGATTGGCCCATATATCTTCATAAAGATACTCAGGAAAAGATGGAACCGGCTGCGATATGTTTCCAGTGTTCTGTCCCTGATTCCAGCGGAAGGTTGAGGATTGTAAGCGGCCGTGGAAGTCTTTCAGCATCTTCTCGAGCAGGTGCTCTGCAGATTGGAGATCGAAGGCATTCTCTAGAATGACGAACCCGAGTTTGTGAAATTCTTCAATACTCTTTCGTAAGTTGTCTTGACTAAGGCGCGCTGCCTTGCGTTCTCGTTCGCAGACCCGAATTCGATTAATTTCGAGCTTAGATCCCCGCTTGAATTGGTGGCACATGCTTCGCCATAATGGAGAAAGCATAGCGGCCAACAGCACACTTTATACCACAAGCTTGAAAATCAACTTCCATACAATAGACGAGTGAGAAAATAGGGTTAAGCGGTAGAACTAGTTTTGTTTTTACACAACTGGTTTTGATGTGGCCAAGGCTCTGGCTACGCGCAAGGTGGCTCAGCTGGAGCCACGCGATGGCAATCACAACCAAGCTAGTGACTAGCGCTTGCCATTGCGCCATCCCCTCCCTGTGGGGAGGCTAGGTCTAGGCAGCAAGACTGCGTTATTTGCACGGCTACTGCTTTGAACATCGCAGAAGATTCCGAGGTATCTGCCTAGCACATCTTCGTCTAGATACAGTCTGCCTCGCGCTTTACACTCTATCATCCTAGGTTGCTACAGCGTCGATTATATCCCTATCTTGCATGGGGAGCCAGGATATTCCGCACCCACCGCAGTGTATTGGAACAGCTCAGGATCGAAAGGTAAGTACCGGGATATCCTGTTGATAGGCTTTAAAGCAGCACATAGACAAACCCTTTGTCGAACCTTCACAATTGGCTGACATTCGTGAATGCATAGATTCGTTCGAACGTATACACAATCGAAAAATTTATATTTTCCCACTATGAGAGACAAATCCTGGGATACTCCTTATATTCATGGCAAAGAACTGGAGGTTGAAGATACTCTAGGTGTCTATGATATGGAATCCAAATTTACAGTGTTTCTTAGTGGCCAGAGACTGGATTTCTCTCCTGAAAGGTTTCTGCATAGTGCATGGACTCAGGGCTTTGGTACACCGTGTATCATATGTGAAGAGGATTTCGACCTTGCTATCGAACCTCCTGTGAGGCTTCTTTGTCTGGGTCATGATGTTAGCGTCACGGACCCTCTCCGACAAAGCCTGCCACCTCTCCATATTCAAAACTATCACCTGAGATGCTTGAAAGAAAGAAGTATCAAATACGTTCCGGTTTCCCATCCATGGCATCCATCGATAGCAGAGGCCTATGCAAATCGCACTTTCAACATGAAAGCAGCACAGACTTGCTACGAAGCTCCACTCCGTACGCTCATGGCTATACGTCGTCGCTTTGGACCTGACCATCTTCTATGGCATGATTACATCAGCATACCACAATGGGAAGACAACTTTCGAGGCACTATCATCTTGCCACAGATATTCAAGATATTTGAGGCTAGCAGCAGCTGCGTCCTCCACCTCGGGCAAATGCCTCCAAATGAAATTGTGAATACGCCTACATTTGAGACTGTTAGTCAACGCAGCGACGGTTTGCAACAATTCTTCGCTGCACATTTATTCAGCAGATTATGGCCAATCGTAGAATTCGATCGAGCTGGAGAGGCGTATATCATGAGTGAAAAATATAGCATTCTGGAGCCAAAGTTTACAGTCTTCGTCAAGAATATCTTGGACGCTGTTAGAGAGGCAGAAAATCTTACTTTATCGCGGGGTGTTGATCTGGTGCAATGGATCTACGGTCTACCCCTCTTCATTCGAGAACGGCAAAAGAATAAATGCTTAGGCTACGTTTTCGACATGATCGCAAATTTGGGCTGCCGCTCATTCCGCGACAAATTTATCGGCGCTTCTGAATTACTCAGGGTCCCTGATTATTCTAAGGAGCTTCCAGCAGACGCCGAAGACGCGTGTCTCTGGCTTGCAGAGAGACAGATTCAAAATAATGACATTAGCCCATTGTTGCTCAGACCGTCTGGGGAGTCTCCACATGCAAAGGCTAGGTGGCTCAATGGCCACCAATCGATCGTACCAAACATGTGGAGCTGGGGTGTCCAAACAAAGCCTGCAAAGACTATACCTCAGTTACTAGATCATTGTGTATATCTAGATGTGCAATATGCTGGAGACGTAACCCATATTTTCACATGGCTCCGGGTTGGGAATCAATCGTTAAATGCTACAATGAACGAATTAAACGAATTGCTTGAATCGACAAACGAATCCACTGAAAGGCTTATCAACCGTATAGAGGCTGTGGACCCATATGCTCTCATTTGCTGTGGCCATATCAGCCAAAGGATAAAGGCTCCTGAAATTCGTTTCCGCATCTCTAAATCCAGTCCAATTCTAAAGATGCTTCATCACCTTATTGATCTGTCCTCGAAGGAAGGTAGTGAAATGCATTTCGAAGACTCGTCAACACTATACGATGATGTTATGTCTCTACTCGCTCTTTCTTCTTCTATGCCACTACCTGAATTAGAGCATTTCGAGAATTTCGATCTTTCCAAACTGCGACAACAACTATGCGACTTTTCCGAACAGCATCTGGTGTCTATCAGTTGCCCACGCTGTCTTCACCAGAATCTAGTTCGTGCACAGCTGTGGCAACAGCCAACAACGGACACACGGCTTTACATTATTCCAGAGTTAGGGTATGAGTATACCTCCAACAGCGGAGTTGGGTTCTTCCTAATGAAAGGCCAAGTCATTGGGAGAACTCGTTTCTATACTTCACACTGCAGCTGCGATCAAAATGTCACTGTAAAGATTGCTTGAGTTTATCGTTTGGCTTTCACAGGATAGAATTATAGTACATTATAGCAGTATCAGTAATCTAACCTACTTTATCTCTATGAGAAGTGAGATAACATAGAAAAGTTAAATATGTAACTAGTTAGAATGCATTTAGCAAGATCTGCAAATTTAGCCGGGACCCATCAACCATGGCACTGTGTCCATTGTTAGTGTAATACTCTACAATAGATCCAAATACTCACTTATTGATCCACTTTTTCCCATGTCCCACGAATCTATCACTGCTAGATCTTCATCTTCGATACACAGCTTCTCCGCCTTCAAGTTAGAAACTAGATGTTGAGGATCCTCTGCCTTTACAATAGGAAGAAAACCCTTGCGAACGCTATAGCAGATCAAAATTGCGGCAGCCGATACGTTGTACTTCTTTGCCAGTGCTTTCAGCCCTTCATCGCTTTCTTGAGAATTTCTGGAAATTGCGAGATATGCTTGAAGTGGAATCTTTTCTTTCTGGCAATGATTGACCAATTCTCGCTGTTGACACCATGGATGTAGCTTATTGGCAGGGTATTAGTCTTTAAAAATCGTGATAACGCGGATATGATTACCTCTATTTGGTTGACAACTGGCAATATTCTGGCGTACTGCTTCAGTTCACGTAGATGCGCGATGTTGAAATTGCTGACTCCGATATTTCTCACTTTCCCCAGCTCCACCAACGTCTCCAGCCCTTGCCATGTCACTCGACGTCGATATGCAGCTTCCGGGTCAACGGTGTCATCACCCGGATGATGTATCAGCATCGCATCCACATAACCTATTTTCAGCCTTGTCAGAGAGCCTTCGACTGCGTCTTTGACTTCATTAAGGCTGCCTGGATTTTGCTTGAAGCCTGTAGAGACTTTGGTCATGACGTGGATTTGTTTACGTGGTACTGAGTGCTCTCGGATTGCTTGGCCGACGGCTTCTTCATTTCGATATGCTTGGGCGGTATCAATACTGCGGTATCCAGCTGTCAATCCACGCTGAATGTACTCGATGCACCGAGTACCATTAACATTAGCCGTTCCAAGCGTAGTACGAGAAAAATCGAGTAACATCGCCAAGTTCCACAATCATGGAATGCAAATCGACAGAACGAAACTGAGTTGTCAAGAAAGCAGATGATTCAAATGAGTGAGGAGAGCCAGCAAAGATCAGGCAACGACAATTATTGGGGCACGGGTATAGCTGATACCCCGCGCTAAAGCGAATGTGGCGGCATTTCTCCAACCGAGGACTTGTAGAATAATGAACACATCATCAATTCAACGCTATTGGGAACCTTGATTGATTTCTGGATCTGGAAGGGAAACAGCACACATCCTGGAAACCCTGAGAATCAATCAGGGTCAGGAGATACAATAGTATGTACAAATCTTTCCGTTTGATGCAACAAGTTGCAATCCCGCCTAGCGACAGTATGCTTGCCTCCGACGCTGTCCATTGAAATACTTGATATTCCTCCATTTCACAGTTTTCAGTACGCCTACCCTAATAGTCTTGTTTGTCGCTCTAGGAAGAGTATTTTTGGTCGGTCGCTGTCAAATGTCACGTGTTTATCTGCCATATCAATCTTTAAGTCTATTGGTCCGCATTTCAACAATGCTTCACCAGATAAGGGATCCACGTTGTGTTCATACCATAAATGCAGGCCGTATGCTTTTTGCAATGTCTGAACCATGAGAATCTCAATGCAGCACCAAGAGCTATCATAATATTGCGTATCAATGATACTTATCATTGCGTTGCATTGAGCAAGGTTCATTGGAAGCGCAGCAACAGCAGGTGCTGGTTGATCTTGGTTGACACAAGCGAAGTCCTGGCAAAGATGTTAGTATATTTCTTGCAAGTCATCAGATTTATATTCGCTTACGATCCAGATGCACATGTTGGTTCGATCAACTTCCGGATGCAGCTTCAGAAAATTCTCAGTGGCATCAAGCATGCGTCTGTATTGTATACAATTTTCATCGCCTGGAGAGAACTCGGCAGCAGACTCCTGGCTTTGATTGGTAATCCACCTATACGAAAAGAACAGGACGAATTGATTAATTTGACTGGTTTGATACCGGGAAAGGTTGCATGTGTATCCGTCATTTGAACGAGGAAGCCGGTTGATCCGAACAAAGTCAGTGTACGCTATGAATTTAAGTTTATCAAAAGTCTCTTTGATCCTTTTTTCATTGACCAAAGATAGCGCGTACGTCTGGCGGAGCTTTTGTAGCGTCAGGTCTTTCTGCTCTGGTTTTTCCTTTCCCTAGAGAAGTTCTGGTCGCAGCTTATCCTGAAAGATATCTCTATATCCTTTCCGAAGATTTGCTTCATAGAAGAGTTGTGTCATTCAATTGTGGACATCGTAATTTTCTACTCGTAACTGATTTCTCAGCCCACATTCGATGATCTTAGTCGTCTCATCATCGCCGTTGTAGACTGCAGATTCCAAAGCTGAATAACCCTGCTCGTCCCGAAGTTCTAGATCTGCACCAGCATCAATCGTGTCCATTATATATTTCCGGTTTTCTTCAGAAATCTCATTGCACAATGCAACAACTTGAAGACAACCAGAAGTCGGATTGAAGTATGTCAGGGCCACTTGCTTGTGGCCGGCAAAAAGCAAGGTTCGGCCCAGAATTGTTATGGGCGGAGAGGCCTTCGAACGAGTTTGCATTAGCCTATAGTACAGAAGAAGAAAGATAAGAAGAGTTAAGCTGTCGTACGACACCTCTCTCTTTATACCTTGCTTCTCTACTCTTCGTACGAGTAAGTTCTAACTAAGCGGTGTGATATAGGCACGTGATGTGGGTACGTGATACAATCACGTGCTTTCACTCCACGGGCGCAGCCCATTACAAGAATGACTTTGGCAAACCTCACTTTTGTGGCATCCTTTTGTAGAATTTTCCTTAGTATCGGCGCATAGTTAAGTTTTTAGGTAAAAGCTTAGTTTAGAAGGGCTCTAGTACTATATAGAAGTGGTGTTTTCGATATCTAAAAGGGGAATAGAAGCGGAGAATACTAATAGAGGTATATACTAGCCAGAGCTTATAGTAGATAGTATAGGGAGCTATATAGGTAGATAAACTCGGCTAGAGGCGACGTGATTCTCTCGTGATTATAGAAAGAGATCCTAATATTTCTGTCAGAACATGGGCATATTTTGGGTGGTGGATAGGATCCGGATTCTGTAATTAGTCAGAGTGCACGATCCACCGCGATCATACTCAGGGGATCAGCGTGGATCAGATTAGACAGAACGACAACTCAGATCAGATCAATCAATCTAATCAATAATTCATCCATTATTCGCCTATCTCTGATAACTCATCACAATCTGACAATTTCTTGCGGTAGCTATAGCGGCTAAAATTATATCTAAACCCTTAAATAACGTCTTCGATCTTACTAGCAGTGTCACGGCGCTAGCTAATATAGCAGCAGACCGGCCATTTCCAGGTGCAAGAGGCTGGAAATCCCCGGGCGGCTGCTAGGGCTGCTGCACCAGCTAGGTGGCTGGCGCACGGCTGTCCTAATTGGTCGCGGACAGAATCCGGGTGCGGGCCCGAGCACCTGGATTCTGCAAAACCGCAGCATCGCAGCCGAGATAGCTCTCTGAGCTACGTCCTATCTTCTACTCATACTACCTGTAGTGAGAGCCTGTTGATTAGCTGTAGCAATAGAACCTGTACACGTGCCTGTCCTTCCTGCCCGTGTGTTACAAGTAACAAGAAGGATTCTCTCCTTGACAAATGACGAGATGGCTGAAGGCCTATGGACGTCCACGTCAGAAGGTAATGATCATCGCGGGGCTAGGTCACGTGATGTGCCATCCCGCCAAGGGCAACCATCCCAGGGATGGCAGGGAAGTAAGGGATGGCAGGACCAAAGGCAACGGATATAAGAATGGGTTGGATTTCATTATTACATTCGTTGTGGTCAACTTAAATTGTACTTTCTTACTAGTATCTTTACTTAACAAGATTGTCACAAGTTAGTCTATCAAATAGATTAGTCTTGTCAAACCCTCCTTAAGCACGCCAACTCCACTGCATCGCCAGACAAGCCTCACGGAACACTAACGTAATACTCACCTGCCTTAGTGCGGACCAGGATAGAGAAGTATAGACCCTTACCCCGTGTAACACTATACGTAGAGGACTATCTATTAAATATTAAGAATAGAGAAATAAAGAACGAGACGCGCGCCTTATTCACTAGTTAGGCCAAATTTAAGAAAAAGATAGGATATATCTTTAGGGAAGTAGATGCTTAGAACTAGATAGAGAAAGCGATAACTCGCCTAAAGTAGACTAGTTTAGTATTAGCGTATACAGCCGAGTTTAAGCAGCTATAAGTATAAATTAACTAGAACAACGCAGCACTTTAAACGGTATTCAAAGCAGGTCTAAAGGAAAATATTAAAAACAGACTTATATATTATAATAAGCTAATAACGCTTCACGCGCTAATTAAGTTAGTAATATATATTAATAATAGGCTATAGGAAAGAAACTAATAAAAGAAATAATTTTAACCTACGATAGCTAACATAAGAAAGCAGCGTAGCTAGTTTAATAAAGATAGCGACACTATTATAACTAGTAAGGTATAAGATAAGTCTAAAGATAAGAATAAGAAATACTAAAGATAGTATAATAACAGACTCTCCCTAGAAGAACGTAAGAAGTATTATAATAATAAAGTATATCTCTAATATAGAAAGACAAAACACTTCCGCAGAGACTACCTAGAAAACGAAGTTAGATAAGAAGCGGTTAAGATTAGGATAATTCAGATACTAACACTATACCTAACTAAGAAGCTAGATAAAACTCTTAGTGACTTAGACCTATACAAAGAAGTAAGATAAGCTACTAACAAGGCGTTTAAGCTAGTACAAGAGGTAATAGAACTCTAAGACTTTAAGTAGGACACACTACTACTAACAAATTAGCAGATTAAAGAGGCTAAAGTATTACGCCGCCTAAGAAATTAATAGTACTAAATCTACAGACTAACTACGCACTAAGCTAATAATTATAACTGCAACGGAAGAGTTATAATCTTAGAACCCTAAGTAGATAAGATTACCTATAGAGCTGCCTAGGAACAACCTAGGTTTAAGAAACCTAATAATAAGAAGATATCTCAGATGTTTAAAGAACAGATAGAGCAATATAAGCGCCTATATTAGGTCGACTACCTCACCTCACCAACTTCGAGTTTTTCAGAATAGGTGTAATTTTAGCGAAATATATACAAATCCATCCCAAGAAATCTATTACAACTAGTGCCAACTCGTGCAGCCCACGCGCTATAGAGCTAGAAGCTGGTAAAGTAGCTAATCTAATCACGTCTCACTCACGAAAACAAAAACACACAGACCATCTAGCTACTTACTAAGAAAAGAGCTTAGTAATAAAATGCCGCCAGACAGTGATACTATTGTAGTAAATACTCAAGAAAACAGACAGGAGAGCCTAGGGCCAGAGGCCCAAACTAATAGAGAAATGGAGATAGAGTCTACTCCAGCTACACCTACTCAAAACCAACAAACACCTAGCGTGTTTAAAATACCAATACTACCACCAAACAAACGATACGCCAACTTCTCACTAGAGAATACCTATAGAGGTAGAAATCTATACCAGAATACCTCTAGCCTAAAACCAATCGCCAAGAACTCTAAACAGGCAATCTATTAGGCTAGAGATCTAATCCTTCAAGCCTCCACAATAGAAGAATCCCACGTAGCCCAAAACAAGCTACTAGAGCTACTAGACGTCTTTAGAGACTATACTGAAACTAGTAGAGTAGCTAACTAAATTACGGAAAAGCTATCTGCCAAACTAGCTAACCACTTAGCTACGCTGGCAAATGCCTCCCAGCAGGCAATAAAGACGCTTAAACAAGCTACTACTATAGCTTCTAATAAGGCACAACTAATAGCTATATAAGTAGCTTAAAAACCAGCCTAAACCTCCTACGCTATAATTGCAGCAAACAACTTAAATTAGGCCTAGACAACAGTCCAACCAAAGAAGAAGCTAGCGCAACTAGCTAAAAAACTAGTATCTTACTACTAGACGCTAGTAACACTAGAAGAGGGCCAAATAACCAGCCCTCTACTAGTAAGAAATAAGATTAACCAAGCCTTCTAGAAGGTTGGCATCGCTGGCCCAGTTATCCAACAGGTAGCAACGAGTAAAAGAAACAACCTTATCCTTACGACCACCGAAGGATACTCAGGAGAATTTCTTCTAAAGCAAATCAATACTTGGCAAAACTAGCTGCTAATTAAGAAAGCCCAGCCTCTAGAGTCCTGGACTAAACTCGTGGTACACGGAGTACTAATAACCTTTACTAAAGCTGAAAATCTCCAGCTTCTCCACACAGAAATCCCAACGTATAATAAGAACCAAACTATCGTTGGGAACCCCTACTGGCTATCTAGAAACTGGAAAACCAAATAAACAAGCTCTATTGTTATTGCTTTTAAATCCGAAGAAGAAGCGAAGAAGATTGGTAATAGAATAACAATACTTGGCTAATCGCTCCGGGTTAAGAAATACCGCCAAATCCCACCAACTACTTAGTGCAGTAAGTGCCAAGGGTTCGGACACAACTTTAGCAGGTGTAGAAACCTAGCTAGCTGCCAGTTCTGTGCTGAAAACCACCTAACTACTTAGCACTTCTATAGCATTTGCAAAGTAAAAGGAAAAGCTTGTAACTATACGCTCCTAAAATGCAAAAACTGCAAACAAACCCACTTTGCGAATAGCAAAGACTGCGAGGTCCTTCTAGCTATTAAATAATAATAGAAAACCTTAAAGTACTATAAGTAAACTTAAATAAAAGTATACAGGCTACAGAGTTAACGCTACAACTAGTAATTGAGCTAAAAGTTAATATTATTGTAATCTAAGAACCGTGGATTGTACCCTCTAGCAGCAATAGCTACGAAGCTCCAAGGTCAATAGCCCACTAAAGCTTCTACCAAATCTTTCCAAAAGCAGGTCCAAACCTCCGCCCAAGAGCTCTATTTTATATATCTAGATCTCTAACAGCAGAGGTTAGCCAGCTAGAAGAGATAGCTGATCCCGACGCTATTGCTATCACGATATAAGAAGGACGCTTAAGGTTTAATATCTACAACGTATACAACTAAAAAAACCATAAAAATATAAAAACCTTTCAAAGAATACTTGCAAACACCCGGCTACCAACATCTACTCTTCTACTAATGAACGCCAATGAGCACCACCCTTGGTGGGACCCAGGCAGTAGTAATACTAGCTAAGGCGGCCAATAACTAGTAGATTGGATAGAAGACCAACACCTTAGCCTTATAAACACGCTAGGCACAGCTACTTTCTTTAGACCCTATCTATCTAGAGAAACAACGCTAGATCTATCTATCGCCACACTAGATCTAGAAGACAAAGTTAAAGACTAGCAAACCACGACAGAAACCGGATCTGATCACTACGGGATACTCTTCTCAATCCAGACAACAAAGAACCTAGTTAGTAACCCTACTAGCCAAAAAAGATATAATACGAAAAGGGCAGACTAGGACCTATTTAGAGAAGAGCTAGACAGAGCTATCTAGAGCAACCAAGCTCTCCAAGGCCTAGATCAGATTAACCAACCAAGAAAAGCAGATTTAAGAAACTTACTCCTAAGCCAAGACAACGAGCTTAAGCTGCAGCTAGACGCAATTAGAGAAGCTATTACTCTAGTAATCTAACAAGCTACAGATAAAGCTATTCCACAACTAAAGCTAGGGCCAAAAGCAAAGCCCTAGTAGAGCCAGGAGTTAACTAAGCTACGAAGAAACGTATCTCACTGCCAAAAGATATTCGCGCAACAACCTCAAGCTACCTCTATAAAGGAAGCCTATCTCTTTAAAAGAGACTTCCTTCTAGCACGAAACACCTACCAAACGGCAATTAAGAAAGCTAAAAGAGAGCACTAGAATAACTTTCTAGAAAAAGAAAACCCACAATCTATCTTCAAAGCTATGGACTATACAAAGGAAAAGAGAGTAGAAAGAATCCCTCCTATCCAAGGAGAGACGCTAGAAACCTCGTTTAAAGGAAAGTGCAAAGCCTTTCGAAAAGCACTATTTCCTCCGCCTCCAAGTACAGTACCACCAAGCTTCAATAACTACTAAGAGAAAGAGTAGGAGTGGCCAGCGCTATCAATAACCGAACTAGAATATGCGTGTTCTAATAAAGTAAAAAGTAGCACACTAGGCCCAGACGCTTTATCACATAAGATTATCACAGCTGCCTACCAAGCTCAACCAAACACGTTCTTTAAAGCTTACTCTCTGCTATTCAACTATAGATACCATCCAACGTGCTAGAGAAGAGCTACAGGAGCTATTCTAAAGAAGCCGTCCAAACCCGACTATTCTATCCCAAAGGCCTATAGAGTAATTACTCTTCTAAGCTATCTAGGCAAAGTAATAGAACGGATAATAGCTAAAAGACTCAGCTACCTAGCCGAGACTACAAGCCTTCTACACAACTCACAGATAGGAGGCAGATTAAAGAAATCAGCTATCGACGCAGCTCTCCTACTTATAGATCAAATCCAGCACTAAAAACAATAAGG